>NC_058081.1:468021705-468327282 GCF_014858855.1 Bufo gargarizans | reverse complement strand
AGACCAGAAATCTCTATGTACAGGGGAAACTCAAAAAATTAGAATATCGTGCAAAAGTTCATTTATTTCAGTAATGTAACTTAAAAAAGATTCATTATTCTAGGCTCCAAGTGTCCCACTCTAGTCAGCTAATTAATCCATACCCCCTGAGCAAAGGGGACTTGAGATTGTGACTTCAGGGTTTCATAAACTGTAAGCCATAATCATCCAAATTATACCAAATAAAGGCTTGGAATATCTCGCTTTGCATGTAATGAGTCTATCTCAAATATTAGGTTCGCCTTTTAAGTTGCATTACTGAAATAAATGAACTTTGCACAATATTCCAATTTTTCGAGTTTCTATAATATTTTTGAAAACGTCTTTACTTTTGTCACTTATTGATTTATTTGGTTATTATTATTATTATTATTTATTTTTTTATAAAATGGTATGCTTTTTACAATAACCTTCAACTTCTTACTGAATCATAATTATGGATTTAACGTGAATCCAATTCAGTGAATGAAAAATAGAAGTTTGAGATTTGTTTCTGAAATATGTTATTGGCAGCGCTGTATATAAGTGCACATAAATGTACGTGAAATTTTAAAATAACTGGAATAAACCTCAAAATAGTCGCTTGATCTCTGAATATATATAGTTACCATGCATTGAAGAAGCACAGTACATTGTGAAAAGAATAAGATTATACGTGATTTCACACATGCCATTTTTCTTGCATTTTTGCATTGTTTAAAAGAAAAGAAAATTGGTGCAAAAACAGCAAAATGTATGAACTTTACATATGTCTATTTTTATTATTCAGACTTGACCGATACTTTTATACCTTTTTTTGGATAATTTTTTGCTCTTTATCTGTTACACATTTGTGTTTTTAAGTATTTTCGTGAACGTGTTTTGTTTCTCTTTGTTACTTGTGCTTGCAGACTTGTTACATCCCACATGGAATGTGTTTTATTCTCATTGGTATTGGCATATGTTTCTTATTGTTTTCTGACACTGCAGAATATATAGAGGCCATATATAAAAATAAAGAAATAGCATTGTTTTATTATTATTGTATTATATTTCTACCTTTTTTTCCCCTATATTGTCACTTGCTTTATTTTATGCTTTATTTTGCACATCACTGAATTTTTTATATATATCTTGAACAGATGCATTCTCTACCATTGATCATCTTTTCGTTGGTCTGCGTTATTTCACCAGGTATGGTCATTGTATATTGTATAAAAAGTGAAAATGATTTGTATGTGTTTTATACATGAACACTGAAAAAAAATTTTTACTTTCTTTGTGTAATATATTTCCAATATACTATAAAGTGAAACAATGTAAATATACTTAAAAAAATGAACAAATACCCCCAAAATTTACAGACTTAGAAAGAATCTGTCAGCTACAAAACACCCCCCAAACTAGAGTAATCAGTGTATAGTGTAATTGACGGCAAGTCCGGGTTATGTAATTCTCACCTTATACATACACACAGTTAAAAGTTACATAATTGGCCTCGATCGCACTATACACCACTTAGTCTAGTTTTAGGGGGTTCGGGTGTTTTGGAGCTGACATATGAACGAATAGAGAAAATATATCTGTTCTAAATATATGATTATCTTCTAGGAAAATCTCTGGATGTATTTGGTAGACCGGACTGGTCCTCACTGTCAAGATGCAGTCTTTTTGGTAAAAATCACATCCGGACATTTGATGGAACATTCTATGAGTTTACTGGAGACTGTAGCTACATGTTGGCTGGAGACTGTCACAAGCATTCATTCTCACTACTAGGTGAGTATATACTCATTTATGTTACTACACTTGGATGCCCCCATAATGATGGGTGACCTCAGAGTTGGATTATTGTCAGGGTAAGGGCTTTTACCACCCAAAAAGTGCTTTTATACAGTTTCATTGTTAGGGGTAGCTCTCTTGTTTGCTCTGCTAAAAAGAAGATATCAAGTGACTGGTGACTAGACATGCATATTTTTGTCATATGGAAACATGTGGATGACAAGCTGCTTATCACTTGGTTGAACAAAGGCTCATAGTATAATTTGCTATATTAGGTTGATGTCAGATCCTCCTGATGACATCAGTGATCAGGTGGAAGACACCAATACTGCAACCAAGCCTAGTTCCTTAAAAGTGGCCTCTACCATATCAACTAATGAGGTAACTGGAAAATAAATTATTTTCGGATCACTGTAGGCGCTGCCAGGATATGGATTAAAGGAACATCAGAAGTGATGCAGTAGATTCACGATAATCTTTATTCACAGGGTTGTCAACGCGTTTCTGGGACGGAGCGTCCCCTTCATCAGGACAGTAATAGTAAGACATGCACGGGGAAGCTTTAAAAAGGCACATTTTTGGTGGGCTGATGAGTGGGGGAGGGGGAGGAGGTACACAGGTGTGTTTTACATAATTACCTGAGTCTGCAGTTAGTATTGTAGGGTAGTTTGCTGATGGTGGACGGTAATAAAGGTACAATAAGGATACAAATGCTGATCAAATAAAATAAATATATAGGTAGTGATAAAGGTACAGTGCAGATAAAACTAACTAAAATCTAATAAACTAAAATTCGACAATACAATAGAAAGTAAATCAGATATGTACATGAATAAAGTACACACATCAATACTCGTGGATTGGCTAGTGGTATTGCATATCCACGGACTCTTGTGCCTCCTTACTTGGATATATGAATCCATCGATATGGATTACTTAGATATTCCATTAAATCCATATTAAACCATGTGTTGGATTGTAGTAATTGGGTAGTAGGTAGGGAATTACACACATATATATATATATATATATATATATATATGGAATTACACATATATATATATATACAGACGTGGACAAAATTGTTGGTACCCTTTGGTCAATGAAAGAAAAAGTCACAATGGTCACAGAAATAACTTTAATCTGACAAAAGTAATAATAAATTAAAATTCTATAAATGTTAACCAATGAAAGTCAGACATTGTTTTTCAACCATGCTTCAACAGAATTATGTAAAAAAATAAACTCATGAAACAGGCATGGACAAAAATGATGGTACCCCTAACTTAATATTTTGTTGCGCAACCTTTTGAGGCAATCACTGCAATCAAACGCTTCCTGTAACTGTCAATGAGACATCTGCACCTCTCAGCAGGTATTTTGGCCCACTCCTCATGAGCAAACTGCTCCAGTTGTGTCCGGTTTGAAGGGTGCCTTTTCCAGACTGCATGTTTCAGCTCCTTCCAAAGATGCTCAATAGGATTGAGGTCAGGGCTCATAGAAGGCCACTTTAGAATAGTCCAATTTTTTCCTCTTAGCCATTCTTGGGTGTTTTTAGCGGTGTGTTTTGGGTCATTGTCCTGTTGCAAGACCCATGACCTGCGACTGAGACCAAGCTTTCTGACACTGGCTAGTACATTTCTCTCTAGAATTCCTTGATAGTCTTGAGATTTCATTGTACCCTGCACAGATTCAAGACACCCTGTGCCAGACGCAGCAAAGCAGCCCCAGAACATAACAGAGCCTCCTCCATGTTTCACAGTAGGGACAGTGTTCTTTTCTTGATATGCTTCATTTTTTCGTCTGTGAACATACAGCTGATGTGCCTTGGCAAAAACTTCGATTTTTGTCTCATCTGTCCACAGGACATTCTCCCAGAAGCTTTGTGGCTTGTCAACATGTAGTTTGGCATATTCCAGTCTTGCTTTTTTATGATTCGTTTTCAACAATGGTGTCCTCCTTGGTCGTCTCCCATGTAGTCCACTTTGGCTCAAACAACGACGGATGGTGCGATCTGACACTGATGTTCCTTGAGCATGAAGTTCACCTTGAATCTCTTTAGAAGTCTTTCTAGGCTCTTTTGTTACCATTCGGATTATCCGTCTCTTAGATTTGTCATCAATTTTCCTCCTGCGGCCACGTCCAGGGAGGTTGGCTACAGTCCCATGGATCTTAAACTTATGAATAATATGTGCAACTGTACTCACAGGAACATCTAGTTGCTTGGAGATGGTCTTATAGCCTTTACCTTTAACATGCTTGTCTATAATTTTCTTTCTGATCTCTTGAGACAGCTCTTTCCTTTGCTTCCTCTGGTCCATGTCGAGTGTGGTACACACCATATCACCAAACAACACAGTGATTACCTGGAGCCATATATATAGGCCCAATGGCTGATTACAAGGTTGTAGACACCTGTGATGCTAATTAGTGGACACACCTTGAATTAACATGTCCCTTTGGTCACATTATGTTCTGTGTTTTCTAGGGGTACCATCATTTTTGTCCATGCCTGTTTCATGAGTTTATTTTTTTACATAATTCTGTTGAAGCATGGTTGAAAAACAATGTCTGACTTTCATTGGTTAACATTTATAGAATTTTAATTTATTATTACTTTTGTCAGATTAAAGTTATTTCTGTGACCATTGTGACTTTTTCTTTCATTGACCAAAGGGTACCAACAATTTTGTCCACGTCTGTATATATATATATATATACACACACACACACACACACATATATATATATATATATATATATATATATACATATACACATCATCCTCCCCTTATTAGTTTCATAGTATTTATATTTTTTATATTTATATTATAAGTTTCTATCCAATCCATATTGTTGGTTCCATAGATTCTATATTATAATCTCATTCATTTTGTTATGACCATGCGGGGTGAGTGTATTTAGCTGGTAGATCCAATAGATCTCCTGCTTCTGAAGATGATCAAATCTGTTGTATGGGTTGGGCGGTATAAAATCTTACGGGGTGATCTTGATAGTATGTCTTTCTTTTTCCAAAGTATTGGCACAGTGCCTTGATAGGCTGTGTTTTGCGTAGAGTTTTTGTATGTTGTGTTGATGTTGATTCAGATGGCAATATAGTTCATGGGTTGTACGCCCTACATATTGAAGGCCACTTTCGCATTCAGTCATATAGATTACGTATGAGAATTGACAAGTCAGGTTATGTCTGTCAAAGGTTTTGTTGGTATTTGAGGAAAAGGTTGTCTTGTGTGTGGAGTGTTGCATTTGTAACTCCCTAATTTTTGGGTGCCTTTGGGAGCGTGTCCCTTTTGGTGGTGCTTGGGTTTGCTTGGCGCCAATACATTTCTGATGGTGCGGGCGCGTCTGTATGTAATTCTAGGTTTATTCAGGAGATATTTTTTAAGGTGTACGTCTTGTAGTAAAATGTGCCAAAGTTTTTGTAGAATTTGTAGAATGACGGAGTTTGATGTGCTGAATTGTGTGATAAAGTGGATATCTTTCGGGCTTTTTGTTCTTTTTTGCTCGGTTCTAGGCATTCTGTTTGTGTTAATTGCAAGCTCTTTTTATACGCGTCTTGCATAATATTGTTGGGGTATTGTTTTTGGTTAAATCTATTTTCTAATATCTTTGCTTGTGTGACAAAATCCTTATGATTGGTACAGTTTCACCTGATCCATTTATACTGGCTGTATGGTATATTTTTAAGCCATTTTTTGTGGTGGAAGCTGGTATAATGAATGTAACTGTTAGTGTCAACAGTTTTGAAGAAGGTTTTTATCATTAGGGTGTTTTCTTGATTAGTGATAACGATGTCTAAAAATTCTACTATGAGAAAACCATGGGAGACCCCTTCCCAGAGCTAACAAAAAATCTGAATGCACTAATCAAACAAGCCTTCACAAACCAATACATAGACCGAAAATACACAAAAATACCACACATCCACCCGGCTGCCCCATAGTCTCCAAAACTAAGTGCGCCACAAGCAATTTCTCACTATACCCTGACCTGTTTCTACAACCATATGTAAAACAATTATCCAGTTTTTTACATGATTCCAGCCAGCTCATCCACGAATTACAAACAATAGAATGGTCACCCAGTTATGGCCTCCTCACACTCGATGTAACTGCTCTATACTCTAATATACGTGACAAATTAGGTATAGGTTGCATAAGGAACACCCTCCAAAAAGATAAATTCCTCAAACCACAACAGATAGACTTTCTATGTGAAGGCCTCCTATTTATCCTGAAAAACAACTACTTCATATATAATGATAACATTTACCACCGCTATGGGGACGCGAGTAAAGCCATCCTTCACAAACCTCTTTATGGGAAAATTTTAGGAGATACACATTTGGGGCCACCAAACCTTCTAGGACACCATCATCCACTTCAGAAGATATATAGATGATCTGTTTATTATCTGGGACGGGGACGAGGAGTCGGCTCTACAGTTTTGCAATAGCCTAAACCACACACATTGGGGTATCACTTTTACCCCAAAATTTAGCAAGGAAATTATAGAATTTTTAGACATTGTTATCACTAATGACAAAAACCTTCTTCAAAACTGTCGACACTATTAGTTACATCCCCCCCCTCCCCCACTCCTCAATCAGCCCACCAAAAATTTGCCTTTTTAAAGCTTCCCTGTGCATGTCTTACCATTACTGTCCTGATGAAGGGGAATCTCCGTCCCAGAAATACATTGACAACCCTGTGAATAAAGATTATCGTGAATCTACCGCATCGCTCCTGATGTTCCTTTAATCCATATCCTGGCAGCACCTACAGTGATCCGAAAATAATTTTTTTAAAGTTACCTGTCGAGCCTGTTGTTTGACTTGAAGCTACACAGAGGACCACGGCTGCAGCCCAGGATAAAACCGCCTACTGGTCGGGATCCTAAATAAGCTATTTACATCCGTTGTGACTCTTCACAACGCGATCTGGTAAGCACATTTGTGTTTTATTAAAAACCACCGTTTAATAACTGATACCGCACATTTGGCGCTCCCTTCTCACTATTTGTATCTTCACATATCAACTAATGACTTCCACTTCGCCTATTGGTGTCAATGACCCCATACGCCTTATTTTCCTAATATATAATTTCCTTACTTAAGGCCCATTTACACTGAGCAGGCATTTATCATGACAAAACCATTTTTCATGATTATTGCCTGCTCATCAGAGAAGATGAGAGCTGCATTTACATGCTGGTACGATCACTCGTCCCCATACAGATTAATTGTTTCTTGGCAGCATGTCCCTGTTTATACAGCATTGTCTGCTGCCCAGAAATGATGACCTAAGGGCTCTTTTACACAGGCCGAAAATCTGCCAGATAATCTCTAATGACCGTTCATATGTATGCTTGTTAGCAGTTATCTGGTGGTGTAAAGTTGCCACTGATGAACAAGTGAAATGCTTGTTCATTGGGTAATTGGATCGTTTGTTCAGGCACCTAAATCATTGTCTACTGGCAGCAGATTATGGTGTGTACACACGCTCTTCTGACAGCAAACAACGAGTCTGTATGGGGACAAGTGATGGCATTAGCGATTGCTCTTCCTCATACTGTAGAGGAGATTGCTACATGTAAACACAATGGTCTCCTCCACTGACGAGCAAGCAATTGCCGAGAACTAATGCTTCCTTCCTGACAATCATCAGCTGAATTGTCCTGTCTAAAGGGACCTTTAGGTGTCTGCATCAACAATATTTTCACCTAATGAACAATCGTTTGCTCATTCATCAGGTTATCAGCCGTACCTTTACCCAGGCTAATAATGGAGAACGAGCGCTAGTATGAACATTTCGTACTCGAATGTCCTGTTAATCAACCTGTGTAAAGGGACCTTTAGGATAGTCTTGTTATCAAGTAAGATCTAACATTTAGTGGTGAACTTAATTCTCAAACACCTCTGCTATTCCTCCTTTAAAGGGAAACTGTCATGCTGAACATGGTATCTGAGCTGCAGGCAGCTTGTTATAGAGAAGGAGAAGCTGAGCAGATTAATATATAGTTTTATGGGAAAAGATTGGGTATAACCTGCAATTATGCATTTAAATTCTTGCTCATTCTGAGCTTTGAAGTCAAGGAGGCGGTCCTATCAGTGATTGACAGCTATCTCTGTATACACAGTCACAGAGGGAAGGCTGTCAATCACTGATAGGACCTCCTCCTTGACTTCAAAGCTCAGAATGAGCAAGAATTTAAATGTATTTATTTATTTTATACACATATATAGCGCTACTATGTTCTGCAGTGCTTTACAGACATTATTATCCCGCAGTCCCAGTGGGGCTCACATCTAAGGTCCCTATCAGTATGTCTTTGGATTAATGAAATACAAGTTATACTGAATCTTTTCCAATAAAACTACATATCAATCTGCTCAGCTCCTCCTGCTCTATAACGGGCTGCCTGCTTTCTAGTGCTCAATAAAATGTTAATTTTCTTTAAAGACTGAACCCAAAAACACTGCATGCAAGGCAAGTGTCTGAACCACTGAGCTATAGGTTCAGACAGCAGCCTGAAGGATTTTCTTCATCTATGTGAATAAAAGTACTATGAATCTAAAAGGCCTTGCAACGCTGACATTTGACTAGTGAGAAAAGTCAGACATCAGGGTCACACATCACTTGAATTTGTCTATTTTCTAGGGCTCAATAAAATGTTAACTTTCTTTAGAGACCGATAGGGGTTTTGAACCTAAGAACACTGCATGTGAAGCAAGCATCTAAACCACTGAGCTATAGGTTCATACAGCAGCCTGAAGGATTTTAGCATACAAATGTGATGTAGCAGACACATACACAGTATATCTATGACTCAATCTTACTTTGACCCCGATCTATGAAGACAATAAGTTAAACTCAGATGTTAGAGTCAAATATCAAAGTCAGGTGTCAGGGTCAGGCGTCAGGGTCAGGAGTCAGTTTCAGGTGTCAGAGTCAGGTGTCAGAGTCAGGTGTCAGGGTCAGGTGTCAGGGTCAGGTGTCAGGGTCAGGTGTCAGGGTCAGGTGTCAGGGTCAGGTGTCAGGGTCAGGTGTCAGGGTTAGGTGTCAGAATCAGGTGTCACGGTCAGGTGTCACACTGGCATTATTCTGATACTTGACTATAATATCTGACCATGTGCTAAAATGAACACTGCGATGGTATGTACATGATGATGGCATGTACAGTATTATTATGGTATGTATGAATGTATGCATTCTATGAATGGTGAAAATACACATATACGTTTGATAATATGTATGTATAATGATGGTAAATATTAATGGTAAATATATACCGTATCTATGTGTTTATATGGTAATGCTACATATACTGTATATATATGTATGATGACAATATGTATGTATAATGATATATATTCTCTATTATGTTTTCAGTGGACTACAGACATGGCAAAAAGAACAGTGTATCAATGTATTTGGGAGAATATTATGACGTTCATATGTTCTTAGATGGGACAGCGACTGAAGGAGAGAAAAGGTAAGTAAAAGGAAAAATCAACAACAATAAAAGGCCACATACAGCATGTCAGATCTGAAATGAACATGTCCATGAAACAGAGACAATATTTTGCTTTTGGATCAATGTTTTTTTTTGGCCTTACTGGTAGCCATTCTTGGAAAAACATGATAAGACAGGAGAGAAGGTTGACCAGGATGTGTTGAGTGACAGATGATTAGCAATTGACTGGTGTCCTGTTCTTTCCTCAGCATTACTATGCCGTATGCCACAAATGGGATTTTCTTGGAGAACGAGGCTGGATACTATAAACTCTACAGTGAAGAACATGGTATAATGGTGAAGATCGACGTCAGTGGGAATATGCAGATCATACTGTCTAATGAACATTTTAACAGGACGTGTGGATTATGTGGCAACTTCAACCAGTTTGCAGAAGATGATTTTATGACCCAAGAAGGTAAACTAAGATCCTCCAAAGCTTACATCAAAATCCTTTTTTGTCACGTATTAAAAACCTATATGTGAATATTTGATGTTTTTAAAATAAAACAAGGACAGGTCAGCCAGTTTCACAGGTACAAATCTGCAGACAGATGCCCTTAAAAAAACAAAACAGTTTGGAGGTACATACCCAGACTGCGTACATTGTGGCATTTCGCATATATTCTTATTTTGATGTGTCTGTATACACTGATTATTGCATTACATTCGGGTTTTAAATACACTGTATTTATGGTTTTACTCTGCACTGTCCTTTGTTATTTATGTGTAATGCATGTCATGGTCTCCATCTACTTATTGTTTTCTCGTGTATACTTTATGATGGCTGCATATTGCTTGTACATCTTTAAGGCCAGTTTCACACTGGCGCTTATCTATTCCGGCAGGGGAACAGCCTGCCGGATCTGTACCACAGTGTGCACACGTGTGCTGCCGGAAGTCTGTCCGGCCCCATTCACTATAAAGGGGACCAGCCAGAGATCTGGCCGCAGCACTGTAAATATGCCGAGAGGCGGGCAGACAAATACTGCTGCACACAGTGTGACACTGGCCTAAAGAGATCAGTTTTGGTACAATGCTAATTTCCTGATTAATTATGACGAAATTCTGGCTTGGACATTCTATGCCTTTCATAGTCCATGTTTGTCAGAGGAAAAACAGAGCTGTCACTGTCAGTTATTCCAATCCTGCACCTATTATTATAATGAGATTACTTTGCAGAGAAACACTTCCTGTACAGCAGTGCTGTAATCTCCACACACACACATCTGCTGCCTTGTCTGTTCCATGCTGTGCTGCTACAGCTGCAGCCACATGTCACTATAACGCATCATTTTTGGATGCTTGTGCAAAACAAGCCACTGTTTCTTATGACAATAACGTGTGTCTATATTTTGGACCCAATAAAGCACTGTTATTTTCCCATAACACCTTGTGTTAAAACACCATTTGTCCCGTTAAGGCATAATTTTTGGACGCTTGGTCCCAACAAGCCACTATGTCTTTCTGATAACACTGTGTGTGTTTAAAAGCCATCCTACCAATGAGTACTTTTATCTCTCTGTGATCACTGATAGAGAATATCTTGTCTTTCATGTTTAGCTTCATGCAGAAAATAATTTTTTTCCATGGGCATTGGGTTAAAAAAAATTCTAGCTGTTTATCTATCATATATCTATGTCTCTGTCTATCTACCTATCTTATATCTATCTCTCTATCTATCTATCTATCTATCTGTCTGTCTATCTATTATATATCTATCTTTTCTATATCTATCTATCTATCTATCTATCTATCTATCTGTCTGTCTATTATATATATATCTTTTCTATATCTATCTATCCATCTATCTATCTATCTCTCTGTCTATTATCTATCTACATTGAAAAAAGGGAAGGCAGCAATAATAAAATTGTGAAGAAAATGGGTGGTTTATTAACCCATGTGACAGCAACGTTTCAGCTCTCTCTATGGAGCCTTTGTCAAGCCATAGTGACGTGCAAAATGCAGTGCTATTATAGCATACATAATTACATTTTGTGATTACATACGGTAATTATCTTGCAATATAATTCAAAAGTTGTGCCAAAATACATAATTATATAAAAAATTGTTCATTTAAGTGTCCATAATTACATTTCCAAATTCATACAAAATCAAGTGAAAAGTGCCATTAATTCATAAAAAGTAAATTTTTTGCAATAAATATAATATATCAAACATGATTGAAATAAATCAAACACCAGGTGCAAATAATCCAGTGATTAAAAAGTATAAAAACAAATAGCAAGATCTCACATGGAGCCAGAGACTGCAGGACCTAGTTGGCGTTGTGAGAGGCGCACTGCGCAGAAGCCAATTAGTGTGATTAGCATTACCAACATAGGAGACCACAACAAACAGGGCCGAATAGGCAGAAACATTAGCTGTGCAAACTCATGCCCATAGAGCGATGGGGCCGCCTCTTCAAATCACATGATCGCAGCACATGGCCGCGGACATTGCTAAACATAGCTTACTGATATTAACCCTATCAAAAAGGTTGGGCTAAATACAGAGAACGGGTTAACAGTGGGCCACCACCATCACCCATTCTCAAAAGCCCCCACCTATAGCTCCCTCATGAGGCATTGGCAGCAAAGCCGCCATAATTAGTCCAGCTTAATGTATTTTGCTAAAAAAACGGGGGTCATTACAAATAACCAGGGGGCACAGTGTCCTTCCAGGGACCAACCTGACAAAGGGCACTGCGCCTGCACCCTATTAGGATAAGGGAACACAGGTGTCACCTTTGTGTGACCCCGATCCCCCACCCAACTCCTTGGCAATAAAACCCAATACTTAAGAGAAGCGTCCACCATCAAAGGGCTTACATAATAATCGTAGAATGGTCAGATTCAAAATCACCCCCATGTCGGAACAGCGGCATGCGGGGGATCAAATGCGAGCCACCAATCTATCTAAATAACTAAATAATCAGGCTATTAGAAATTGTGGTATCCCATGTCATTATATACAGTATATACATTAATAAAACAATCATGTAGCAGCAGCCGGTCTTGTAGCCGGTCTTGTAGCTTCCAGGAAGACTGTTCATCAGTATCAATCCTTGAACAATAATCTGTGTAAAAACACAAAAAAGGATGACATATTAAAAATTAGCACATGTACAGTATATATCCACACAACAGATTAGAGAAAGAAACTACAAAATAGGGAGACATTCATGGTATCTTAAATTCAACATTTAGACCCCTCGGAGTCTGTAGCATAAAAATCCAATATAATTCCCTTCTTTTCAATAACGTCACCCTATCACCCTTAATGTTGGTACTTGTTCCAGTATCCTAAATCTCAAGTCTCTCTCAGTGTGACCTGCCTCCTTGAAATGCTTGGATACGGGTAGATCTAGTTTCTGTCTCCTAATTGAGTATCTGTGCTGATTTAATCAAGTTTTAACGATGACATGACAACAAATAAACTGCAAATGTTGAGTCACATGTCAGAAATGGTTGAATTCTGATCCTTTTGCCAGAGGGAGGATTCAAAAAAGAATCTCTACATATTATTAGAGAACAGTTCACACAATTATGGCATGAACCAAAATACGTGCTACAACTCATTTTGGATGTGCCAACATCTGACTTCACAAGTTTATCCCCTAGATTGCGATTTCTGCGGTATGAGCAAAGTGGGGGAGATTTAAACTTCTCTATATTCTCAAATCCACTGGTCAACATTTTCCAGTGTTTCCTCACACCAGATGACATTCGTGAACTATTTACACTGTAGTCTGAAACAAATGGGATTCTGGGAGAGGACGTCTTAGGTATATACGGGCCTTGAGTAGTCTCTAATCTCTTAATTCTAGATATACATTTAGAGACTAATTTCTTGGGGTACCCTCTGTAGCAAAATTTGGCAGCCATTCCCAACAATCTCTTGTCTCTAGTGGGGCCATCTTGTACTATTCTTGTTACCCGTAGCATTTGGCTAGACGGGAGGGATTTAATCATAGGCCGTGGGTGATGACTCTCATATCTTAAAAGTGTATTTTTATCTGTGGGTTTCACATACAGGTCAGTTGTAAGAGACTGGCCATGGATTGAAACCTCTGTGTCTAGGAATTAGACCTTCTCTTCAGAATATGTCAAGGTAAATTTTACACTGGGGTCAATCTCATTAAAAAAAGAGTGGAACGCCATGAGGTCCTCTGCAGCGCCCACCCACACAAGGAAAATGTTGTCTATGTAGCGCTACTTTCTTTAGTTTTTTTTATCTATCTATCTATCTGTCTATCTGTCTCATTATTTATCAGTGGTTGGAATTATGCTTTAGAGCAGATAAGAAGATGACAAGAAAGGTGGTTAGACACAGGAAGGAGAGAGCAGACAGGGGAAGTTCAATCATGTCAAAATATAAGGAAGGACACAGATGTTCATTTCCTTCCAGATTTTCTTTCTCGCCAGGTCTGAGGAATGCAGAACGTGTATGTGTTAAAGCCCTTTTACACTGCCCGAGCATTGGGCAGATTATCGCTAAAAAGCATTCATAGTAATGCCAGTTAGCGATAATCTGGTGGTATAAAGGTACCGCCAATTACCCTATGAATGAGCGTAACGCTCGTTCATTGGATAATTGGATCTTTCATGCAGTCTCCTGAATCATCATTTGCCAGCAGCAGACAGTGCCGTCTAATCATGCTCTGCTGCCAGCAAACAATGATTACATATGGGGACGAGCATTAGGGATCACTACTTCCCATATTGTGGAGGATATCGCTGAATTTACTGATGCTTGCTTCCTGACAAATGTCTGCTTAATTGAGCAGTGTAAAGGGGCCTTTACACTGGGATGTTGGAGCCATAGAGGTTGCTTTGGATTATTGCATTGGCTACTTTACCACATGGACCTCAGAGAGGTAGCTATAAGTGGTGTAGAGGTAGCAGTCTTACCCGGGCTGTGGTGCCTGAGAAGACCAAGGGGCACCTTCCTAGTAAAGAAGACAGATGTATTAGTGAGACTGATGCTCTGTTGTAAAGAGAAGTACTGGGCCATTGTAACCAATTAGAAAAGTGACGACTGGAAGTGCAGACATATTGGTGGCCGCCTTTGCATTAGCTTCTCATACACTGATGGCAACGAACATTGCTAGAACAGGCTAACCAAACAACAGTTCCCGAGAAGCTAATTTAAAGGTGGCAATCACAGGTTAAAGTTTTTTTCTTAAATGGAAGCTGTCTGCAGCATAACAGAAAAAGCCAATTATCTCTGTAAGGGCTCATGCACATGACCATTGTTGTTTTGCTTTCTGTTTTTCAGGAATCCGTTTTTCAGTATCTGAGGGTTTTTTCTCTGATTTTAGTTAACTTCCGTTCCGTTATTCCACAAAACATATCCGTATGGTTTCCATATGCGATCTACTTCTTGCGATTCGGAAACGGAAACAGTAACTTATTAATCATCAAACACATGAGCAATATGGGCTGGGCATAGCATTTCTACATTATGGATCCGCAAAATACGGATGAAATACGGATGACATGCTGTTCCGTATTTTTTGCGTGCCCATTGACTTGAATGGGGCCACGGACCGTGATTTGCGGACAATAATAGGACACGCACTACTTTTTTGCGGAACGGAAATACGTTGTTTTTGCGGACCCATTGAAGTGAATGATTCTGCATAGGGTCCGTAAAAAACGGAACGGAAGTGGAAAGAAAATACCTTTGTGTGCATGAGCCCTAAGTCAAAACTTTGGCTACTGCTCTGACTGCTGCTTTTACCAAGGAAAAGTTTTGGATGGTATTCCCTTTCCGACAACACAACAGGTGCTTCCTCTCGTATCACTTGCGTCATATGGCTCACAGCTTGGTTTGGTGTGAGCCGTCATATGCACTACTTATCGCCTATTTATACGCCACTATGACCCCTCTATGAAGTGCTAGCTCATTGTGATAGCATGTCAGAGATGTAACAGTTGGACATACATCAGATCTGAGTTTCTATCATATATTGTGGTTTTCCATAGGACTCGCAGTATCTGTACTCCATTAGTTATCTCGTGCCACCTAAAATCAGCCCTGCTACATCTGTGTACAGAATGCTGTCATTTTTTTCATGTTTATTTTTTTTATTTTTTTAATGAAGGTATTTTGGCTGAAACGAGTTATGAATTTGCCAATTCCTGGGCACTGCATGGTGGTGATAAGAGATGTAAAAGAATTTATCCTCCCAGTAACACATGCAATATTTCATCTGAAGCAGTGGAGAAGGTATGTCCAGCTACTACCCTTTATTGAAATTATTTATGGGGGTGTAACTATAAGTGGCGCAGAAGTTGCAGTCACACTTGGAACCTTAGGGCCTGATATGAGGAAACCAGTATTATTAGTTGTGAGGGTGGAAAGGTTCCTATTTCAGATTTGTGTCCTAGACGTTTAAAGAGGTTGTCTGGTCTAGGAGCTGGTAACCCCCATGAACTTAACGTGTGCACCCCTGCCCCCCTCCTAAAAAAAACAAAAACTCACCTGTCCACGGCCCCATGGTGCCTGGATGCTCTTGGTCACTGCAGGATCAGAAAATGGCTTGGTCCCGTGACTGCTGTGGTCAAACACAGACCTCAGTGGTTACAACTTCTTCATGAGTGGTGACGTACTAGTCAAGCAGATGTGATCACTGAGGCCTGTGATTGGCTGCCTGTCATGGGACCAAGCCACTTTCTGGTCCTGCAAGGGCACGGTGAGGCTGGGCCCAGTGTATGCAATGCTGAGTATAATTAGAATAGTGGAAAAAGGGGATTGGTAGCTCAGCTAATCTCACCTCTTAATCCATAACATGTATCCACCTTAGGGTACTTTCACACTAGCGTTTTTCTTTTCTGGCACTGAGTTCCGTCCTAGGGGCTCAATACCGGAAAATAACTGATCAGTTTTATCCCCATGCATTCTGAATGGAGAGAAATCCATCAGGATGCATCAGGATGTCTTCAGTTCAGTCACTGAACGGCGTTTTGGACAGAGGAAGTACCGCAGCATGCTGAGGTATTATGTCAGCATGTTCCGGATCCGGCATTAATTTACATTGAAATGTATTAGTGTTGGATCCGGCATTAAAAATACCGCAATGCCGGATCCGTCCTTCCGGTCTGCGCATGCGCAGACCGGTAAAAACGTTAAAAAGATATATATAAGATGTATAAAATGTCATTTTTTTACACAATAAAAGCACACAGAGCTATGGGGACTGGGTATTGGGGATGTGCTAGCAGCCATCTAGCAACCCATGTCCTCAGCTCTATACACAAAATCCCGGTGACAGGTTCCCTTTAAGTGTGGGTGACAAAAAATGCTGGTCTCTCTTGCTTTGGGATAAAGGGATGCTGTAGAATCAGTCAGTTACAGATACACCCTATTTGGTTTCACTAGGAGGCCCCATCCCCCCCTCTCTAATCCCAGTTTAGCTATGATAAATTGGGGGAAGGTCTTGCTTTTTGGCAGACTGCAAAGTCCAACTTTTTGTTTAATTCTGGTATGGGGAAGGAGCATGACAACTAATCTTTGATCAAATACTGTCTCTAAAGGTAGTTGTCACAGATCATTTCCTCAAGATAACTCACCTTCTTACAGGAGAAATGTCTAAGTTAGATAGAAAAGCTTTTGAATACACTTTCTCCACTTTTTGCCTTGTTGTGAACAAGTGGGCAAATTTTCTGTCATGAAATAATTTTTCCGTGATATGAATTTGCTGGATAAATTCACAGCGGCCAAAGTCATGTCCATTTCAAACAACTTGGAATAAAATATCTCAATTCACTTTCTGTATATGAAATTCTTTGTCTATTGGCATTACTTCCAGGAATGCAGATTCCTTCACCCCCTTCCTCCGCCTCCCTAACACTTAGCCTTTCTGCTGGGCCTCAGATGCCGGCGAACACGAACAATAAGAACAGTTGATTTTTTTTTCCTTTTTAATGGTTTTGTTTCTCTTTTCGACCCACTCAGAAGAAATAGTTCTTGCATAGTTTTATGAATCTATTTCAGGATGTGCAGATGATGTCCTGATATCAACTGTCCAGTTCCAGCATCTCTTGAAAACAATATCCTTATTTATATATCCCCTATTAGGGCGTTACAAAGTAGGGGGGTCCGAGAACACCCGATCCAACAAGTAAATGTATTACATGGGCTGACAGTTTTCTGAGCCTGCCTACTTGTGTTAGACCCACCTATAATATGGGGCCACTTTTAGACTTTTTCCCAGGACCACATTAAGTTTTCAATCTGCCTTTTGCCCAAAATGGAGAGTGGTTACAAAGAGCATATCTATATCTCACTGCTCATGCCAGGTCTACAAAAGTGGGTGTGGTGTGGGTGGGTAAGGGGATGGGCCGGCAGGATTAGGCCTCTTTCACACGGGCGTCATGGATTTGGGCTGGATAAGATGCGGGTGCACAATTTTTCCGTGCAAGTGCAAAACATTTTAATGCGTTTTGCACGCGCGTGAGAAAAATGGGCATGTTTGGTACCCAAACCCGAACTTCTTCAAAGAAGTTCGGGTTTGGGTTAGGTGTTGTGTAGATTGTATTATTTTCCTTTATAACATGGTTATAAGGGAAAATAATAGCATTCTTAATACAGAATGGTTAGTAAAATAGGGCTGAAGGGGTTAAAAAAAATTCAAATAATTTAACTCACCTGAATCCACTTGTTCGCACAGCCTGGCTTCTCTTCTTTCTTCAGGACCTGGGTAAAGGACCTTTGATGACATCACTGCGCTCATCACATGGTCCATCACATGATCCATCACCATGGTGATGGATCATGTGACGGACCATGTGATGAGCGCAGTGATGTCACCACAGGTCCTTTTCCTCCTGCACAGCAAAGACAAAGAAAGAAGAGAAGCCGGGCTGCGCGAACAAGTGGATTAAGGTGAGTTAAATTGTTTTTTTTATTTTTTTTAACCCCTCCAGCCCTATTGTACTATGCATTCTGTATTAAGAATGCTATTATTTTCTCTTATAAACATGTTATAAGGGAAAATAATAATGATCGGGTCCCTATCCCGATCATCTCCTAGCAACCATGCGTAAAAAATCGCACCGCATCCGCACTTGCTTGCGGATGCTTGCGATTTTCACGCAGCCCCATTCACTTCTATAGAGCCTGTATTGCATGAAAAACACGCAAAATAGAGCATGCTGTGATTTTCATGCAACGCACAAGTGATGTGTGAAAATCACCGCTCATGTGCACAGCCCCATAGAAATGAATGGGTCCGGATTCAGTGCGGGTGCAATGCGTTCACCTCACGTGTGAAAGAGGCCTTAGACTGGCGCTGGATACGCCGAAGTTATGTAGAGGCCTGCGCCTCTTCATTACTTCGGCGGATCCACTGCCAGATATAGTGGTTATTAAGACTGGCGTCCAAGACACACATCCATCCAGTTCAGCCTGTTAATCTATAAAAATGACCCAGAGGAAGACAAAAAACTTGATAAGGTAGAATCCAATTTTCCTCATTTTAGGGGAAAAAATTCCTTCCTGAATCCAATCAGAGTAACTCCCTGGGTCAATAACTTTTCTCCAGAATTCTAGTAACAATAGAAATAACAAATAATATTACACCTTACCTGTCCTGTATTACACATACAACCTACTAATTTCAATGTGCAATTTGCAATGCTTCTTTTCCCCTCTGGTGGCGCTGCTGAGAAATTAAAACTTTCTGCCAGGTTGTCCCACAGATTACAGTAAATTTGAGGAGGGTCCCAGGGAATACTTTGTGATTAGCTTTTTATCGAAGTGTCAAAGCAGAGATTCTCATCATTTTAAAAAAGGGTTATCTTTATTAGACAACCACTTTGAAGGTATAGGTCTTATTAGAAGAGATGAATGAAATTTTGAAGAATTTGATTCGGCAACTTTACTGACGATTACTAATAAATTTGATTAGTTAAGAAAAAACTTGTCACAAATCGCTATAGATCAGGTATACCCAGGCCAGCGCTCTCTTGCCCTAGAGCTGTGAGCTCTTTTTCTGCCATCTGCTTTTCCTCTGTTTCCACATTACATCCTTTTCCACATATCGATGAGAATATGTCATCAGGAACATCCAGCATCTCCTCTCTCTGCATCTTGCTGACTTTTCTAAGACATGGAGACTTTGAAGAATAATTTGGAAGATGTAAAGCCAGCAAAATATGAGGATGGTCATCATTAAGACCCGGCCCCCTAAGGAATGCAGACTGGATGGTATTGGTTGGCACGCTGGGTAGTGAAATAATAATGGCTTCCATCTTATTGGGAATAAATTACATATTTTAATTTACAGTTGATGCAGCAATAAGTAAATGTAGGAATAAAGAAATATTACTGATGCAGAAAAAGTCTCCCTCTCCAAAACTCGCTTGCTCAACACACAGGACAATGTCAGAGACTGCACGGGATGATGGTTTTATAGGGCTGTGACATCACAAGGGCTGGCTATCTACTGATTGGCTGGCTGCACAGCATTATGGGTGATCTTGTGTTCCCCGGCTTGTCTCTTCTACGCTTTGTAACATGTGCAGGCCCCACTGTAGGAAAACCTGATTCGTTACTACGATGGAAATTTGGATTCATTTAGTTTTCCTAAACTTTGGACCGAATTCCACTTTGAATGCTTTGCTTCGCTCAGCACTACTCATTAGGTATCCCATATATGTCTTATTTCATTAGATAAGAAATTTTATGTAGTGATGTAGGACAATTGGTGTAAGATAATTCTATAAATATGTCCTTTGAACACCATTTTGGGAAAACCATGGAAGAAGTTATAGTAGGTGCAGATCTAGCAGTTGCATCTGTTTCCTGGTGCCTAACGGGGCCTAAAGGTGCAGCTACCAGATATGACAAAGTATTATTAGTGGCACATGGTTGGTGGGGGCCATTATAGACATTTTGTGCCTTTAATAAAAGCCTTCTAGAATTCCAGCGTTGCTTTAGTTAATTTTTATATATTTTAACTTTATCCGTTAAGGTAAATCTTGGCAAGAGAAATTTGGAAACGGATGGGTCAGTTACACCAAAGATAATATTGATGTATTTCTTACTTGCCAGAGTCTTCTAGTGTGAGACATTTTTGGAATTTTTTGGAAAATGATTATTGCTTGGTTTTCTTTTCTTTTATATTGAGTATGACTAAATGTAAGCGTGTCCTTACTAATTTAAAAGAAAAGCTCCTGCAGAGAGGCTCAGTCACTTTTGGGACACCCCATCACTCCTTTTCACTTACTGAAGCCCTTCTATTCATTGTGACTAACAATGCCAAATATCTGTAGGAACATGGGGATCCAGCATTATTATCTTATCTTCTGTTACTAATCATTGAATTGGATACATGTGGGTTCTCATATATAAATTAAATTGCCAACAGTCCCGGACAGTAAAAGGGGCTGGGTTAATGCTAATTTGCTAGAAAATGATACCATTTTAGGGTAGAATGAGGCTAGGGCTGAAAAAGTCTAGTTTTCATATGTTGGGAGGTATATATACTTGAGCAACAAGGGTAAGCTTAGTTTCTATCAATTTCCTTTTAATATTCGATGAAGTATACCAGAAACAATAATTGTATGACATCTTAAAAAATAAAAATGTAGAAAATGAAATGTAGAATATGCCCCGAATATTAGAAAATACCAGCAATTCCTCACTTAAGGGGGTTATCCCATGACTAATATAAAAAATGAAAATCAGACATAATATAGGACATGACGATCTCTTTCTAACAAAGCTAGAACCAGCCCTGTACCTCACATGGACCCATAGATCTCCCCATTTATTGCTCCAATTGCTCTGCTAGATTCATTTCAAGATGGCAGCTCCTGGGGTGTGCAGTTTCTCAGGAGTCGCGTCCTTTCAGCTAGTGGCAGATGAAGGATGGAACTGAGCATGTACAGTTGTGTTCAAAATAATAGCAGTCAGACATCACTACCCAGATCAATCACTGTTTTTGGTAGAAATGATATTTCTACATGGCAAATAATTTACTAGCAGGTGTAGTAAAGTAATAGAAATCCAACAGACCCAACAGTCATGACATGCATGCTGCTGATTTTGTGTAATTGAATCACTAATTGAAAGGGGCATGTTCAAAATAATAGCAGTGTGGAGTTCAATTAGTGAGGTCATTCATTCTTTGAAAAACAGGTGGCAATTATTGCCCTTATTTAAGGAAGGAAGACAGCAAATGTTGTACATGCTGGTTACAGTGCATTTCTCTCTGAAATTCTGAAGAAAATGGGTCGTTCCAGACATTGTTCTGAAGAACAGCGTACCTTGATTAAAAAGTTGATTGCAGAGGGGAAAACATATAAAGAAGTGCAGAAAATGATAGGCTGCTCAGCTAAAATAATCACAATTAGAAGACGCCTATGTGAAGCCAAGCTATCTGCAAGAAGCCCCCGCAAAGTCCCACTGTTGAAAAAAAGACTGTGCTGAAGAGGTTACAATTTGCCAAAGAGCACATTAACTGGCCTAAAGAGAAATGGCGAAACATTTTGTGGACTGATGAAAGTAAGATGGTTCTTTTTGGGTCTAGTGGCCGGAGACAGTTTGTCAGATGACCCATAAACACAGAATTCAAGCCACAATACACTGTAAAGACAGTGAAGCATGATGGCGCAAGCACCATGTGTGGGGGATTAGCTCTTTTCCAGGGGTTGCAAACACACGATTCTTCACAGACACCAGGATTTAGGGGCAAAACTGTGCTTTATTGTGGCACACGGCATAAAGAAAAACATACAAAGCCAAAATAAAATACCTTGCCCGTCAGGGCCCTATCTAAACACATAGGTTTCCCTGACTCACCTAAAGCGTAACACAGTTCACACGCTTGATGAGATGCAGCTTTCCCAGCCCAACCTCCAGCAGCCTCCTGGCTGCTCCCACAACAATGTCTCCTTGGGGATAGGGGTCTCTGAGCCCTCCTGGCTCAGACCACACAGAGCCACTCCAGCCTTCTGTGTGCAAGTCCCCACCCCCTCTCACTCTGAGGATTCCTTTATCCCCAGGTGATTACTGCACCTGGTCTTTCTTCAGACCTGGTGATTCTGGGGGAAGACACAGCAAATCCTGCCATATATCTCCCCTAACAACCATGAGGCATGTCACTGCCTCACATACCTCCCCCCTTTGTTCAAGCCCGTAGGGGTGAACACTAGCATCAAATCCAGATGCTCGTGAATGGGCATTAGCCTGGCCTACAGTCTTCCCCTTATTCTGCCAGACCCAGGACAACAGCGCTTGGTTTGTCACCCTCATGAGTTTATTACAGAGCTGACAAGGCCTCTGGGTATTTCTTGTCCATCTCATGAGCAGGTACTGTCTTTTTGGCTTCTGCACAGGCCCCTCATGTCCTTTCTTGGACTGCGGCAACTCTTGACTGAACTGGTCCCAGTCATGGTCATGTCCCAACCCTTTCTCTTTTGCCTTGCGGGGCTCCTTCAGCAGAGCAGGTTTCTTATGTCTCGCTCCTTTTCCACGCATCTGGACCCCTTTACCATTATTCTCAGCAGGTGTTTATTCCGGTTTGAAGCCAGCTTCAGAGTCTTGTCCGTCTTCAGTGGCTTTTCCCACTTCAGCAGTCGCTCTTCCCGCCCTAACCTTGGTCTCTGGGACATCCAAGGTTTTCTCCCATTTCAAGAGCTCGGCCTTAGCTTCCTTGGCCTCTGTCTCTTTGGCCTTTAATTTATTAGCCTTCTCACCATTCAGGGACATGGCATCATATCCTTGCTTTCTTAATTCCTCCTTCCCTTTCGCATCAAGGTTGGAGGCACTGGGGTCTTCAGCATACTTCTTGTCTTCTGGCGTTTTCTCCAGAGGTTCACCCAGGACACTGGTCTCCAGGAGAGACAGCCCATCGTAATAGCCCGGATCTGCATACTGGTCGTCCATCTCCTCATATTTCTTCCCCAGCAGGCAGCTGGCTACTTGGAAAGTCTTGTAGGCGGAGGGGACGTCTTTTGCGACCTGGTCCTGGTTACACACTGTCATGAGACTCTTGGCCTCTGCATTGACATCAGCCCCATCAACTGGTTCAGCCGATACCTTTTTCACCTTCTCTGCCTTGGCCAGTACCCTGGCACCACCATCTCCAGACCCACTCTTACCAGGCTCTGACTTCTTGGCACCTTCCAGAGGATCTTCCTCTTCCGGTTTCTCACTTTCTTCCACCTGCTGTGCAGGAGCACGCTTAGGCTTCTCCACCTCATAGATGGCATCTTTTGAGCTCATGAGAGCTTCCATCTCTGCTCTGAGTTGCTTGTTCAGCCTCTCTAATTCATTTCGCTCCTCAAGCACTTCTTCAAGGGCTCTAGCCAAGGAGAGGGTCTTGGACTCTTTCTCCCAAGCATCAGCCTCCGCTTGGTCACGTTCTTCGGCATATCGAGCCGATATGTATTTCTCTTCAACCAAGAGCTGGTCAAACTTATTTTGTTTCTTCTCCAATCTAGATACAGTTTGTCTCTGGTGGTCCAGGTCCACCATGCGATCACATAACTCTTGATCAAGTTGAGCCATCCTGGCTTCCAAATGTCTTCTCCTCCAAGAGAGCAGATTTTTCTGAGGCGCTGTTTAGAACCTCATCAGCCAGCTCATCTCTTTCCTGCTCTGCATGAAGTCTGGATCGCTCAGAAGCTGCAAGTTCCTCTTGAAGTTGGAGAATTTCCGCTTCTATTAGTGACTCCAGTTTCTTCAGTTCATTCATCTCTTTCTGTGACTCCTCTGGAGATTCCTGCAGTTGCTCTGCGAGAACCGCTAGCCCCATCTCTAGTGTATCTAGGGACTGTGCAGAGCGAGCAAAAACATCTTCAAGTTTGTAGCTGTACTGTCCTGTCAGGTCATCTACAACTGTCAGGATATGAGCTTCAGACACTAGGCTGTCACCCGACTGAACTCTCGTCTCGTCAGATATAACTGTCATCTGGTCGCTAGAGTCGCTACTAGTAACCACTTTAGTTTTGCTGGGTCTTGACATGGTAGCCTCACTCTCGGAATTGCTAACTGTCACGGCACATAGGCCACTTATACTGCTCGGGTCATTATTAACCCTGGCCTCTAGGGGCACCCCTGAGTCAATCCCCACCTGGGACATTTTATTAATCATAGAAACCTGTGGAGACTGCACATCCACCTCTGGTCCGTGTGGTACACCCTCTAGCCCCGCCACATTGTCTACAATGGGGTCTCCTAGCGGTGTTTCTTCAACATTTATCAACACTTTTATCAGACACATGTTTACCAACAGGGGGGGCCTTTTCCCCAATCACAGCCTGCAAAGGAAAAGGCATGTCATTATTATCACATATTTCATATGACATCACATTTTCCGCACTATTGTCACCATCACTTTGCATTTGACCAGCACCATTGTTTCCAATGGTCAATATTCTTTCCCCATGCAGGTCAAAGGGCAGCTCCCTTAAAGGGACAGGTACAGGTTCTGCAGGAGTTTCTGCACTCTCTGCAGAAGTGTCTCCATTACTCCACAACTCCCAGCATAAGGGAAAAGTACACCCCAACACTCCCTCATGCATAAGCTTATCTGTAACATCAAGTTCATCAGTCTCTGTTCTCATTGGAGTCTCGCGCTCAGTGAAAATCAGTGGATAGTCCTTATCCGCACGACTGTCCAGCACCTTTATTATTTTACCAGTCTCAGGTTTCAATATTGTGCTGCCTCTTACCCGGGCTAGCATGGGATCCCGGATCCTTGTCATCCCAAAACTAGCTTTGGTCATGGGCAACTGAGGAAACACAGAAACCTTCTCCCCTGCAGGTTCCTGCGAGGGAGCAATCACAGCAGGCTTATCCGCCTGTCCAGACACAGTTTTTTCTCTGTGTGACTTATCACCTACCGGCCCAGCAGGTATCCCCTGCGCCGGCTCACTGTCACTGGGTCTGCCACATAGTTAATAACAGGAACAGTCTTACCCTTTGTAATCAACCATTCTGGTAAATCAGTGACATTCTCTCCCGTGGACTCATCAAGGTTGTGGTTGCTCCTAGCAACAGCTTTACTGCACCTCCGCACTTCCTCTCTAGGACTCCGGGCACAGTCGCAGGGAAGATATGCACTCCCGAGAACCGCACCGCTCTTCACCTCCTTTTCTTCCCGACGGTTGCCCTTGGCAACGGCACATCTTTGCTTTTTATCAGGAACTCCGCTCCACAACTGCCCAAACAATGGAAAGTCCTTGCCCAGTACAAATTCCACTTCCAGTGTCTCACATTTTAACAGCTCCCATTTCACAGAGCCATAGTCAGTCACAAAGGTCAGTGACACTGTAGTTTTTGTCTCTGGCCCCCTTGTTACAAAGTCCAGAATTACAGGCAGGACCCGAGACACTTGCTGGCGGGAGTCTAGAATGACCCCCAGCGGGATTCCCCCGATCACTAAATCACAGGATTATACCATTTTGTAGCTATTTCCACTGATCAGTCTCTTGTACTGGGCTTCCGGCCCTTTAAATCCTGCACTGTTTGCACCACAGAAAAAAAAATGTCCAGACTAACACCAGCAGTCTCTGCTCCTGCAAACTAGCAGGCTTCCAGCACTTTAAATCACTGCACAGCAACACAGCAATTCCTTGGCAACATTCAGCAGCACCTGCTCTTTTCCGTCAGGTCGTTGCCCCTAGCAACCACGTTGGCTTTTTACTTTTCAGCACGGACATGTGCCCGAATCCGACACCAATTGTGGGGGATTAGCTCTTTTCCAGGGGTTGCAAACACACACTTCTTCACAGACACCAGGATTTAGGGGCCAAACTGTGCTTTAATGTGGCACACGGCATAAAGAAAAACACACAAAGCCAAAATAAAATACCTTGCCCGTCAGGGCCCTATCTAAACACATAGGTTTCCCTGACTCACGTAAAGCGTAACACAGTTCACACGCGTGATGAGATGCGGCTTTCCCAGCCCAACCTCCAGCAGCCTCCAGGCTGCTCCCACAACAATGTCTCCTTGGGGATAGTGGTCTCTCAGCCCTCCCGGCTCAGACCACACAGAGCCACTCCAGCCTTCTGTGTGCAAGTCCCCACCCCCTCTCACTCTGAGGATTCCTTTATCCCCAGGTGATTACTGCACCTGGTCTTTCTTCAGACCTGGTGATTCTGGGGAAGACACAGCAAATCCTGCCATATATCTCCCCTAACAACCATGAGGCATGTCACTGCCTCACATATGATATGGGGATGTTTCTCATACTAAGGTGTTGGTCCTATTTATCGCATACCAGGGATCATGGATCGGTTTGAATACATCAGAATACTTGAAGAGGTCATGCTGCCTTATGCTGAAGAGGAAATGCCCTTGAAATGGGTGTTCCAACAGGACAACAACCCCAAACACACCAGTAAACGTGCAACATCTTGGTTCCAGACCAACCCGATTGACGTGAGTGGCCAGCCCAATCCCCGGATCTTAATCCAATAGAAAACTTGTGGGGTGACATAAAAAATGCAGGGCACAGGCACTGGGTTATGAGGATGATGCGGAGAAGAAGGAAGTCAATCAAGTGGACGTGGGCGTGCTAAAAGGCGAGTAGACGGAGCCTCTAGGTGCTGCAGAAACGCCCTCATGGCACCTAGAGGCTTCATTAGCATATGATAAAAGTCTGTTTTTTAAGAGAACGGCGGCAGGCAGGGAGTTAACAAACATACTGTTATGTACTGCTGACATTAGCACATCGCTAATATCCGTCAGCTACATAACGATTTTTCCCATGACAGAAACCCTTTAAGTGATTCAAAGGGAAGCAAAATATTTTTCAGTTTATATAGTGAATGTTTAAGTTTGTAAAGAAGAATACAAACACTGCTATTATTTTGAACAGTCTAATATTCACTTTTCTTACTTTTTTTAGAACACAAATTTGATATATTTTTCTTCATGTTTTGATTTAGAATAGAATGTGCAGTGTTCCCAATGCCTTTGTGTGTATGGAAATAAAAGCTATTAGAAGGATTTTGAGCTTTATTCACTTTTTAAAACACACTGCTATTATTTTGAACACAACTGTATGTCAACCCCAGTGAGGAGAATAGAGAATTTAGAAATAGGGTAAACAGCAGGTGGCACTATACAATTAGATGTCAGTGAATAACTCAGTGGCTATACAAAATGTTTAATTAGATGCAACTACAAATGTATTCAGATCTAGGTGCTCATTTAAAAAATGTAGAATATTTTTTGTAGGACAACCCATTTTCTTCCCCTTCACTCCTGTCCCACATTTCAACTAAGAAATATATAGCCATGTCCTCTCATCTTTTAAAAAACCTGCCCCTGTTTGCATGCAGGAAGAGATACGGACCCCCCACCCCCACCCGCTACTCTATCTGCAATAGTAGATCAAGAATACATAGGATGGAATTACAAGAAAGATAACACGTTATTTCTACAAGATTATTTGTTCAGAAGCAGAAGGATATCCTGTAGACTGGCAAAGACTAGAGACAATCCTGTAGTAGCCATTAGTCATGACCTCCTATATATCTATGTAGTCCATTGTCAGTTTTTACTAATGCTATGAGGGGAAGATGTTATCTGCAAGGGTAATCCTCATGATAAAAGTAGATTGTAGAATTGGGATAACAGTATTAAAGCTCTATTTTTCTCTTGATAGTCCTAGATAAAGATGTCCACAGATAAGTGTAGTACTCATCAGTGTAATGTGTGATGCTCTAATAGAGTCACGGATCCCCTTTCCTCTCTGGTCACAATGAATGGTCCCACTGAGAAAGTCAAGTGAGAGTGTTCTAAAAGTCCAAACACAGCAAGAAGCAAAAGTGCCAGGACAAGAAGCAGAATACTTAGAGTGAATTCAAAAATATATATCCAGCCACTGTTTTGTAAAAAAAAAAAAAAAAATTTCATAGAATATTCACATGTAGGCTGTTAATATGTAGTAAAGAGTTGTTTTTTTTTTTTTTATGAAAGTGTTTCCATACTGTCCAATTTGGCATCCAATCTTCTCTTGGTTGCTGTGGATTATTGACAATGTATTCTCAAACTCCATTATTCTTCTGACCTATAGCAAAAAAAAAAAAAGAAAAAAAGACCATTCTTGATGCCACGTCTATGTACATTCAAACAGTTATTACCGTTTATTACAGGACTTCATACAGAGATGTCAGGATCTGAAAACATCCCCGGTGTTTATGAAATGTCACCATGCTGTCAACCCTGATCCCTTCATTGCCATCTGTGAAAACGACATGTGTGAATGTGCTGAGGACGTGCAATGTCCATGTCACACCTTCCTGGAATATGCGAGAACGTGCGCCCAGCAAGGCGTTATTGTCAGCAGCTGGCCAATAGAAACTGCCTGCAGTAAGTTAAAGAAACCAGCATGTAGCACACTGCTAGTCCAGTAGGTGTCACTGTGAGTAGTATAAACATTTTACACATTAGGAGGCTATGTGGAACCATATCTATTACATCCCGTGTACGTATCTTCTGTACAAAAATTACTGCCATATCAAATTATTTTGTTGGTTCTAACAAGCAAAAGATAGTAACCTGCACCTGTCAACTTGTACATCTTTAAAAGTTATGTCCACATTTGCAACCATTTGTTATTGTTCTAGTACATGCACAATGTAAAAATGAAGCATTTTTTTGTGTTTTTGTTCCACAACTCTTATGCAGGCTTAAGAGTTTCCATGGTTGCAGACTACAAACAAACTTTTTGTAGTCTGATTCTGCTCTCATATTCCCTTCTATGTTTCCCTACTAGAATGGTAGGGAACAACATTCTGAAAGGACCAGGAAAAAGTATATAGTCAATCTATATAACTGGAAACAGTGGAGTAACCATAAATGGGGCATAAAACCAGGATTTAAACAGTATAGTATAGACTTAAAGGCTATGTACACAGTTGCAGGCAATTTATTTAAAATTATTACATTGTACCTATTTTGAGCTAAAAAAAATTGGTCTTCATTATTATGTGGAGTACTTTTTTTCTGTACAGAGCTGAGATGCTCTAGTAGCACCCTTTGGATTTTCTGTCTTGTGCATCAGACCAGGAGCTGACGGACTCCTTATCTCTGCTCTCTGACCTCCTAAATACTTATTATAGCTCAGTTCTTATGTTATTGCTAACAATGTGGCTTAAATAAGTGTTTATGACCTCTCAGTAGTTTACAGATAAGGTTTATTAGATGACCACACAAAGTGAAAGTGAAAGTACCAGTCACACAGCTATAAAAAACTGCTAAACCTTTATGACAGAACAGCTCAATATTTTTGAGGTGTACGTAGCCTTTGAGTATAGCCTTAATAATAGCTTCTGAAGTGCCACTACTCATAGAAAAAAACAGCAAGATAAGATATAATATCCCAATATCCCTCTTTTGTCTCGCTAACATTACTTCCCCTATTAGCATGGTCTAGGGGGCAGAAGGAAATCAGTATGATTGCCAGATTTGAATACATGAGGTTGTGTTTCGTCTGCTACTGTCAAGACACATCAGTCTGCATAGTGCAGGCATGTCCAAACTGCGGCCCTCCAGCTGTTGCAAAACTACAACTCCCAGCATGCCCTAATAGCTGTAAGCTATCCAGGCATGCTGGGAGTTGTAGTTTTGCAACAGCTGGAGGGCCGCACTTTGGACATGCCTGGCATAGTGGCTGCAGACACAAGTGGGGGAACTAACCAAGTACTGCACTCCAGAATGCTGACTTCATAAGGTTGCAAAATAGGGTTTTGCTACTTTTTTAGGCTCATTTGCACAAAAAAAGGTCAAAATTTTGCATTTTTACACTACTCACTAGAGATTTGAAAAGTGGTTTGGAAAGTAAATGTTAACCAGATTTAGGGTGCGGTGAGCTGATTTGTCCAAAGTGACTTGGCAATGGTAACATCTCAAGAGAAACGTGCTTAAATTAAAGATGCACCAGATTTATCAAACATTGTATGAATTTAATTTGCCACAAAAACAGCAAGACAGACTCCTGCAAAACTGACTTTAAATATTTTCTTCATGATAAATCTCCCGCACAGTGATAGAAGATTTTTAATCAAGATTATTACCAAAGTTGCTTAATTTTTTTTTATTTTAGATGCATAAGAGCCAGGAAATAATCTTTAGAAGGTGGACATAGCTTTTAAAGGGGTTGTTTACCCCTGGGAGCATTTCGGGCAGACTTTCAAAGTTCCTTCACTCTCCCAGTGTCAACATCCAATTTCACAAGGGTCACATGGCCACATGGTCACAGTGACTGGCTGCAGCAGTGAGTTATCCCTCATGCATCATGTCACTGGGTCACATGACACATGGGGGATACATCACCACTGCAGCCAGTTGTTGGCTACAGCGACCACATGACCCACATCAAACTAGTTGCTGACATGGAGATCTGGGAGCTGCAGTTGAAGCCAGTGTGTGAAGGTGCCGGAACCCAGCGTCAGGGATCAGGTATGATTCTTTCTACAGGTCCGGCCATGCTGGGGGGTCTGTCCGAAAGGCCCTCAGGGCCCAAGGGGTGAAGAACCACTTTAAGAGCATCACTTTAAATGCATTCCTATTCAGGTTAATACTGCCTTGTCTTTACACAGAGCCTCAGTGTCCACATGGAATGGTTTACAATGAGTGTGTGTCGCCGTGTGTTAAATCCTGCCAGAGTCTCAACATTAATGAAGTGTGCCAAAAACAATGTACTGATGGATGTAGTTGTCCGGGTAAGTATCTTCATCATCTCTATGTCTAACTTCCGCAGTCATTTCTGCAGATGAAACCAACCTAGTGATCATCTGATCACCACAAGGCTAGCCTCTAGCCTCTAACTAGCCTAAGTGGTCATTGTAATGAAGCATTACATGGAAATGAATGTGTAATGGGCCATATAATATGTAAATGGTCCATCTCCTGAGAGGACACCCCTCTCTGTCCATATGCTTACATGGCCTTAATGTCACAACTCTAATAGAACAGGCTACAAATCTATATATTTACATTCATTTTAAAGTATATAGAGCAATGTACTGTATTTTACTATCAATTTCATCTTCCGTAAAAAGATAATGCAGCTCAGACCTTCTGTGGTCCATGCTGCATGCTGTGTCAAAATGCCAAAATGGAGGAAGTGCTCCAAGACTCCTTTATTCAGTATGGGACACGGTGTAGATCTCCCTTTAAAATGAATGTGAGTGTTATGGCAAAACCTCTTGCACTGAATAAGGCAGTCTTGTACAGTGCTTCCATTTCTGCAGCTTGTTCTCAGCAGGCTCCCTGGACAATAGTAGACAGATCTTTGAAAGAAAGGCAAAATGGTCATGGTCATGCAGAGCAGATGTAGTATTACATGACCTCTAATTAAATGTTTTTTTCCCATATGCAGATGGAAAAGTGCTTGATGGATCTCGTTGTGTCATACCCTCAGAGTGCTCCTGTATTCATTCTGGTAACCGCTATCCTGTAGGATCCACAATCAAAGCAGACTGTAATACTTGGTAGGTGATAATGTGTCTTCTTCATATTATTATTATTATGCTTAACGGCTATGTACACCTTTGGAGGCAATTTTTTTGTGATTGCATTTTTCTCATTTTGGCCTAAAAATCATTTTCTCAATTGGTCTTTATTAAAAATATTGAGCATTTCTGTCACAAATGGTTAAATGTTTGTCTAGATGTGTGTAATAACCCTTATCTCTAGTGTTTATAATGCCAGAGAGCAGAGATAAGGAGCCCGTCAGCTCCCCAACTGACGGAAAAGAGAGAAAATCCAGAGGCTGCTACTAGAGTATCTCAACTATGTACAGAAAAAAGGCTCCATATTTTTAATAAAGACCAATTGAAAAACATAATTTTTAGCTGAAAATGAGTACAATGTAATAATAAAAAAATTGCCCCGAAAGGTGTACATAGCCTGCACTATAGACCTTCATGTAATATCAGCTGGCTATGCTATAAAAGTGTGATCATGGTAAGGAGGGTATAGCTGCTGGATCATTCCCGGATCCAAAGAATGAGCATGGACATAGTCAGTCAACACTTTCTATGTCTCTTGTTGGTTTTTAAAGAGGTTGTCTCACTTCAGCAAATGTCATTTATTATGTAGAGAAAGTTAATACAAGGCACTTACTAATGTATTGTGATTGTCCATATTGCCTCCTTTGATGGCTTCATTCATTTTTCCATCACATTATACACTGCTGTTTCCATGGTTACAGCCACCTTGCAATCCAACAGTGGTGGTTGTGCTTGCACAATATAGGAAAAAGCATGCATAGTCAAGCAATTTTTTTCTATAGTGTGAAAGCACAACCACCATGGCTGGATTACAGGGTGGTCGTAACCATGGAAACGAGTAGAAGGAAAAATTAATCAAGCCACCAAAGGAGGCAATATGGACAATCACAATACATTAGTAAGTGTCTTGTATTAACTTTCTGTACCTGATAAATGCCACTTACTGAAGTGAGACAACCCCCTAAATGAGTTTTTCTGTTCTTTTCCTTTTGGAATGCTCACTTTTTGTGAGAACAGGATTTTCTAACCCTTGCTCACCAGCGAGGTGGTGGCCATAGACTGAAAGAGGTTGTCCAGCATGAGAAAAGCAGATCTCCTTTCTTCCATAATAAGTAAATATATTAATACATACTACCGCTTTATGCTCCATACCAGAAAGGAAGACAACATGGCACAAGGTTTGGCAAAAAAAATGGTGGCAAGTACTAGTTTGTTTATTCGTTACATACCTGTTTTGCCATCACTTAAAGGGAGTCTGTCATCAACATTTCACCTTTGTAACCCTTCCCATAGCTTTCTAGCATCCTTACAGTTAATAAAAACGTTACCTTTATGATCAATCGTGGACTTATAAAACTGGCAAAAAACATCTTTGTAGCGTATGCAAATGAGGGCTCGCAAGTGCCCAGGGGCGGCGTTACCCTCGTAGGTGCCCAGCTAGCACAGCCTTTTCTTCGCTTCCCCGCCCCTTCCTTCTCTCCACCCACCCATCCTTTCTCTCTGACAGCCTATCTACTAACTTCTTGTTTAGCCGAGATCCCGCGCCTGCGCGCTCAGTCCGTCGGCCGGCGCATGCGCACTGCGATGCCCATTCCTTGTACAGCATCACAGTAATTAATGCGCAAGCGCTAGCTAACGGCGCAGAGCCGTTGCATGTGCATTAATTACAAGGAATGGGCATCGCAGTGCGCATGCGCTGGCCGACAGACTGAGACAGCAGGCGCGGGATCTCGGCGAAACGAGAAGTTAGTAGATGGGCGGTCAGAGGGAAAGGATGGGCGGGCGGAGGGAAGGAAGGGGCGGGGGAAGCGAAGAAAAGGCTGAGCTAGCAGGGCACCTACGAGGGTAACGCCGCCCCTGGGCACTTGCGAGCCCTCATTTGCATACGCTACAAAGATGTTTTTTGCCGGTTTTATAAGTCCACGATTGATCATAAAGGTAACGTTTTTATTAACTGTAAGGATGCTAGAAAGCTATGGGAAGGGTTACAAAGGTGAAATGTTGATGACAGACTCCCTTTAAGGGAGCCTGGCCCAAATGGGGGCACCTCAACCAGTAACATTACCAGCTGGACATTGTATCCGAAACTGGTTTCTTCACTCAGTTCATTAAGACCTCCCCAGCCCTCAGCTTTTATACCTTAGACCCCCACATTACCCCTTGCCAATCAGTTGTCTATTACTTCCCCTGACCTATATTACCTATTGTCCCCAAGATCTCTCTCCCACCCCAACCTCTCTCTCAGGCTTTGATTTGTCCTAGCCCCACCCTGCTGTTCCAGACTCACATTCTCTCAACCCTGTAGCTATCTAGGGGATATGGTTTCCTTATTGCTCCTTGTTCCCAGTACAGCACCACACCTATCCTCAGGGTGTGTGGTATTGCACCTTATTTTTGATTGTATATTTACTTTAGTAACTCTGTCCTTTTGCTATCCTGGAAACTACTCAATTTTGTTCTAACTCCTCCCATCTATTCTAGTAATTCCTCCATTTTATTCTAACCCCTCCCACCTGTCCTGGTAATCCCCCACTTTTGCCCTTCTTCTTTTCAACATTTAATCTATTAAATTCTTATCACAAACAAATGAGTCAACTCATTCTCAATTACAAAATGATGGAGGTTTGTGTTGCAACTTTAGTAGACCTTGGTACACCATTGCAGTTTATATATGCAAATATTTTTTTTACAGAAACTTTTTTACTGATTCATAGCTACAGCCTGTATTATACTCCAGAGCTGTATTCATAGTTCTGCTGGTTAACACTGAAAACAGTCAACAAGTTTGTCAGCTCTGAAGGTTGCATATTTCTAAATTCAGTTCTGAATGCAGGCATCTCTTACAAACTGCCATCCAACAGTTTACTGCTCTGCACTTTAGGCAGTGGTTGACCAAATGTGTAGGTCACTTTAAAGGAGTTTTCTGGTTTGCATGAATATCATGTAAAATAATCCTTTATGAAGGTCACTGTAATTTTGTAACATTTCTTTTACCTTTATTGCTGCTTTATTTCTAATTTCCTGTGATGTTATGACCATGGGCATGTCAAAGCAGCAAAAGGAGCAGTGACAGGGGAGGAGTGGCTATGTAACTAGCTGGATGGGAGGAGCTATAAACTAGCTGGCTATTGTTAGGGGCAGTGATAGCGGAGTGCCTATGTTACCAGTGGGAGGAGCTATAAACTAGCTGGGTGTTGTTAGGGGCAGTGATAGGGGAGTGTCTATGTAAGGAGCTGCGTGGGAGGAGCTATAAAGTTGCTGGATGTTGTTAGGGGTGATGCTGAAGCTGTAGTAGAGGAAGGAGAAGTGCATCATGGGTTTGGTTGGATACAGTGACAGGAAGTGTTAGATACAGGATGAAAACAAACCAGAGTGATTTGTTTACACGGTAAAACCTGGTCAGAAGAGTCCAAATAAAAATAAATAAAAAAAGCATGGAGATGATGTACATGAGGTAAGCACCTAAATGAGCATGTCTGTTAAACACAGTAGTAATCCCAGAAAACCCCTTTAAGGGTACCACATGTGGATAAGGGACATTCAAATTGTGACATTTATTAATGCTAGCATTTCTGTTTCTGTATGTACCTTGTTTTCTTCAGAATAACTTTCCATTTACACTTGTTTTTCTGTTTAAGTTCCTGCAAAAGTGGGCTCTGGGACTGCAGCAATGAAGATTGCCCAGGTAATTCAATAGAAATACTTTCTCTCTCTAATGTATTTTTGCACTCAACACCCCATAATGACAAAGTGAAAACAGAATCTTCAGAATCTTTGCTAAGTTATTGAAATGGAGAAAGTATTAAGACCCTTTACTCAGTACTCACAGAGTTGTCCCTAAGCCACTTCTGTGTTGTCTTGGCTGTGCACTTAAGTTCATTGTCTTGTTGGAAAGTGAACCTTTGGCCCAGTCTGAGGTTCGGAGCACCCTGGATCAGGTTTTCATTAATAATATCTCTGTACTTTGCTCTATTAAGCTTTCCCTCAACTCTGATCAGTATTCCTGTCCCAGCCGCTGACAAACTCCTCTACAACATGATGCTGCCACCACCATGCTTCACTGTAGGGATGGTACTGGGCAGTGACTGGTTTCCTCCAAACATGACGCTTAGAATTGAGGCCAAAAAGTTTAATCTTGGTTTACCATCAGACCAGAGAACCTTGTTTCTCACAGTCGGAGAGTAATTTAGGAGTTGTTTTTGCAAGCTCAAAGTGGGCTTCCATGTGTCTTTTACTGAGGAGCAGCTATTTCCTGGGTACTCTGCCATAAAGCTCAGGTAGGTGGAGTGCTGCAGTGATAATTGATCTTCTGGAATTTTCTCTGATCTACACACAGGATCTTTGGCGCTCAGCTAGTGACCATTGAGTTCTTGGTCACCTTTTTTTTTTACCAAGGCTCTTCTCTCTCACATATTTAGTTTGTTGGGGTGGACAGCTCTTTTAAGAGCTCTATTAAGTGTTTCAAACTTCTTCTAGTAAAGAATTTTGGAGACCAATGTGTTCTTGGAAACCTTCAGTGCAGCATACATTTTTTGTTCTCTAGATTTGTGCCTCCACACAATCCTATCTCTGAGCTCTACAGGCAGTTTTTTTACTCCTCATGACTTGGTTTTTACTCTGATATGCATTTTCAGCTGTGAGACCTTATATAGACAGGGCTGTGTCTTTATAAATCATGTCCAATCAACAGATTTTCTCAAAACTAGACTCCAATCAAGGTATACAAAATCTCAAAGATGCTCAAAACAATTGGCAGGCCTCCAGAGCTACATTTCAAATGTCACAGTAAAGGTTCTGAATACTTATGTCCCTGCAAAATTTTTGTTTTTCCTTTCTTAATAAATTTGCAAAAAATTCCTAAATTCTGTTTTCACTTTGTCATTATTGGGTACAATGGAGTTAGCGGGCACTTCGATAACCTCTAGAAATCCCACAACCAGAAAGCTGCCGGAACAGTTTGCTGGAACTGCTGCTGGCAGTATAAATCAGGTGAAAATTAGCGGCTAATACATGACATGGAGGGGTAAAAAAAGTAGAGCACTACAACTCCCAGCATGTCCAGGCTGTTATTATGGAACACAAATTGACATTACAGGGAGAGGTTATAAGAGGAGAGAACTTCAACACCCAGCATTACCAAACTGTTATTATACAGCATCAGTGGATATTATAAGAGAAGAGGACTACAACTCCCAGCATGTCCAGGCTGTTATTATGGAACACAAATTGACATTAAAGGGAGAGGGTATAAGAGGAGCGAACTTCAACCCCCAGCATTACGAAACTGTTATTATACAGCATCAGTGGATATTATAAGAGGATAGAACTACAACTACCAGCATGCCCAGGCTGTTATTGTAGGGCATCAGTGAACATTGCATAAAGGGAAATACAGTATTAGGTTATGGGCCATCCCAGGACACCACTCGCCTCTCCTTCAGGCTACAACAAAAGCTCCACCCCATGTAGTTCCTCTCCACTGCTGAGCTCCAGCTCCCTGCCCTAGTCACATGATAGTGACATCCTCACAGGTCCTTAAGCTGTAAAAGTACTGACTCTGTACTCTATATGGCTACCCTGCTCACATGCTGATGACATCATCGCAGGTCCTTCGGCACAGCTAGCTAGGTTTTCACAGCTAGCTATGTAAGTGCAATTGTGGGCAGGTTTTCCTGAAGGGTCGGGCCCCCTTCCTCCACGGGCCCCATAGCAGCTGCGTGGTCTGCCTCTACAAGAGGTACGCCACTGGCTAGATGATAAATGTGGTGCAGGAATGGAAACTGTTGTCTAACTGTATGTCAATTATAGGTTGGCTACTTGGCTAACCTTGATACAGACGTATCTAAAGGCCATGTCTCTTTCCTGGGAAACCACACCCTTTCTTGTAAGCCACTCCCCTTTTGAGCAAGTCAGAAAACCGCAGGGAAACCCTAGTGGTGCCAAATTGTGCCACATTTTAGACAGATTTTAGGCCCTGAATCAGACACATTACAGATTCTGGGCCAATGTCTCTGATCTTTCCATATATTACCGGTATATGAGTTCAATGAAATGACCATGTAGTACCACACTTTCTGCTGCAGAGGGAGCTGTAATCGCCAGAAACCAGATCCACAGCAACTAGATGATTGCCGGTCAGGCTTCAGTAGTAATAGAGGTTTACTTCAGGAGACATCATCTTTCACATACCCTAATAGGGCAATTTAATAGGTGCTGTCTATATCTGACTATTATGATAATTATTATAATTATCATTATACAATCCACAGGAATTTTACAGTGATCATAGTTCAAAGCAGGATATGTTCCAGCCTATTCTGTACAAACGATATTCTGGCTCTGTGTAATAGTTATTAACTAAGTAAATTGTAATGTCAGGATGAGTTTCCATTCAGCTTTCTCTTCAGACTTGACTTCTGTAATATAAACCTTTTATGAGCGTTACATTTTCCACTATTTCAAAGCGAGAGTTTCCACACCCAAAGCCAAATCCCCTGAAGGTGTGAACATTAGATATTTCAACAAACTTTCTTATTCACACACATAGATTCTAATAATCCAGAGTAAACAATCCCACGTAATCGTGTATGAAGGCTAGTGCAAGCGGGGGATGGTAAACATAATAAATATCAAATGCTGGATTTCATTTAATCCAGATCCTACATTTTTCCTATTTCCATGCAGACTATAAGCTCTTGGGATCCAGGGTCTGATTTCTGTTCTTGATGTTTCCTAACCCTAGTGATTCCTTGTTATATGCACCTTGTAATAAAGGGTAAAGTGTCACTGTATTTTTTGGTGTCAGATACGCATATGGAGATGGTAACCAGTAGCCAAAATCAGAGACATAAGTATAGGGGCTGGAGAGGTTGCAGTCATACATAAGCATTGGTATCTGTGTGGCCTTGGTCTCTCTGTGACACATGAGTTGGTGCTAGGGTACAGAGAATCGACTTCGGATGGTACATCCAAAGTCGATTTGCTAAAAACTTGGTACCAAACTTGGGTTCGGTTCCAAGGTAACACTCGGAACCAAACCCAAGTTCGATACCAAGGTTTTTTTACAGTAATAATTCGTTTCCGCAGTTATTACACAAATTCTTGCGTGACTTTGCAAAGTAATAACTTCGGCTCATCGGAGCCAATACATTCTAATACTGTACGGAGGGGATCATCCAAAGTCGATTCGCTCATCCCTAGTTGGCGCTATTAATGACTCAACATAACATATATATATATATATATATATATATATAAAATATAATATAATAATTTATGTTGCAGAATTTTCATCAGAGCCCAGGAGCTTCAAGTTACTCCTCTGGCCAAAATCAGACTGGTCCCCCTGGTTCATGGTATTACACCCCATTATACTGGGACAGGATGGCATGGTTATTGTTAAGTACCCCAGAACAGCAAGCTTGCAAATTGTTCTCTGTTTATGCTTTGTATAATGCTTTGTATGTATTCCCAAAAGTTGTCAGCAGGTGGCACTGTTTAGATAATTATGCCCTGACTCAGCAGAGGGAATAAGCTTTTCCCTCGGAGGAGCTTTCTAGTCAGTATTGTATCTGTCACTTCGGAGGTTTAGCTCTGCCTGTGACGGGGCAGATGCTAGTTCAGTTTAGCTACAGGAGAAATATAATTTCAGTTGAGAGAACACAAAGCCATGCATGCTAGCAAGGTATTTGCTGTCTATGGTCGATATAGAGACTTGTGGGAGGATTAACAATCAACAGCACTTTTCATACTGAACCCCTTAGTGACCATATAGTACAGATAGTATTTTTTTTTCTGTTTTACTACTTTTGTTCACTAAAACCCCTTTTTTTTAAAGGAGGAAAATCTTTTTGCATTGCTGCTTCCCAAGACCCATAACTTTTTTTTATTTTTCTTTCTATGGAGTTGTATGAGGGATTGTAGTTTTCATTGGTATCATTTTGGAGTAAGGGTACTTTCACATTAGCGGCAGGGGACTCCGTCAGGCTGTTCTGGCGGGTGAACAGCCTGTCGGATCCGTCCTGCCACTAATTCACGTGTACCCCCGGACTGCCGCTATGTCCCATTGCCTATAATGGGGGCGGGAGCGGAGTTCCGGCGGCAGCATGGCAGCGCACGGTGAGAGGCAGCCGGACTAAAAATACTGCATGTCGTACTTTTAGTGCTGCTGTCTCTCGCCACGCACTGCCGTGCTGCCCCATAACTCCGCCCCCTCCCCCATTATAGTCAATGGGGACGGAGAGGCAGTCCGGGGGCACACGTGAACTAGTGGCAGGACGGATCCGACAGGCTGTTCACCCACCAAAACAGCCTGCCGGATTTTTTTTTTTTACGGTGTTCACTGTAGGGGATCAGACGTAGGGGATCAGACGCGGTGATACTAAACATATGGGAGAGATTGCTTTTGGATTTTTTTTATTGGAAAGCGTATTTTAAATGGAAAAAAGATTTTTTTTTTTACTGGAATCCTTTTTATTTAATAAATGTTTTTTTTTAACCACCTAATAGTCCCACAAGGGGACTATAACAAACATCATTTTGATTGATTTTAAAATACATTACACTATCCCTATACTGCATTGCGTTTTAATGTCAGTGCCATGACCAGCAGGCTGTGCCAGAAAGGCACAGCCCGCTGGAAACTACTCAAGGCTGGTTTGGGGCCTACGTCAGACCCCGGCTAGCCTTTACACACATCAGCACCCCGCAATCGCATTTACAGGGTGACCATGGGAGACAGGGAGTTAGCGGCATGTAAAGCGTTAAACAACACAGATTGGCACCTCTGCCGGACCAGGCTGTTAGAGCTTTAGCTGCCATGATGATGGCATGATGATTTTTTTCAGCTATCTCTTGTCTCTGAACAGTGTGACAGACATCTTAGTTTCCTATTTTGGCTATTTTCACATCTGCGATTTTCTTTCCGGTTTTGAGATCCAGCAGAGGATCCCTTAGCAGTGTCATTATACAGCTGAGACTTGTAGTCCAACACATACAACATGCTGCAGGCAGACATGTCACTCAGGGCAGCACTTGTATTCACTCCCTTAGCAGTGTCATTATAGAGTTAGGACTTGTAGTCCTACACATACAACATGCTGCTGAGTCTCCCAGCAGGCAGACATGTCACTCAGGGCAGCACTTGTATTCACTCCATTAGCAGTGTCATTATACAGCTGGGACTTGTAGTCCTACACATACAACATGCTGCAGAGTCTCCCAGCAGGCAGACATGTCACTCAGGGCAGCTCTTGTATTCACTCCCTTAGCAGTGCAGGGGGAGGGGCAGAGATTGTTTTTATTGCAAGTAAACAAAGGGCCAGAAAAGAACCAGGGAAATTAGGAAATATATATTATTATTTTTTTTGCATAAAACTTGCTTAGCTCAGTTATATATCAGATTTTCAGTGTTATATTATTTTTTTCATAATTCGGACAACCCATTTAAAGGAGAGAAGGATGGCATGGTGTTCGATTTATTTCCCTTGATTACTTGTTTATGTTGGTGGGATGAGTTCTTTGTTCTCATGGGCCCCTTAACAGCTGTCTTGACCAGTTTTATGGTATAAATTTTCTTGAGGGCTCAAAGGAAAGCATCACACGTCACCCAGAAGACCAATCCCTATTTCCAGGAGTTTATTAAGACACCTGAACTCCCTCCTGTAGCTTGTTTATTCACATTCCCCCTATTCCCCCTCCTGAAGCCAACTTGAACTCTGTGGACTCCATAGCAGCTGTATGTGTACCCAGGGTTGCACTTATCTATAGAGAACATTGTGGCCTGGAAAACCCAAAACAGTGAGCAGGTTTACTATTGAAAATGAGACAGTTTTTTTGGTGCATTTTGAGACACAAACTATTTAGTATCACATTTTGTTTTACACTCTTTTTCATTTGACAAGGAGACATGGCTTCACGGGATAAGGCGTGTCTTCACAGGAAAAGGGGGAGATTTTGGCCTATTTGTGGAGTTAAATATGCCAACGTATAGGTGGTGCAAACTTAGCCAAGACATTTTGTTTTGGTGCGCAGACACATTTCTTTGGTGCATGGACAAAATTTTGGGTGCACAAATGGAATTCTAGTGTAAATTTGCTGAAGGTCTTACAATACTCAAAATTTCATGCAACAGAATAGTAAATTTGTCTAACTGTGATTTGTATATTTAGACAGTTCAAAGTGCAACACTATTAGTTGTGTGTGTCTTGAAACTTCAGTACATCAGCATTCATGCCAGGCCAATCTCCTAATGAGACCATGCTTTAGGCCTTCTATGGCTTACAGCAATCTTTATACACTGCAGCATGCCCTATCAGCATAGTTACCATGTCAAAAGAGAGGCATTTAAGCCCTGACTAGGGAGGAACATCCCCCAAAAGGCCACTTTTGGGTGGGGTTTACTTAATCTCTGCCTTCTTGAGGCCTAGTGTGTGAGATGGTCCAGGGAAAATTGGGGTTGTTGGAAAGTATGCCTATCTATTGTATTTTTCTTGACTTATGGGGTCCTCTAGAATGCAAAGCCAGGAAACGTCGCAAAACATTAATTGTAGAAAAGTCCCATGATGTCTTGATTCCAGCAACTTTCTTTTATTTGGGCAGCGAACCTGCATGGGAGGTGGAGTTTAGGCAGTTCCAAAACTATGCCAGTGGTAGTATTCAGTTCAGTCTCTCCAGAGTACATGCACAATACTTCCAATATGGAACATGGGATAACTAGCAGTAAGATGACTGATTCACAATACATACTATAGTTCTCACAACCAACCGGGTGTATATCGTCCAATGGGTAGCTAGTCCTTGGTAAAAATATCGATGTCCTGTTTCCACTAGCAGTAAGGCCTGTTGCTATAGAAAAGTGATTGCACCTATTGACCTTTGGACCAGTACCCTAAAGTGGCCCTCAACAATCTTAATATTCTGTCCTCTTTCCTTCTTAGAGGATGGTAGTAGTTGTTGGGATGCAAAGATGAGGGTTCCTTGCAGCAGGTCTCACTTCTGCACATGCAGATGCATCCCTCCTCTTAGGGCTAATGCACACGACTGTGTTTTTTGTCCACATCTGATCTGTATTTTTTGCAGGTCAGATGCGGTCCATTCACTTGAATGCAGCTTCGAAAGATATGGACAACACACCTCTCCGCATCCATGTGTCCATTCCGTGGCCCCGCAAAAAAAACCAGAACATGTCCTTTTCTTGTCCATTTTACGGACAAGGATAGGGCCGCTCTGTAGAGGGCAGAATGTTCTGTTCTGGAAAATGTGGAACGCAAACGGCCGGTATCTGTGTTTTGTGGATCCGTAATTTGTGGACCATAAAAATGGCTACGGCTGATTGCATGATCCCTTTGGCAGCTTGAACTCAACTCTACAGCTCTTGATCCAGAAGAGAAGGTCCTGACTCATTGAGCAGGACAACATAACTAAAAGATGTTTTCATTTCAGCATCACACAGAAAAAGTTAATTAACATTAACAATAGAAATTAATCCATAAGGTAGTATATTAACCAGTTGTCAGTAGGCCTCTGGGGTACTGCATATGCTATTCTTAATCATGTATTTTTCACATTAACATTTTTTTGCTCAGGGGAATGCTACGTCACTGGACAATCACACTTTAAGAGCTTTGACAACAAGCAGTTTACCTTCAGCGGGATCTGTCATTACTTACTTGCAAAAGACATGGTGGATGCAACTTTCTCCGTGGCCATTGAAACTGTGCAGGTAACATACTGGATTAAATGGGATGTCTCATAGGGAGTGTTGGTGTGTTGATTGAGTAAGTGGACTGTTATATGGTTTCTTAAAGAAGACCTTCCTGATCATGTGGTCAAGGTGGCCTGCCAGGAAATGTGATTTGGGCCAAGATTCACATTGAGGCCTGGCTCAACAATGGCCACGAGGGACAGCAGAGACAAAAGCTGACCATATACATTAAATGTCCACTGTCCCCATATCAGGTTAATCAGAGACTGTCTGGGGGGAGAGAAAAAACATTTCCAGTGATCGTACACTTACTTATTTTTTGTACTTTCCTCCAATTAGCCCACTAATGAAGGGGTTAATACTGTTTTTAGCATTTCCAGTCAGTGGTTCTCTGATCTTGAAGGAGTTCTCTCATGAAGACAACTCCTGTCCATATACCCCACTAAGGCATATGGATGTCATAAATGGGTTGGGAGGGGGGTTCTTATGCTTGAAACCACCTTTTTAAGAGCTATGTGGATAAAAGATGCTATGTATTATTGCCTTTCCCTTTGTCCTTGCATCGGCTGGCCAGAGTAGGCTGCTGGCTCTGATGGGACAACCCCTTTAATAATGAACAGTCTATCTGGTGTTTGCAGTAAATACTGTTCTAGTGTTTTCCGCACATCTTGTCTCTGTTACTGATGCATATTGTGCTGGGAAATCTACAGTAGGCTCATGCCAAGACAGATGGAAACATTGAGAAAGAGCAAGCAAGATGTCCACATTTTTACAATAACCAAACTGCCAAGTACACAGCTCCTTCTTGTGTCTATCTATGAATTCACATAATTACGTGATAATGCAGGAACCTATATAGGACTGGTAAAAGAGACAGTATGGTGAACCTGTCATTTGACTTTTAGAAATGATGGATACCTCATAGGAGTTGACGGTTGACATTGAGACTACCCTTGATATTCCTTATTTTGAAGATCCGGCAGACTTTTCCGGCTGGGAACAGCCTGCCAGATCCATCAGTGCTGGGCGCTGCTGGAATTCCATCTGGCCCCATTCACTATAATGGGGACTGTCGGAGATCTGGCCACAACCCGACAAATATGCAGAGAATCGCAGCGGTTTGCGTCCATCTGATTGTTGGCATGTTTGCTGTGTTGCAGCCAGATCTCCACCGGTCTCCAGGTGTCAGGTAGCACCCAGATCCAGACATCGCTGGCAAGCTGATTTCTGCCAGAATAGCCTGCAGGAGATGGTAAATGCTAGTGTGAAACTAGCCTTTGATGCAAGTCCTCCTTCTTACAATACTCTACCAGCTGATGATAGGTCAAATAATTCTAAAAACACAAGATGATTTTTGAAAGTCTTTGGAAGCATCTGTCAGGATACATACTACATACTATGAAAACCTCTGCGGTTTAACATCATACTTATTTAAGTCAAAGCTTTGTTTTTCTGATACAGAGTTTAAATACTCCTGCATATGCATAGATTTAAAGGGACAACACACCATTAAATCTAAGCCAGCTCCAGTTGTATGTGGACCATTGGTCAATGGAGTCAGAGTTGGCCACCTATTTACTTTACCCTATGCTTAACAAACACAGAGTACCTGCAAGCCCAATGAGCCTTGTTCCCTCCTCAGCTTTGCTGATGCTGGTCCTGTTCAACATACTGAACATTTTGCCATTTTGTTTGATATTTTCCATGCTCTTGTTTGTATTACAATGCTTTATGGTGAAGGAACCATATTTGATTTTGCTTTGTGGCCCTATTAAATACATATCTGTAAGGGCTGCAGTTGCACCTTGGCCAGACTAATTTAGATTGTATAGATCATGAACAAAATTTGACATTTTCATGCGGTTAAAAAACTAACCAGTAAGGATTTATAAAATTTCACAGTATGGTGCAACCTAGTGGTCAAAGCTTATAACTATGTGCAAATCCACCTGATGAGCTGAGTAATGGAGGACACCCATGCTCAATCACTCCCCCCCCCCCCCCCCCCATAGCCAAGTTTTGATCCTCTTTAGAAATCACTCTGCCCTGGATTTAGAAATTTTTAAGATTTGACTATTTAAAAGTTTGTTTAGTTATATGTCCATGTTCCTTGCTTTTTTTTAGTGTGCAGATGACCCTGATGCTGTGTGCACCAGATCAGCCACTGTGCGTCTCCTGGACATGCATAATATTACATTGAAACTGAAACATGGGGGAGGAGTCTCCATAGACGGACAGGACATCATGCTTCCTTTGCTGCACGGTACTAACCTATTACAGCACAATATTATACAGATGTAGCAATCATCATCTTAAGTAAACAATAGCTATAATAACAACAATAATATAGGTTTATACATTTTTGATATTTTCACATTTTTTCTAGTTTTTGTGTGTATGTGTAGTATCAAATCAAAAGAAAAAAGTCATTATTATACCAGTTTTGCAATCAGATTGAGGCGTTCTGTCCTGTGGAAGGTGGAAGCGCAGTCTGCTTAGAAATGCATTAACATGGAAAATGTCATTAAGGCTTGTTCTTTGACTTATCTCAGACAAAAAGCTGGATGGAATATGTGATACTTACAAGTAATGTAATTGGACTCTTAACAGGTTCCCTTCGTATCCAGACAACAGCTTTATCATCAGTACGTCTCTCATATCGGGAGGATCTACAGATTGATTGGGATGGTCATGGAAAACTGATCATTAAGGTACGGAACACCACTTGCCCTTGCAGGCTTCTCCTTATAGACTTAACCTATGTAATTTTCTGTGGACTGCCAACATAGCTGCTGTAATGAAGGATTCTAGTGTGGCCAGTAAAGGGAAATCTAGTTCTCCAGAGAGCAACCCTATACCTGTAGTCAGTGGTGGTCCTCCTTATGACCGATTTGTCCCTGTAATTTTTTTATCCCTAATTATTAGAAAGTTCGGTTGATAAATATAGGTATATTAAATTTTCCCCCTGCTAGGATCCAAATGTTTAACTCTGAGAAAAGCTGACCATGAGGGTTCAATTTCCCTGCAGTACCACCACTGGGAAAACGAAATGCAGTGGCTGAGTTGGTGAGGCCCCAACACTACGTTAAGTCCTCTGGATAACTTTGAGGTGTCACCATGTGTTGCTGCTTCCCAGACAGGATGATACGGCGTGGTGCACCCCAATGGGAAATAAGTCCAAAGAGTCAGGATCTGCAGTAAACTAGTGTGCTTCTTTAGTGGAGGAACTCAAGTGCAAAACAATAAAGGCAATGCACTGAGCTGGCAGAAAATATTTTATGTGCTGAGGAAAGGCCTGAGCTAGCTGTCCCTCTTTCTTTCAGAAGGCTGTTTCCCTGGCCAAAGGCTGGTGGTCCAGGGTCTGTGGGTCAGTCATCTGCCTAGCTCCCTGGTCACAGGGCAGGTGACCCAGGATCTGTGGAAGAGTATCCCCGTCTCAGTGTCTTTTTCTGGTCACTCATGCAGTCTGGCAGAATCGCGTCTACTAAGTGCTGCCCCTATCTGCAGACTGGCTGAATATTTTCTACTAAACAATGATCCCTATCTGGAGACAACTAGGGGCTCTGACTGCTCTGCTTATATAAAATTTCTGGCTGAAATAGAACCTTCTAGTGGGAGGGGTGGAGTGGATAAGCACAGCTTAAACAGAAACATTGTTAGAATGTTCAGTGCAAGCCTATGGGAATGACTAAGCAGTTTTTCCAAACATAAACAAGTCTTCAGACGTAAACAACAGAGCTAAACCAGTCAGAAGGTCATTGTGTCTGTTTTTTCCCTCCAAAAATCTGCATAGGTAGAAAATCATAAAGTTTCTCAGTATTAGCTAGCTGTGGATTAACCCTTTACACAGTGCAGTGTAGCTATAGTGTAATATATATTATTAATATATAGTGTATTATAGTGTAGTGCATATGAACAGGATATATTAACAATATGAAACAGTATAAGTGCACACAACAGCATAAATCACAGTTAACCCTTCAAAATACAATAAAGTAGGAAGTTGATGGCTTTGCATAGTAGCAATAGGGGCGAAGGCCCACAAATATCAAAAGTACCCTTGCTCCAGGGCACTACATAAGCATTACACATTGTCCATTCAAATCAATAGGTTGCTTGTGTAATGCAGGATAGATCCTTCAGACTGGAAAATGCTCTTTGTAACTGCTGTCCAATCTGAACAAGTTGAGGATCCTGAACACGGGACCCATGAAAAGGGTACATATAGTTTTTAACTGGACAACCCCTCTAAAATCTCATTACAGCTTTCTCCAGTTTTTGCTGAATCCACTAGTGGCCTTTGCGGGAACTATAATGGAAATCAAGGTGATGACTTCCTTACACCTTCAGGAATTGTTGAGGCCAGTGTTGAAGACTTTGGAAATTCTTGGAAACTAAACGGTGACTGTGCAGATCTGATTAAACAAGACACTGATCCATGTAGTCTGAACCCCAGAAGAGGTAAGTGTCTTTGAACATAGTAACCCTAGAATCAACTTGATCAGCAGAGCCAAAACAAGTTGTCTAAAGTAGGTATTCAATTTATAATTTGTAAATTAGTCACACATTTGATATCATAAGGCTGTATTGACATTTTGGTCAGGATATTTGTCAGCCAGAATTAAGTAGCGTATTGCACTATTTTGTGCAGTAAAAATGGAAAGTTGATGGCAAAGTTACAGGCCCTTGTGTGATTATAGCAGAAGGTTCTGTGTAGCTGACACTGTTTATGTAGGACAATGTGCCACTTATTATAGGTAAGGGTACTGTGAATAGAACTGTTTACGGAGAATGGCACTCTAATTGTCACTATGTATAGATAAAGGCACTCTAATTGTCACTATGTATAGAGAATGCCGCTCTGATGGTCACTATGTATGGAGAAAGGCACACTGATGGTCACTGTGTATAGAGAAAGGCACTCTAATGGTCACTATGTATAGAGAAAGACACTCTGATGGTCACTATGTATAGAGAATGCCGCTCTGATGGTCACTATGTATGGAGAAAGGCACACTGATGGTCACTGTGTATAGAGAAAGGCACTCTGATGGTCACTATGTATAGAGAATGCTGCTCTGATGGTCACTATGTATGGAGAAAGGCACACTGATGGTCACTGTGTATAGAGAAAGGCACTCTGATGGTCACTGTGTATGGAGAAAAGCACACTGATGGTCACTATGTATGGAGAAAAGCACACTGATGGTCACTATGTATAGAGAATGGCACTCTGATAGTCACTATGTATGGAGAAAGGCACACTGATGGTCACTGTGTATAGAGAAAGGCACTCTGATGGTCACTATGTATAGAGAATGGCAATCTGATGGTCACTATGTATGGAGAAAGGCACTAATTGTTCTCACTGTTTATACGAGAGATTGTTGTGGTTGTCACTAATAATTTGTCTGTCACAATTTATCGTATTATTTATCACTATATACCAGGGCACTGTGGGTGTCATTGTTTGTGGTGAAGTACAAAAATAAAAGTTGACAACCCTGGTTAGAATCTGCTACAGTACATAACCATTTGTTATATCTATTAAGGTTCCCATAAACATTATACCAATGCGAGCAGACCTTTTTAAGAAAATTTCTACATCTCCTTCACTTGTCATTGTCCCTATGCGGACCAAACCCATAGAATCTGTCAACACTTGTCTACATGCCAAAATAAATGTCATATTGTGACCATGTCTTTACTGATGCCTTTATAGCCAGATATGCAGAGGAAGCCTGCTCCACCCTCATGGAGTACACATTCCAGCCGTGTCACAGTGAGGTCAACCCCCTGCCATATCTGAAGAATTGCCGTTATGACGTTTGCTCTTGTTCTAATGGGAAGGAATGTATGTGTTCTGCCATTTCGACCTATGCCATGGTCTGCTCCAGGAAAGGCGTTCTCATTGACTGGAGGTCACCTGAATTTTGCTGTAAGTAGAGTTTAGTTTTTGTGATCGTCTCTGAAAAAGGGGACTGGTTACGAAGTAAAAACAAAGGTCTCAGGTCTTATGGAGGCCAACCATCAAAATTGGGCAATACATACTTCCTTTGCTGGATATGTAGGGAGTAGTTGGTAGATGACAGCTATTCCATTCTTTACTGACTGTGGAGGAAGGGGTTGGGGATGATGGTCAATAATATGTGAGTTCCTTTTAATTAGTGGGTGTAACCACAACTATTGCTAGCAGGTGCAGAAACTGCAGCATACAACTGCGTAATCTACATAGACAACCATTCAAAAATGTTGCAGTGCAGAGACCAGTAACTTCCATTGCAGCTGCGTCATTAGATGCCACTATTCCAATAATTTGTGCTCATTTGTACCCTTCTGGACCTTCCCTGACCAACTGTAAGACTAAGAACAATAGCCCAGCCTAGAATTAGTGGTAGGTCATATAGGCTCACAGAATGGGATTGTTGAGCGCTGAGAGAACGCTTTCTGTTCAACTGTGTAGTAAAGTTTGACAGATGAAGAATAATGAGTCAAACTCCAAAGGAGATCTTAAAAGGGGATGTGCCACAAACAATATTCTACATTTTTAGAACCAAAACCTGGATCTGAATACTTTTGTAACTGCATGTAATAAAAAATGTTGTATAGTCACTAAAATTCTGTAAAATGTATCTCCTTAGTGCCTCCTGTTGTTTGTTCTTTTCCTTATTTCTTGTCCACCTCACTTTGGTGGTTGCACATGCTCAGTTTGAATCAACTGTCACCAGCCATATCTTCTGTTAGAAGCTGTGGCAGTTACAGTGAAAGAGCAACAGCAGAAAGGACATGTCCCCTGAGAAAGGACATGTCCCCCTGAGCTGCCAGTCTGAAATACAGTGACATGCGATAGTTTAGACACACCTGGTCAAATTACTCTTACTGTGAACAGTTAAGCAAGTTGAAGATGAAATGAGGCCCAAAGTTAAAGATAAAACACACTTTTCAACATTTTAAGCAATTTTTATGTATTATTTTGGTTTTGTACACTTTTAGATTGAAAAAAAGGAAAGGTGTACCTTGCAAAAGTATGGGAACCCAATGAGTTTTGAGCACTAAGATAACTTTGAGCGAGGTCTCAGACCTTAAATAGCCTATTAAGGCTTGTTCACAATCATCTTTAGGAAATTTGAAACTTTATAAATACCCAGACTCCTCTAACCTGGTCCCATAAAATGGCACCCATGGGTTCTTCTAAGCTACTGCGTAACACTCTGAAAATGAAAATGGTTGAGATCCACAAAGCAGACGAAGGCTATAAGAAGATAGCAAACCATTTTCAGATAGCCAGTTTGAAATGTAATTAAGAATTGTCAATTAACAGGATCAAGGTCAAGAGAAGGTATGGAAGACCAGTTGCTCATAGGATTGGTAGAAAGGCAAATCAGAACCCCCGCTTGACTAAAAAAGACCTTCAGGAAGATTTAGCAGACTCTGGATTTGTGGTACAGTGTTCTACTGTTCAACAACACCTGCTCAAATATGGCGTTCATGGAAGAGTCATCAGAAGAAAACCTCTACTGCGTCCTCATTAAATTCAGCATAAGAAGTTTGCAAAAGAACATCTAAACAAGCCTGATGCATTTTTGAAACAAGTCCTATGGACCAATGAGGTTAAAATAGAACTGTTTGGCCACAATTTTTGGAGAAAAAAGGGCACAGAATTTCATGAAAAGAACACCTATCCAACCATTAAGCATGGGGGTAGATCAATCATGCCTTGGGGTTGTGTGGCAGCCAATGGAACTGAGAGAATTTCACGGGTGGAGGGAGGAATGGATTCAATGAAATTCCAGCAAATTCTGGAAGCAAACATAACACCAACTGTAAAAAAGCTGAAGTTAATAAGAGGATGGCTTCTTCAAATGGACAAGTATCTTAAACACACCTCAAAATCCACATTAAACTACTTCAAAAGGCGCAAGCTGAAGATTTTACAATGGCCCTCACAAACCCCTAATCTGAACATCATTGAAAATCTAAGGAAAGACCTCAAAAGAGCAGTGCATGTAAGAGGGCCCAGGGATCACACACAACTGAAAGACTTTTGCAAAGAAGAATGGATTAAAATCCTTCAAACAAGAATTGAAACACTCTTGGCTGGCCACAAAAAGCGTTTACAAGCTGTGGTACTTTGCAAAGGGGGTGCTACTAGGTACTAACCATGCAGGGGCCCAAAGTTTTGCTCCAGGCCCTTTTCCTTTTTTGTTATTATAAAAATGTAAAAGATGAAACAAAATATTTGTTTTTGCTTAAAATACAAAGGGAATTTGTCATCTTTAACTTTATGCCTTTGGGAGATCTTTTCATCTTCAACTTCCTTAACTGGTCACACAGTAACAGTGATTGTGATCAGGGTGCCCAAACTTTTGCAAGCCACTGTAAATCTTGCAAAGCAACTGGAGCAATGAATGGAGAGATTTCTGATTCCATGATTTCTGTTTAATTTTTACACCAATCATGTCATAATCATAACCCCTTTAAAGAGTTTCCCCTTACTATTAACCTTTATTCCCCTATTCATCAGTGTGGACCCTGGTAGTCAGAGTGTGGCCTACTTCTTACAAGTCTGAGGGAGATATGGAAGCAGATGAGCATGCTTACTAAACTGTTACCCTATCTATCTCATAGACCTTTAGTGAGCTCATGCTTGATCGCCACTCCATCCTGCTATGGGAAAAACAGCACAACAATTTAGGGAAGGCTCCATATAAAAAAAAATTTGATGTAGAAAGGTTTGACCTTAAACCATTTGACCCCCTTTCAGATGAACTTGCCAACTGCAGGCCAGGCCCCATCACCTGTATCTTAGTAAGCCCAGCTGTATCTTCTATATCACTCTAATGTTGTATTTTACAGCAATCAGATGTTCTGAAGGGAAGATTTACCAGCAGTGTGGAAGTCCCTGTAACCAGACCTGCAGATCATTGTCTCATCCTGACAGCAACTGCAGAGAGTTCTGTATGGAAGGATGTTACTGTCCCCCCGGACTGTACACCAATGAGTATGGAGAATGTGTTCCCAAGTCTGAGTGCTCATGTTATTATGATGGGGAGTTATTCCAACCAGATGATGTCTTCTCAGATCACCATTCCATGTGGTAAGTGCTCCTATAGACACTTAGAACCATGGACATTTATATCTAAAGGTCTGTCATTTTGTAAATCTTATGGAACATTATCAGTCTTCTGTAGAATATTTTATTATGCTGAAAAGGATCTGTTGGCTGGATCTCTGTTTTAGTAAATAGTAATATTTTCCATAAAATATCAATTTGCATCTTTTCTTAGTATCAGCATTACGTGATTCCCTCTGTTGTTCCTACTAGGTTTGACTGGGTTTTACCAGTGTGTGTCAGGGGCGTAGCTATAGGGGGTGCAGAGGTAGCAGTCGCTACCGGGCCCAGGAGCCTGAGGGGGCCTAAAGACCCTTGTGCTACACAAGAAGACACCAGTATTATAGCAAATGCATACTGGTCAAGTTGCCGGCTGGAGGGAAGGGGTTAGGTCAGGAATTTGGCATGGTGGGGAGGGAGGTGCCTCAGCCGCATGAAGGCTATGTGCTTCCCTGCCCCTGGCCACAAAGCACTGAGGGAAGGTGGGCCCAAGCTGAACTCTTGCACCGGGGCCCATGAGCCTTTAGCTACGCCCCTGGTGTGTGTAATACTCTGACACTATCCAACCAGTGCGGCCAGTGTCAGTTTCAAGAAAATTTGTAACACGGAGCTATGAGAAAAGATGCTTCAGAGATTTTATTACTAGTAGTTACTGAAACAGACATGTCAGGAATTAATATACATAGAAAAATGAGGCCATATGTAAATCTAACTGCTCCCTACTGTTAGGACTGCCACTCGGCAACAAGCTTGCTGACGGTTTCCAGTAACAACCAGCAGAATTGTGAATGCAGCTCTGCAATATAATACAGGATGTAACTCAAGATCATCAATTCTGACTTCAGACTTTAATAAATGTAATAAAGCTAACAGTAAGAATCCACTCCTTTTGCAAAGCAGATTTTAGGAGGCATTAGGGGTCTCCACTTGTCTACATATACAGTATGGAGATGATTCACAGTTGAACCATTAAACATGAATTAGTACTGGCACAAGACTGCTGTACTATAGCGACATCTAGTGGCCATATCTAATACTTGCATTCAATAACAACATTCTCAGGAAAAGGGAGTTCCCTTTTTCAACTGAAGGAGGTCTGGTACCAGATGCAGGGGAAATTTATTATTACATAACAGGTATCTAAATGTCTGAAAATGTAGCATGGACAATCTGGGTCTGCCAGAGGAAGAGCCTCTGGTTGGGAGCAACTCTCCTCTGCTGCTGATAGGGGCTCTTGAAAGGAGGATGTTAGAATGTGCTCACTGCATCCCCTCTATGGTGTCCTTATGTCCTAATAGGATACATGGAAATGAGGATATATGGAGATTCTCTTTATCAAGATTACATACTGTACAGCACTGAATAATATGTTGGAGCTTTAGGATGTAGTCACATATGGCAGCAGTGAATCACACCACAAGTCTTTGGTGTAGTGGGGAAATCCACTGTGAAAATCTGTAGCTTTTCCTTAAGATGATAACAGCTTTCTTATAAAAAAAAAATTCCATAGGGATTTTTCAGCCACACGTGGATTTGGTTTTCAAAACCCATTTCACATGTGTTGTACTGTAAATTGCTGAAGCTTTGCATTGCGGAATCCGCACTGCAGATCGGCAGCAGTTCTGCAGGGTCTGAACATAGTCAAAATAATAAATAGATCATATAATAATGATGTGTCTTATCTCATTTCCAGCTACTGTGAGAATGGACTGATGCATTGCACTTCGAATGATGTACCAGGAGCCTATTATGCAGATGCATTTTTCAGCCAGTCTGCCAGAGGTGAGTGACTGCAAACAAGTATGGATCACGGGCAACATCACAGATGAAACACAGGAAAGCTGCTCTCCGTCGCTCTATAGTCTCGTGTAAACACTGCGGTTAGGGATGAGCGCCCCCAAACTTTTCGGGTTTGATGTTCTGGTGGTGTAGGAATTCCGTTATGGATTCCGTTATAACACAGAAAGCAAAGTCCTGCATAATGGAAACCACACGGATCCGTTATGCTTGCCCATAGACTTCTATTATGATGGATCTAAACGGAATGCCTCTTAAAGACTTCCGTTTTGCATTCCATCTACGAATTCCATTATATTCCGTTATAACAGAATCCATAACAGAATTCCTACACCACCCGAACACTAAAGTTCACTCACCCCTAGCTGTGGTCAGTCCAGATTCTAGTGTAAATGCTGTGGTCAATCTGTACTCTGGTGTAAATGCTGCGGTCAGTACGTAATCTGGTGTAAACACTGTGGTCAGTCAGTCCATAGTCTGGTGTAAATGTTGTGGTCAGTCAATCCGTAATCTGGTGTAAACGCTGTGGTCAGTCCATAGTCTGGTGTAAATGTGGTCAGTCAGTCCATAGTCTGGTGTAAATGTGGTCAGTCCATAGTCTGGTCTAAACAGTGTGGTCAGTCAGTCCATAGTCTGGTGTAAATGCTGCGGTCAGTACGTAATCTGGAGTAAACATTGTGGTCAGTCAGTCCATAGTCTGGTGTAAATGCGGTCAGTCAGTACACAGTCTGGTGTAAATATTGTGATCAGTCAGTCCATAGTGTGGTGTAAACGCTGCGGTCAGTCAGTACACAGTCTGGTGTAAACGCTGCGGTCAGTCAGTCCATAGTCTGGTGTAAATGCTGTGGTCAATCTGTACTCTGGTGTAAATGCTGCGGTCAGTACGTAATCTGGAGTAAACATTGTGGTCAGTCAGTACACAGTCTGGTGTAAATACTGTGGTCAGTCAGTCCATAGTCTGGTGTAAATGTGGTCAGTCCATAGTCTGATGTAACTGTGGTCAGTCAGGTGTAAACGCTGCTGTCAGTCAGTCCATAGTCAGGTGTAAATGCTGTGGTCAGTAAGTCTATAGTCTGGTGCAAACACTGTGGTCAGTCAGTCAATATTGTGTAGTAAACGCTGCGGTCAGTTGGTCCATAGTCTAGTGTAAACGCTGTGGTCAGTCATTCCATAGTCTGGTGTAATGTAGTCAGTCAGTCCATAGTCTAGTGTAAACGCTGTGGTCAGTCAGTCCATAGTCTGGTGTATATGTGGTCAGTCAGTCCATAGTCTGGTCTAAATGCCGTGGTTAGTCAGTCCATATTCTGGTGTAAATGCTGCGGTCAGTACGTAATCTGGAGTAAACATTGTGGTCAGTCAGTCCATAGTCTGGTGTAAATGCGGTCAGTCAGTACACAGTCTGGTGTAAATATTGTGGTCAGTCAGTCCATAGTCTGGTGTAAACGCTGCGGTCAGTCAGTCCATAGTCTGGTGTAAATGCTGTGGTCAATCTGTACTCTGGTGTAAATGCTGCGGTCAGTACGTAATCTGGAGTAAACATTGTGGTCAGTCAGTCCATAGTCTGGTGTAAATGTGGTCATTCCATAGTCTGATGTAACTGTGGTCAGTCAGGTGTAAACGCTGCGGTCAGTCAGTCCATAGTCTGGTGTAAATGCTGTGGTCAGTAAGTCTATAGTCTGGTGCAAACACTGTGGTCAGTCAGTCAATATTGTGTAGTAAACGCTGCAGTCAGTCGGTCCATAGTCTAGTGTAAACGCTGTGGTCAGTCATTCCATAGTCTGGTGTAATGTAGTCAGTCAGTCCATAGTCTAGTGTAAACGCTGTGGTCAGTCAGTCCATAGTCTGTTGTATATGCGGTCAGTCAGTCCATAGTCTGGTCTAAATGCTGTGGTCTGGCAGTCCATAGTCTGGTGTAAATGCTGTGGTCAGTCAGTCCATAGTCTGTTGTATATGCGGTCAGTCAGTCCATAGTCTGGTCTAAATGCTGTGGTCTGGCAGTCCATAGTCTGGTGTAAATGCTGTGGTCTGGCAGTCCATAGTCTGGTGTATATGTGGTCAATCAGTCCATAGTCTAGTGTAAACGGTGTGGTCAGTCCATAGTTTGGTATAAATGCTGTGGTCAGTCAACGTTGTGGTCCGTCAGTCCATAGTCTGGTGTAAATGCTATGCTTAGTCAGTTCATAGTCTGGTTAAAACTCTGTGGTCAGTCCATAGTCTAGTCTACTATAATCAGCTATTACAGGTCCGGCAAATCTACTGTCAATGGGACTGAGTAATTGGCAGTGTAAAATAAATGGGGTCACAGAACCATCACCATTAAAGCTTAACCTTTATTAAATGGTGGGGGATTTTTGGCAAACCCTCCGCTCTTTACTGGACCTGCAAAGAGAAGATTACTTATGTACTTACCGGTCCTGGCTCCCCGCACCTTCTGCTCCCGGCCTGTGATGCTCTACTGGGCTTCTTCGATATAAACATACGGCTTGACCTTGCCATAAGCAATCACCCCACTTATTCTTGCTCAGTCCCCTTAAGAATGCTAAAAGAAAATCCCTTTCATGTGAAAGTTGTAAAGATGCAGGCAGGTTGGACTACCTCCAGGAGAAAATACTTTCCCTGTCTGTAAAGTCAGCCTATCAGGGCGATCCTCAGTCATGAACCTCCTATGATGCACTGGAATGTCCTTGACACAGTGAAAGAGCCATCACAAAACACCATGCATCGTCAATGGTCATATGTCAATATTCTAGATGTTTAGATATATACTGACTGGCCAGATATATACACTTCCTGTTTGGTGAATGACTGTGGGAGGGAGGTCGGGGTTCTCCTGAAGCTGCTGCCTGTACTTAGTATAGACAGGCAGCAGCTTCAGAGGAACGCTGACCTCCCTCCCACAGGCATTCACCAAACAGGAAGTGTGAGTGAGGTCCTCATGAAGGCATGTCTTGTTGTATGGAAGGCTAGGGGGATGTTACACATGTCCCTCCTCCTTGCATCTATTTTCTTTGTAGGCCATAGCATCTGGGAAACTTCTGAGCCAGTAAAATTCTGCATTGCTGTGTAGTGCTGCCACCTACTGGCCACAGTCATTATCTCTCTCTCTCTATAGCAGGAGAGATAATTACATTTCTTGGAGGCTGCACTGTGCCTGTCTTTTTTCAGGGTCCATGTACAGTGATAGGAGTGAGTGGAATGTGCGTACACCAGCTGTACACTCCTGTTTGAGTCTTAGCTGAGCCTCCACCATGACATCCAGATCAGCAGATTCTGATGCCCCTTTCTGAATGTAGTGGTGGAATCCCCTGGTTCCCCTCCCTTTATTCCAGTACTGTTTCTGACAGATGGAAAAGATTTTCATCAGTCAGAAAATACCTTTTTGTTTACTGACTGGTGCCATAAACTATTGGTTACAATTAGGTTAACAAACAAAAACAGTACATGGCCACTTTCAAAGCCTTTATCTTCTGTTGCTATCTCTAGTGTTTGCATTCAAAACTGGTTGGCGCATTCATGCGAATTTGCCATTTTTAATACATATAGCAGTGAATGTACACGTGGAGTTTGTATGATCTCCTCAAATCTTTGAGTTTGCATTTCAGTCACTAATTAGAATTTTAGTAGTTTTGCTTAAAATGACTGTTCGTTGTGTTTGTTGCAAAACTCTATGAGGGTGGTTGTGTGTATTAAATATTTTTTCACATGTTAGGCCACAGTCACACGACAGTATGAATAAATCTGCATCTGTTCTGCAATTTTGCTTAATGGGTGCGGACCAATTCATTTTAGTGCTGTCAGCATCCGTTGCTCCGTTCCGTGGCCCCGCCCCAAAAAATAGAACATGTCCTATTCTTGGCCGCCATTGCAGAGAAGAATAGGCATAGGCATTTTCTATAGTAGCATCGGCATGTGCGGCCCGCTGGCCGATGCTATTTGTTTGTTGGCTGGTATCAGTGTTTTGGAGATCCGCGATTTAGAGATGTTAAAACGCATGAAGAATAATGCCCATCTAGCTTGACGAGGATTTAGCCTTTTTCGCAGACTCAAGAAACAACACATTTTTATGGTCAGTGACAACAGTGATACAATGTTTGGTCCTCCCTAAAAAATTTCTTTACTCCTCAAAAGCCCATTTGATGGCTAACAATTCCCGATTACCAATATCATAGTTCTTCTCAGTAGGATAGAATTCCGTGAGAAAAACATACACGGTCTTAAATTAGTGAGGTTAGAGGGTCCTTGGGAAAGAACAGCCCCCACCCCATCCTCAGAAGTGTCCACCTCCACTATGAAAGGTTTCTCTTGATCCAGCTGAATCAAGATTGGGGCGTTCCTAATAGATCTTTTAAATGTTTCGAAGGTTTCAATGGCCTCCAAAAGCCAGTTAGCAAGATCCGGCCCCTCCTTAGTAAGGTCGGTCAAGGGTTTAACAATTAGCACTTTTTTTTTTATAAACTTACGGTACAAATTGGAGAACACTAAAAGGCACTGTAAGGCTTTTAGGGATGACCGTCTGAATGACCAGATGGAATGCACTGTTTTCTAAACTGAGCACAGTATTCCTCTACTGGTCGGTCACCCTGCACCAAAGCTTTCAGCTAACTCTCTGCTATGGTTGCTTTGTCTGGTTCATCATATAGCAGCCCTAGGGCCTGAAAAAAAGCAACAAATGACTCAAGACACGGCGAGTAGGGCGGTAATGAAAACACCCATTCCTGGGGGTCACCCTATAACAGGGATATTATAATTCCCTCTCAGTGTGGCCCGAGGCCAGAAGAATGGGGTCGCAGTCTGAAATATAGTTTGCAACTCTCCTTAAAGGTTTGAAAACTTTCGAGGTGACCGGAGAACAGCTCAGGAAGTTTAACGTGGGGTTCCACCTGTAAGGCAGAGGGAGGGGAGACAGTGAGGTTACGGCCAGCTTCTTGAACTTGTAACCTCTCTCCTAGCTCCTGAACAACCTAGGCCAGGTTCAGGACATGATTCGTCAGATTTTGCAGGGCATTTATAGTGGTAAAATGGGCCTGTGAATCTGTCACAAATAGGAGGAGGGGATGGTGTACCACTAACTCCACCCACACCCCTGTCCCTGCCTACTTGCACTATCCGTCCTAGGTAACAGACCACAACTGGGCAGCGTTCTCTAGCCGTGGTAAGTGCGGAGGGACGAACAACATAGAATGGTCAACAAGCCGAGTCAGAACCTGGAGGTAACTTCAGTACAAGAGGATTAGCAAAGACGGGTCAAAAACAAGTCAAAGTCAAAAACCAAGAGAAGCGAACAAGACACAAGGAGCAAGCAAGGACGGAGACGATCAACGATTGTTGAGTCAAAAGCCACGGAATCACACAAAGGAACACTGGATAGGACCTTATTCACAGGCAACATGTGGCCTACAGGTTTACTGTATATGTAGTGGGGAAGAGAAGTCATGTGACATGGCCAGTGCCACATGACTCATTCCCCTGCAACCAGCTGAGCGTTTAGCCCGGACTCCTTACAGTGGCCATGGGAGTGGAGGATGCCGACCGCGCTAAGGAGGTGAGTGTGGTCGGATCCCCACCACCACCCGTTGCTGTGGAGACGAGGACGCAGCGCACGTCCTCGCTCCATACTAGCCGCAAGGCGCCGGCGGCACTGAGGACGGGGAATGTGAAGCTGGCGCCTCGTGACAAACTGCCTTTTTTTACATGTCAAACATTTCTAATTTTTACTCAGTCCAGAGCACCAGCTGACATTTCTCTGCACCCCACTTCCTATGTTTTCATGCATAGTTGAGTTGCTTGCCCTGGTTTCCATGTCAATGGCTTTGGCCACAATTCTTACATGAAGACCATTTTGGACAGACATCTCCAAGCAGTAGATGGGTGTACCTAGGTTCCATCATGCTTACTTCCCATGAAGCGAAGTAAACATGATATGTCTTTTATGCACTAAGTTTCCTTGGCCGACCACTGTGTCTACGTTCCTCAGCATTGCCTGTTTCTTTGGGCTTCTTTAAAACAACTTGGGAGGCAGATACTTCTTTATCCTACAGTAAAATCATGGAGGCATCACATTGGCTCCAAATTTATTCTGCAACAGGGCAACGACCCCAAACATTTTAAGTAGTGATGAGCGGCAATATTTGAATTCGCAATATTTTGCGAATATTTGGTAGAATATTCATCATATATTCGCAAATTCGAGATTACTTTCTTGATTGCGAAAAATCGGCAATGTAATATTTGCGTAATGCGCGAGAAATACAGGCGTGGGTCACTATAGCTAAATTTTTCAAGCTGCTAGAAGTTTCCTGGAACTGGAAAAAATGGTTGGCACGGCAGAACATTACAATAGCTTTATATGCAGATAGAGTGCTCCAATATATTTGCGATTGCAAAATCGGCACTAATGATGCAAATATTTTGGCGCAATACGTGCAACTTCACATTTTAACAGGTCTGACTACTTATTAGTGTTTGGTGCACTAAGTATTGTTGTGACATCACAGCACTATGTCTGTAGCATGTCTGTATGGACAGCAGAACCTATCAGCTACACTATGTCAGGATATAACCGACACTGACTATCTCCCACTAACAAACTGTATTATATATATAAGCTATCTAACTATCTAATGTAATGATACAAGAAAGCACAGAGCACAGCAATAACACTGCTCTCTCTCTCTCAGAACTGCAAAATACTGCAGAAAATGGCTGCTGGGGAGGTTCTTATATAGTAAGGGGTAGGCAGCTTTCCTATTGGTTGCTAGGGATGTTGCTAAGCTGTGACAAAGACATTGCAGCCTTCTCATTGGCCCACAAGCAATTACTGACGTTACTGATGGAAAAAAAATCTATAATATTCGAAATTGCGAATATATATCATTATAATCTAAATATTTGGGAACTCTTGAAGTGCCGATATTCGCGACTAATATTTGCTATTCGAATATTCGTGTCCAACACTATTATTAAGAACCATCTTTATTATAAAGAAGCATAAGGATCCCTGAAAGTGATGATATGGTCCCCACAGAGCCCTGATCTCAACATCGAGTCTGTCCGGGATTACATAAATGTACAGAAGGATCTGAGCAAGATCTATTAACTATTAACACTTCTATTTTTGAAACCATTCTTACTTTGCAGCATTTTTCCACACCAGCCTAAAACTTTTGCAGAGAATTGTATATACAGCCCTATAGTGATACGGTATATAGAGTACTATATGGAGAGAGAGTGAAAACAAAAATGAATACAAAATAAAAAAAGTGAGAGGCAAGAGAAAAAATTCTGTCCCAGGAGACCTTAGAAATCTTTCAGGCCATTTAAAGCACCTTCGATTTAGGCTACATGCACACGGCCGTGCCGTTTTTTGCGGTCCGCAAATCGCGGATCCTCAAAAAACAGAAGCCGCCCGTGTGCCTTCCGCAATTTGCGGAACGGGCGGCCATTGATATAGCTGCCTATTCTTGTCCGTTTTGGGGACAAGAATAGGACATGTTATATTTTTTGGGGAACGGAGCAACGGATGCGGACAGCACACGGAGTGCTGTCTGCATCTTTTGTGGCCCCATTGAAGTGAATGGGTCCGCATCCGAGCCGCCAAAACAGCGGCTCGGATGCGGATCCAAACAACGGCCGTGTGCATGAGGCCTTAGGTAGAATTGATTCAGACCCGAATCAAATGGTTTTATCTATTTGGCCTAATTGAACTCAAATAGAATTTTGACCAATTTGTTCTCCTCTAATTGAGTGGACGAGAAGTGATACTAGTAGGCCCAGAATGCTAAGCTACTGGTTCTAGTAAAGGAAGAAAAAAAAAGAAAACCCTTTTTTTAATCCTGGACAATTAGCTGCCTCTCTTTCTGCACAATCTCCCAGCGACACCTGCTACTTACTTTCTTTATTTGCATAACCTTACAGCTTGTCCTTCTTGGTGTTGTAATTTCCATGCTGAGGAGTGTATAAAAAATAAATAAGAAAAAATAGATGAAAAATATGTATAAATAAATAAATAAATATATATATATATATATATATATATATATACATAACTATATAAACACATAAAAAAAAATAAAAAAATAAGCATGAATAAAACCCGCAAAAATGTTTTAATATAAAAGACATTTATGCACAGTACTTAGAAAAGCATCCATGGACTTTTCATGGTACATTGATTAGGAGTACAACATTGTGGATAGGGATTAGCGAAGTGGACTGTAATCCCAATTCCAGGATAAATTAGATTCTCGCGAAGCCGAATTTCCTCATGCTTCGTAGTATCGAATCGATTTAACCAGAAATAGGGTAAAAAATAAATAAATAAATAATACCTACTCCATTTGCTCATGAAGGGCCGCCCCGTCGCCATCTTGCTTGAAGATCTTGGCCGAAATCCCATGCATGGCCGACATGATGATGTCATCTCGGGCTGTGCGAGATTTCACGCCAGACCTTCAAGCAAGATGGCGGCGGCCGGCCTGTAGCAAGCAAATAGATCAGGTAAGACCTTTATGTTTTTTAATTTTCTATTTATTTTACACTCTTTTTGATGCTGCGATCATGTATGAAAGCAGCATCTGAGGGGTACAATGATGGGAAGTGGCACAATTGCCATTCCCTGTCATTTAACAATTCCCTGTCATTTAACCCACTACTTACAAAGAAATGCTCTTCGTGACTAAGTAATTAGTCACAAAGCGTATTTTTTTGTAAAGCTTGGCGAAGCAGACTAATCGAATCGTACAAAACTTCGCTCATTCTGGAGTCTGGAATGTTCTACATTTTATGTGGCTTTGTTTTTTTATTTTAAAGAGCGTTTCATCTATTATCTATGTCTCAGGAAGCTGAATAACAAACAATATGGCCCCCATGTAGCTTCCTTAAGTGATGGCATCTGACATTTCTATAGATTTTTTTCCAGTTATCCTGCAACATATTTCAGAACCTGCGTGGAACCAATTAACTCTTTCCTTCTTTTGATTTCCAGTAAAGAGAAGCGCAGATTGTCGGCCTCCATTGAAAAAAGTTGTGTGCTCTCCTGATGATCCATCAGTTAAAGGAACAGAGTGCGCCAAATCTTGTGAAAATTATGAAGCAGAGTGCATGAGTAGCAAATGTACCTCAGGATGTATGTGCCCAGATGGGATGGTAAGGTTTCATTTTACACATTTAGGCCCACATTTAAAGGTACAGTAAGATCTACAGTCAACATCTTATAGGACTGGATGATAGCATCATTGCCTCTTTTGGATGTACATGTTCCTGAAAGATCTTAGCAGCCAACATTTGTGTGATAAAGTATAAATAAGGAGAGTTTGTGGGGGGGATGTGGAGGAGGAACTTTCCTGAACTTCCTATAAGTCTGGCCATGCACATGGGATATATATTATGTATAGCTATTTCACCCTCTACACTTGCATGCAGTGTGCATGTTTTCTGAAGAACGTGAAGGGACTTAAGATACTGCCAGACACCTCTGGCGTCACCTTCTCAAGAACTGAAAAGGCATATGTTAGCTGATTTACACCTGGCTGACCTGTTACATGTGCACTTGACAGCTGAAGACATCTGTGTTGGTCCCATGTTCATATGTGTCCACACTTCTGAGAAAAATTGTGTTTTAATATATGCAAATGAGCAACGGGGGCATTGCCATTACACCAAGAGGCTCTGCTCTCTCTGCAACTGCCACATCCTCTGTACTTTGACACAACCAGGCAGTCCATTCACACAAATGTAAGCTGTCCGTGCCCCTGCCGCAGACCGAAAATTCACTTGAATGGGTCCGAGATCTGCAATATACAGGAAAAGATAGAACATGTCCTATCTTTTGCAGTGTGAAGGCATAGACAAAAAAAAACACGGAAGTGATCCATACCTCCGATCCGCGCCGTATTTGCTGTCCGTAATATGGGCATAGACGGCCTACAGTAATGTGAATGGACCCTAAAAAGTGCAGAGGAAGTGGCAGTTGCAGAGAAAGCTGAGCCTCTAGGAGGTAACGGCAACACCCCCATTGCTCCTAGAAGCTCACTTGCATATAGTAAAACATCATTTTTCTTGGCAATGCGGGCACATATGAACATGGGACCAACACAGATGCCTTCAGCTGCAAAGTATTGAAGTTCAGCATCTTAATCCTTATACCTTCATAAACATTAGATGGTTGGCTAAACTTGCCAAAATATACAGTATCTCACAAAAGTGAGTACATCCCTCACATTTTTGTAAATATTTTATTCTATCTTTTCATGGGACAACACTGAAGATCTGACACTTTGATACAATGTAAAGTAGTCAGTGTACAGCTTGTATAACAGTGTAAATTTGGTGTGCCCTCAAAATAACTCAACACACAGCCATTAATGTTTAAACCGCTGGCAACAAAAGTGAGTACACCCCTAAGTGAAAATGGCCAAATAGTGCCTAATTTGCCATTTTCCCTCCACGGTGTCATGTAGTTAGTATTACAAGGTTTCAAGTGTGAATGGGAAGCAGGTATGTTAAATTTGTGGTATCGCTCTCACACTCTCTCATACTGGTCACTGGAAGTTCAACATGGCACCTCATGGCAAAGAACTCTCTGAGGATCTGAAAAAAAGAATTGTTGCTCTACATAAAGATGGCCGAGGCTATAGGAAGATTGTCAACACCCTGAAACTGAGCTGCAGCATGGTGGCCAAGACCATACAGCGGTTTAACAAGACAGGTTCCACTCAGAACAGGCCTCGCCATGGTCGACCAAAGAAGTTGAGTGAACGTGCTTAGCTTCATATCCAGAGGTTGTCTTTTCAAAATAGACATATCAGTGCTGCCAGCATTTCTGCAAAGGTTAAAAGGGTGAGCCTGTCAGTGCCCAGACCATACGCCACACACTGCAACAAATTGATCTGTATGGCTGTCATCCTAGAAGGAAGCCTCTTCTAAACATGATGCACAAGAAAGCCCGCAAACAGTTTGCTGAAGACAAGCAGACTAAGGATATGGATTACTGGAACCATGTCCTGTGGTTTGATGAGACCAAGATAAACTTATTCGGTTCAGATGGTGTCAAGCGTGTGTGGCGGCATCCAGGTGAGAAGTACAAACACAAGTGTGTCCTGCCTACAGTCAAGCATGGTGGTGGGAGTGTCATGGTTTGGGGCTGAATGAGTGCTGCCGGCTGTGGGGAGCTACATTCCATTGAGGAAACCATGAATCCCAACATGTACTGTGACATACTGAGGCAGGGCATGATCCCCTCCCTTCAGAAACTGGGCCACAAGGCAATATTCCAACATGATATCGACCCCAAACACACCTCCAAGATCACCACTGCCTAAAAAAGAGGGTAAAGGAGCTGGACTGGCCAAGCATGTCTCCAGACCTAAACCCTATTAAGCATCTGTGGGGCATCCTCAAATGGAACGTGGAGAAGTGCAAGGTCTCTAACATCCACCAGCTCCTTGATGTTGTCAAAGGATTCCAATGGCAACCTGTGAAGCTCTAGTGAACTCCATGCCCAAGAGAGTTAAGGCAGTGCTGGAAAATAATGGTGACCACACAAAATATTGACACTTTGGGCACAATTTGGCCATTTTTACTTAGGGGTGTACTCACTTTTGTTGCCAGCGGTTGAAACATTAATGGCTGTGTGTTGTTATTTTGAGGGCACACCAAATTTACACTGTTATACAAGCTGTACACTGACTACTTTACATTGTATCAAAGTGTCATATCTTCAGCGTTGCCCCATGAAAAGACAGAATAAAATATTTGCAAAAATGTGAGGGGTGTACTCACTTTTGTGAGATACTGTGCATCTTATATATATATTGCCACCTTAAAGGGTTATTCCCATCATCAGTTTTCATACTTACCTGGGTCCAGCGCTACGTTCACTTCCTGTATTCGGCTGGGCTTGATTGACGTCTTCTCCCGGCAATGCCGCGCTTGCGCAGAAGACTGAGGTTTTTCTCCCGGCCGGGCCACGCAATGTCCTGAACGCACTCGCCGCCGCTCATGTGCCATGATGACTTATTCCTGGCCTGTATAGTACAGAGCCGGTGTGCGCGTTCGCGGCTCTGTACTATACTGGCCAGGAAGAAGTCATCATCAAATCTTCAGTCTTCTGCGCAAGCGCGGCCCGGCCGGATTCAACAGGCGAAAGGTGGCCGTAACCAGGGGAGACGAAAGACAACAATCAGGTAAGAGGGGACTTATTTTCTCAAAAAGGGTGGGAATTGGGTAATAAAATATATTTACAAAAATGATCACTGTCAAATCATTAACAGATTTAACAGTGATCATTGTGATGGGAATACCCCTTTAAAGCGGTTGTCCAGGATTCTGATACTAATTGTTTATCCTCAGGATAGACCATCAATATCAAATCAAAAGTAGTCCATCACCTCGCACCCCCGCAGATCTGCTGTTACCTTGTAGCTCAGGTGCCAAAGGGTAACGCTGTAACAGGTCCGTCCATTGTGCAGTGGACAGAGGTGGTAACTGCAGTCCTGGTCCTATTCACTTCAATTTATTGTCACACAGTTGTTCTGGATTTAAATTTAGTGGTGATCTTTTTTTTGGGGGGGGGGGGGGGGGAATTGTCTTTTAAGTTAATATCCACATTTGAAAGCCATCTTTTCTTTTTAATATAACTATGTTCACAATTCTATAGATTTGTGCTCCGTTTTTCCTGATACTGACTTATAATCCTCTGCAGAACCTTGAAGGCAAATTATGGAAGTATGACTGCCTTACCACTACCGTCAGTCAGAATTATACAGCTCTCATTAAACTCAGTAATAAATGTGTCCTCAGCAGATTCCCCCTAGTGGTGATGACAGGTAGTGAGAATTTTATCATTTATAGGCTTAAGATTTCAAGCTCTTTAGCAGAAAAACTGTGCTGAAATTGTTGTAAATCCGTGTTGTGAAATTGCTCAGCACGTGATTTTGGACCTAAAGCTGAAGATACCCTTGAAGGGTGGCGTCTTTGTTCCATTGACCCACTAATGAATTTTTTCCCATATTGCTCAGTTTACAGGGGATCCTGTACACCATGCGCCCCCAGTGTTTGTTATGAAACTGTTCTTTCTACAGAATTAGAGGAAAAACTTGAATAACTAAAGTTTTTTTCCTCCCTATTGACACATGGAATGAATCCAAAACACACACAGTGCAAGTGACAAGTGATTTAAACTGGAGAGAAGGTTAAGCTCACAGACACATCTGGTATTCAGTGCGGTCCCTACAATTAACCAGTTTTACAGATGCGTCCTGTGAAGTACACAGAGGTCGCGAGACTTGTTCACATTCAGAACCTAGGGCCTCCGTCTAAATGAGATATTTCTTTTCAACCAGTGGTCCCCATTGCCAGACCCGCTGCAGGCCTGTCACTTCTAAATCCTCTGTAGACTTGCAATGCATTATAAGATTTTCGGCAGGTTTTCACATTAAATATGTTCTGTAGATACTTAAAGTCGTCGAATCCTGCTGCTCCGCAAACAGAAACTAGCAGTTTTTCATCTTGCCTTCAACATTTCCCACCATCACTTTTAAATGGTGCAAGATCCAGTGTGATCCACAGGGCAGTTATGCACAGCGCTTACCCACTATTTTCTTTTCTATGCCTCTGCACTTGGGAAGTAGTTTTTAGGTGGTCTTGCATTTTGAAGTGCTGGGCCACCCATTCTGCCATTGTTCCATTGCAAGTGTGGTAGGTAAGTGTTGGTTGAATGCACACTGCAATGTCGGGCTAGCACAGCTGAATGTAATGATACTTTCCGCTTCACGATTTGTTGCTTCATTCTGGAGAAACGGTACTTCTAATCCATAAAAGCAAAGTGAGCAGTTAAGTGCACCAAGGGTGGGCTCAAGCCACTCAGTGCATCCTTGCTCCTCCTGCTTCCTCTGCCAGCTCCTCCCAGTGCCAGGCGAGATGACTTTGCAAGAACCTAGCCTTGTCAATCAAGGAGGGGAGGAGCTGGCAGAGGAAGCAGGGTGCACCAAGTGGCTTGGGACCACCCTCAGTGCACTTAACTGCTCACTTGCATATGAAAAAAAAAGCTTTTTCACCAGAATGAAGCAACTGATTGTTCTGTGAAAAGTGTAGCTAGCCCTATAAGGCATTGTGCCTGGTTTAACAGTGAATTTCCTGGTGACAGATTTAATTTAAAGAGGACCTTTCACCGCTCCTGACATGCCTGTTTTAATAGCTTCATGCATTCCCCGTGTAATAACAATTCTGGAGCATCTATTATTATGGCTGTGTGTTTTGCTTCTCCTTTATTATTTGCACTATAAGTTATGAATGAATTGCTATTAGCCCTCAGTAAGGGTACAGAGGGGAGGTAACCAGTTGGGGGGTGTCCCTGCACAGACTGACTCTATCCAATCAGTGCTGCCATTTTTAGACTGTGCAGGTACACCCCCCCCCCCCCAACTGGTTACCTCCCCTCTGTACCCTTACTGAAGGCTTATAGCAATGCATTCATAACGTATAGTGCAAATAATAAAGGAACAGCATAACATAGAGACATAAGAATAGATGCTCCAGAATTGTTAGTACATGGGGAATGCATGTAGCTATTAAAATAGGCATGTCAGGAGTGGTGAAAGGTCCTTTTTTAAGGAAATATTCCTTGAGCTCGCTGCATTAAGAGGGCTGCTGTACAGGGTGTCTTCTGCTTGACTAAGTGTCTGCTTGCAAGTGGCGTTAAAAGAAACACAAAAAATAGAAGTTTAAAGCACGAGTTAGTCCCTGTACTTTACTCTCCAATTATTGTCCTCTGTTGTTATAACTGAGATAATGGCTAGCTGGTTGGAGATTTTCTTTATACACAACTGGAGCAGAAGATACAGGGTAAATACTAATGTGACAGATGTGAACATGTTGTCCATCTGGAAGCTTGCAGTAGAGATCTGAAAGAGCAAAATATACCACTGAGGGCAACTGACAATCTTGAGAGGAGCATGCTGCTCACTGAGTAAGCAGTTAGTGGGGTAGATGTGGAGGTTGGAGGTAAGAATCAGGTGGAACAGGTAGGTAGCTATGTTAATGTAGTCAGGGGGAGTAGAAAGGGATCCAAGAAAAGAAAGGTCACTTCTGTTTCTGTTGTCCCAAACAAAATTGTAAAGCTAGGTGATGGTATAAGGGTGTCAGTCTCTATGGCAGCCCTAGTGGATAGTGGTCTCCCTAACAGCTGGGAGGACATCCCAGATAGTAGTTGAGGCAATGGTAGTGTAATTAGGTCTAGACAGTTAGTTACAGGGGATTCTATAATCAGAAGACGGATAGAATAATTTGTTGCCAAGACTGCCGAATGGTTCGCTTTCTCCTTTGTGCCAAGGTTCAGCACGTGTTGGAATGGGTGGATAAATGAATGACCCAGCTGTTGTGGTCCATGTTGGAACCAATCACAGAATACATGGAAGTTGGAGGGTCTTTAAGAATAATTTCAAAGAACTAGGTTCCAAGCTTAAAGCAAGTGGCATTTATTATGTAGAGAAAGTTAATGCAAGGCACTTACTAATGTTAGCGATTGTCCTTATTGCTTGCTTTGCTGGCTAGACTTTTTTTTCCATCACATTATACACATCTCGTTTCCATGGTTGTGACCACCCTGCAATCCAGCAGCGATGGCCGTGCTTGCACACTATAGAAAAAAGCACTGGCCTCTCTGGTGGACAGGACCATGGAAGTGCTTTTTTCTATCGTGCGCAAGCATGGCCACCGATTCTGGATTGAAGGGTGGTCATAACCCCTAACAAGAAGTGTATAATCTGACACAACCCCTTTAAGGCAAGGGCCTCCAAGGTGATATTCTCTGGAACACTATCTGTACCATGCACAACACAGGAAAGGTAGTGGGAGCTTAGAAAGATAAATGCATGGCTCAAGTCCTGGTGTAGGGTTTGTGTTCTCAGAGCACTGGGCTAACATTTCATTGGGGTACAAACTGTTATACCTAAACGGAAGGGGGTCATCTGTGCTTGGGGGATGGGGATGAATTCTAGCGGAGGGTGGTGTAGTATTTTTAGAGGAATCCATCACCACAAACCTTTTAATGATGTGCGCTTGTCTGCTGATTCCAGTACAATTTGTGCCATCTTGATCCGTGACCCCTATTCAGAGAAATAACCTTTTTTAGTTGATGCTAATGAGCCCCTTGGTGCAAAGAAGGTGCTGCTGTTACATCTCGTTGCGCCCAGAGGCTTCTCTCCTTTTCCCTGCCGGCAGCGACCCCACCAATTTGACTGACAGGGCCAGGCAGTGTAGATGTAATTCCGCCTGGCCCTGAAGTCATGAGGCAGTGCATTCAGCGCATGCGCAATACAGGGGTGGAAATCACTGGAGAGAAAATGAAGTGGTAGATAGGTCAGAGAGGGGTAAGAATATATTTGTGAATGGAGAATTGGATTAAAGGGGCTTATTAAGGCAGTGGATAAGGAGATCCACATGTTACAAACCAACAATGAAATCCAAAGTGCCCGTAAAGTCTCAATAATTCCCATTCCGGCAACTGAATATAGAAAAAAAAATGGAAAAAAAATTAAATAGTAACCTAAAATGCATGTTCACAAATGCCAGAAGTCATGCAAGCAAAAAGGGAGAACTGGAGTCTATTGTACTCGAGGAACATGTAGAGTGAATTCAGAAAATCTTCAGACCTTTCACTTTTTTCAAGTTTTGATATGTTGTGGCCTTGTGCTAAAATTAAAAAAATGAACGTTTTCCTCCATCATTTTACACTCAATACCCCCATTAATGAGAAAGCAAAAATATAATTTTAGAAATGTAGGAAAAAAATTAAATTTCACATGGACATAACTATTCAGACATTTTTCTATGACACTTTAAATTTAGGTCTGGAGGCCTCCCATTTCTCTTTATCATCTTTGAGATGATTCCACTCTTTGATTGGAGTCTACCTGTCGTAAATTCAGTTGATTGAGCATGATTTGGAAAGATACACAAGGTATCATGGCTAACAATGCATATCATGTCTGTAAAGAATATATCAAGGCAACTGGGCGTACTGTAGATTTCTTGAAAACGTTTTACTTGTTCTTCCAAGGAGCTTTCTCAATTCTGAGTGACTGTACAAAAATTATCTGGGAATAAATATGTAACTGAATCAACATCTGGTAATTATACCCAGCATGGGGTCAGAGGTCATTATACCCAGCATGGGGTCAAAGGTGTTGATTCCATTATCCTAATTGGAGTCAGTAGGTGATAATGACCTCCCAGAAAAAGGTGTCAAGACAGCATTGTATGTGGCAGACAATAGATGTCTAACACCCTAAAGCTTGGCTTCTCCATTTTTACGTAGATGGCCTCCTTCACACCTCGTTTGTACCAATCGGCCTCCTTATCCAGATGTTGATTAAGTTACATATTTATTCCCAGATAATTCTTGTACAGTCACTCAGAATTGAGAACGCTTGTTGGAAGAACGAGTGAAACGTTTCAAGAAATCTACAGTAAGTCCAGTTGCCTTGATTTATTCTTTACAGATATACCATGGATAAATGAGAGCCTTCACAGACAATGAATATCATGGGAAAAACCAAGCCATGAGAAGACATTAAATGCCTGTAGAGCTCAGAGACAGGATTGTGTGAAGGCACAGAAATCACTGAAAGTTCCCAAGAGTGGCCTCCATAATTCTTAAATGAAAGAAGTTTGCAACAACCAGGACTCTTCCCGGAGCAGACCGTCCCTCCAAACCAAGTAAAAGGGCCTTGGTAAGAAAGGTCACAAAGAACATAGTGGTTACTCTGGCTAAGCTCCAAAGATCCTGTGTGCAGATGGAAGAAACTTGCAGAAGGTCAGCCATCACTGCAGCATTCAACCAATCTGTGGTTTTTGGCAGAGTGCCTAGAAAGAAGCCTCTTAGTAAAAGACGCATGAAGGTTTGCAAGAAAGAACCTAAATGACTCTCAAACTGTGAGAAACAAGATTCTATGGTCTGATGAAAATCAAGCTTGAACTTTTGGGCCTCAGTTCTAAGTATCATGTTTAGCGGTAATCAATCACTGCCCAGTACCATCCCTACAGTGAAGTATGGGGGTGGCAGCATTATGCTATGGGGGTGTTTTTTTATCAGCTAGGACATGGAGACTGGTGAGAGTGGAGGGAAAGCTTAATGGAGCAAACTACAGAGCTATTCTTAAGCCGGATCCAGTGTGCTCTGGACCTCAGATGGGGCTGAAGGTTTACCTTCCAACAAGATAATAACCCTAAGCACATAGCCAAGACAAAACAGAATTGGTTTCAGGACAAGTCTATAAATGTCCTCAAGTGGCCCTGCCAACCTGACAGAGCTTGAGAGGAACTGCAGAGAAGAATGGCAGAAGATCCTGAATTCCAGGTGTGCAAACTTTTTGGCATCATACCTGAGAAGACTGGAGGCTTTAATCTATGTACTGAGTAAAGGGTCTGAGTAAAGGGTCAATGCAATATTTAGGTTTTTTATTTTCAATAAATTAGCACAGACTTCTAACATTCTGTTTTCACTTTGTCATTATAGGGCACGGAGTGGAGAATGATGGGGAAATTTTTTTATTTTTTTTTTGTTATTTTAGCACAGATTAAAACATAACAAAATGTGAAAGAAGTGAAAGGTAAAATAAGGTTTAATGGCTTAGAAAGTATAGTTTGCAATTGGTCTGAAAAATTCCTGAAGGACCGTGTCCAGAGAGTTATGGTCAATGATCACTATTCTGAATGGTCCCCAGTTACCCCAAGGTTCAGTTCTGGGTCCCCTATTACTGTATTTAACTTATTTATTAATAATATAGAGCAGGGATTCCCTCCAGCTGTTGCAAAACTACAATTCCCAGCAAGCCTGGACGGCCTACAGCTACATGGAATGCTAGGAGTTGTAGTGTTACAACAGCTGGAGGGCAGCAGGTTGGGCATCCCATATAGAGGATCGAAATTTTAGCACTGTTTCTATTTTTGCAGATTACACCAAGCTATGTATTTCTGTGAAGTCTATGAAAGATGTCCATAAACTACAAGCTGACTTGGACACTTTGAGTGTTTGGGCATTGTAACAACTCGGGGTCACATAGCTCTCTGGGATCGCTGTCTTCTCAGCTTAGATAACTGGTTCACCTCAAGAAGCCACTCCAACATTGTAGATTTGGAGCGCAAAACTGACAGCAACCAGCTTTATAATTCTTATATCACAGCAAAGCAGTGTACTTTCCACAGCAATTAGTGTACCTTTCCAACATAGGATACAAAACAAATCCTAGGCTGTCTGGCCACTAACTACACAGTAGTTCTTCCTAACTACCAGGACCTGCATCTACAACCCAGTGTCCTTAAAAGACATGCCACAGTTCATACCATACATCTAGGGCTGCTGCAGCTTCCACAGACCTCAGCACTGCCGGTGTCTTCCTTGGGGCCCATTCACACGACTGTATATTTGTGGTGGGTGGGTTATGAACTCATATAAATATATAAATGGGTCATACAAAAAATATGGTGAAAAGCTGTTCAATGTAAAATCCCCTCAAAAGACAAGGGGGCACTGCCTCCAACTGGAGAAGAAAAAGTTCAGTCTCCAGAGGCGTTGAGGCTTCTTTACTGTAAGAACTGTGAATCTGTGGAATAGACCTGGACCTTATCACGGCAAGAACAGTTGATGGTCTTAAAAAAGGTTTAAATTCTTAGAACTAAATAATATTAATGATTGTGTAAATGTGTAGAAGTCTAGTTCTCACTCCCCTTTACTAAAATTAACATCTTCACCCATCACTTGGTTGAACTTGGTGGACTTATGTCTTCTTTCAACCGTAACACCTACTGACCACAAGGTGCTCAGATTTACAACTGTAATATTTCTAACATTATATTCTAGTAATACCATGAGTCACCACAAGGTGAAGCCAAATCCCACCTTGTATAACGCAAACGTTTGTCCCATTATTTTTGCAGGCTGGTCATGCTGCTTGTAGTTCCATGATAAATGGGGCCAGGGGTTGTAGCTGTCAGAGGCAGAGGTTGCAGTCACACGCAGCTTATGGTGCTTTAGAAGGCACCAGTATAATAAATGGAACGTGGTATATGGGGGTCCTGTCACAGATTTAGCATTAAGGCCCAAGATATTGATATTTGATAAATCTGTCCCAATGTGCCTTATATTTTGTTTCACACTAGCGAGACACCTGCATTCAGTGATGGCAGACCACTCAGCTGTTACAGCTCGGCATATGGAACTGAAGACGGTGATTTATTAAGTGCTAAGTCTCATAATAAGCTGGTAGCCGAGCCGCAGAATGCTTAATTGTTCCTCTGCTGCCTACGGTTATGTAGTAAAAATGTACATGAATGAAGTCAAATTAAATTCAGTGGTCATAAAACTAAATCTTAGATCAAGAAATAGTGTGTAACATAAAAAAAATTCTAATTGTGTTGCAAAATCTAATTTCTCAAAAAATGGTATTCTGCAAACATTATCTTGTGTAGTAAAAATGCATTTAGGATACATAAGATACAAGAGTGATATGAGTGACATAAGAAGTAAAGCTGCCTCATGTAAAGTCTGCCACATGCAAAGACCATTATTGCATTAATGCATTTTCCAGTTTTTTTCTGTTACCTTTTTTGTAACCTGCTTGATACTCTGTTCACCACTAGGTGGCAGTAAACGGCAAGAAACATTGTGCGGTAGGCAAAGCTTTTGTTAGCACCTGAAAAATGTTATAGGTTCACTAGTGCTCCACATGATTCAGGAGAATATATTTCTTGCCCTTTCTATAAAATACACATGGCTAAAAACAGAGTCCCTGTATTTGATCTATTACCACAGCAAAGTGGTGCACTTTATATTCTTTCCGATCTTTAAATCTTCTTTTACCTGTAAGTGACATATTTTGGTATTTTTGCACATACAATTCATTTTCTTTATTGTTCCTTTTCATGTTTAGGTCCGGCATAATAACAGGTGTATATTTCCTCATAAGTGTCCATGTAGACATGCGGGGAAGGACTATGCTCCCGGGGAGTCAGTGAACCAAGACTGTAACACATGGTAAATATACAAAAGTGAATAAATGCTGCTGAGCATAAAAATCATCTTAATTTTTCCTGTCCTTCCATCTCATCAACCTTCTTTTCACTCGCCCTTCCCCTCTTCTTATCCTTCTCACATTTCTTTTCCTACCCTCATCCTCTCTACTCCATTCCCCTTTCCTGTTTAAGTTTTCCTCCCTCAACTTCCTTTGCCTTTACCTTCTCTACTCATCTCACTTTTTTTTTACTTCCTGCACCATCCTCTCTCTTTTTCCTTTCATATCCCTCCATCAGTTTCCTCTCTTCTTTATATTCTTTCCCCCCTCCTTTGTTAAACCTTATCTCTCTTTTCCACCCCTTTTCTACCCCTACCATTTTTCCCCATAATCTCTCTACTTTCATCAACCTCCACTCCCCTTGCTCTTCCATCTCCGCCATGCAGCATCTCAGTGGCATGCCTAGGGTGTTTGGCACCCGGGGCGGGTCCTTTCTCTGCCCCCCCCCAATACTTAAAAAAATGATAATTGTACCCCCTCACAGTAGCATTGACCTCATTGTACAACTTTCATGTAGTTTTGTACAGATGTATGCCCTCTCACAGTAGTTATGCCCACATTCTGCCCCCTCACAGTAGTATTGCCCTCATTGTACAGCTTTCACAGTAGTTTTGTACAGATTTGTGTCCCCTTAGAGTAGTTATTCCCACATTGTGCCCTCTCACAGTAGTTATAACCACATTGTGCCCTCTCACAGTAGTTATGCCCACTCTGTGCCCCTTAAGAGTTGTAATACCCTCTTTGTGCCCCTTCACAGTAAAAATCCCCATTGTGTCCCCTTCATAGTAATAATCCCCATTGTGCCCCCTTTATAGTAATAATGCCCACTGTGCCCCCTTCATAGTAATAATTCCTGTTGTGCCCCCTTCACAGTAATAATGCCCATTGTGCCCCCTTTACAGTAATAATGCCCTCTGTGATCCCTTCATTGTAGTAATGCCCTTTGGCTCTGTGCCCCCTCCATAGTAGAAATGCCCATTGTGTCTTCTTCACATTAATAATGCCCTCTGTGCCCCCTCTGTATACAAAAAAACAACAACAACACAGTAACTACTCACCTTGTCCCGTTCCTGAAGGTCACATACCTCTCTTCCCTTCAGGCACAGATTGCTTTGCAGCACTGTGTGGGCGGAGCTTATGAAGATTTCCGGGCTGCAGGCTCCACCCACACAGGCTGGTAGCGCGATCTGTGTCTGCAGGCTGAATGGTGGAGCCAGGAGACGTTTTCTTGCTTTACCATTCAAAGTGCCGCTGGTCCAAAGGAAGGGAGGCGCACGGGTGAGTGACTTGAGCGCTTCCATCTGTATTGAGGGAAGCGCTTATTGCTTCTGGCAACTCCCTGAGAGCCGGCACCCAGGGCGGAACCCCCCCTTCCCCCTTAGTATGCCATTGCAGCATCTTTTTCCCTTACCTCTCAGTTCTACCCTTTCAGCCTAATTTTTGTTCCATTTCCATCCCTCAACATCATCTCCCCTTTTTTACACTCTCCTCAACATTTTCTGTCTACTTATTTCTTTACAGAATGGTTTTGTTTTAGGTTTTGATTAGGTTTTGATTTTTTTTCAGAATATAGATCGAAATGTAGAATGCACAATGATCCCATGTAGTATTTTGAGATGTTTATAAACTATATAATGCATACATTGAGTGTACATATAGAGGCATATGGGTCATTGTGCCACCAAATAAGCCACTGTGCCATATATATTCCTTATGTAACTAGTGCTGCTAGTCTCTTGTAGTATTATCTAAGCTGATGTAGCACAGAACTTCATGGCTGGGACAGCAGTGGGATAGTCCTTGTTTCCAAGGCTTGGTGTCGTCTCACCAACAGTTTCAAGGGACACTACTATCAATTTTGAATTACATAATGGCAGCATGTATGTAAACATTACATGTATTTTTCATTATGGTTTTCTTTTCTTTTCTTTTGATGGTTTGTTTTCTGGATATCATTTTTGAAGTCACTCCATTTGTTTGGACTTTTAGCACAGCACATGGCCTCGCTTGAATTTCTCAGTCAGACCATTCATGAGAGAGGGAAGGGGGATGAGTGATTCAGTTAGAGTCTTTATCTAGGACTATCAAGAGAACAATAGAGCTGTCATGGTGTCATCCTAAATTCTAGATCTACTATTATACTAGCAGATAACATCTTCCCCTCACAGTAGCCTTAAACTAAGAATGAGATCCCCTTCTGTACCTCTCTGTGGTAGCTGCTACAGAAGGACAATAATTTGGAATTAGAAGAAAAAAGAAAAACAGCCAAAAATTCTATATATAGATATTAAGTTTAAAAAAAATACATCTTTCTGATGGTTGTGTCCCTCATGGATTGGAGGTCCCTATCCTACCTCTGGGACCAGACTCTACCTGACTTAATAGCAAAGCCATATACAGACGTGGACAAAATTGTTGGTACCCTTTGGTCAATGAAAGAAAAAGTCACAATGGTCACAGAAATAACTTTAATCTGACAAAAGTAATAATAAATTAAAATTCTATAAATGTTAACCAATGAAAGTCAGACATTGTTTTTCAACCATGCTTCAACAGAATTATGTAAAAAAATAAACTCATGAAACAGGCATGGACAAAAATGATGGTACCCCTAGAAAACACAGAACATAATGTGACCAAAGGGACATGTTAATTCAAGGTGTGTCCACTAATTAGCATCACAGGTGTCTACAACCTTGTAATCAGCCATTGGGCCTATATATATGGCTCCAGGTAATCACTGTGTTGTTTGGTGATATGGTGTGTACCACACTCGACATGGACCAGAGGAAGCAAAGGAAAGAGCTGTCTCAAGAGATCAGAAAGAAAATTATAGACAAGCATGTTAAAGGTAAAGGCTATAAGACCATCTCCAAGCAACTAGATGTTCCTGTGAGTACAGTTGCACATATTATTCATAAGTTTAAGATCCATGGGACTGTAGCCAACCTCCCTGGACGTGGCCGCAGGAGGAAAATTGATGACAAATCTAAGAGACGGATAATCCGAATGGTAACAAAAGAGCCTAGAAAGACTTCTAAAGAGATTCAAGGTGAACTTCATGCTCAAGGAACATCAGTGTCAGATCGCACCATCCGTCGTTGTTTGAGCCAAAGTGGACTACATGGGAGACGACCAAGGAGGACACCATTGTTGAAAACGAATCATAAAAAAGCAAGACTGGAATATGCCAAACTACATGTTGACAAGCCACAAAGCTTCTGGGAGAATGTCCTGTGGACAGATGAGACAAAAATCGAAGTTTTTGCCAAGGCACATCAGCTGTATGTTCACAGACGAAAAAATGAAGCATATCAAGAAAAGAACACTGTCCCTACTGTGAAACATGGAGGAGGCTCTGTTATGTTCTGGGGCTGCTTTGCTGCGTCTGGCACAGGGTGTCTTGAATCTGTGCAGGGTACAATGAAATCTCAAGACTATCAAGGAATTCTAGAGAGAAATGTACTAGCCAGTGTCAGAAAGCTTGGTCTCAGTCGCAGGTCATGGGTCTTGCAACAGGACAATGACCCAAAACACACCGCTAAAAACACCCAAGAATGGCTAAGAGGAAAAAATTGGACTATTCTAAAGTGGCCTTCTATGAGCCCTGACCTCAATCCTATTGAGCATCTTTGGAAGGAGCTGAAACATGCAGTCTGGAAAAGGCACCCTTCAAACCGGACACAACTGGAGCAGTTTGCTCATGAGGAGTGGGCCAAAATACCTGCTGAGAGGTGCAGATGTCTCATTGACAGTTACAGGAAGCGTTTGATTGCAGTGATTGCCTCAAAAGGTTGCGCAACAAAATATTAAGTTAGGGGTACCATCATTTTTGTCCATGCCTGTTTCATGAGTTTATTTTTTTACATAATTCTGTTGAAGCATGGTTGAAAAACAATGTCTGACTTTCATTGGTTAACATTTATAGAATTTTAATTTATTATTACTTTTGTCAGATTAAAGTTATTTCTGTGACCATTGTGACTTTTTCTTTCATTGACCAAAGGGTACCAACAATTTTGTCCACGTCTGTATATAAGAGGTGGCTGTGCAGGTGTATGGTGCTTTCCAATGAAACCTATGGGAGTTAATGAGACAGCGATACCAACAACTTCCAAAGACAGTCACAAGCATAGGTGGCCACCTCTTCCTGAATAGGATCAATAAACAGTGATCAGAAAGGGGGAGTTGAGGAGGCTACCATGGTCCCCACATGCCCTCCTTACAATCCAGCCCTGTCTGATCTACTGTTATTGTACAGGACCACCAAGATTGAGAATTACACCTTCTGCAGCATATGCTTGATTTACTAAATGGAAGACGAAGACAAAAGTAAGATGTTACTCATTGGCATACTGTTCAAAGTCTATAGAGATGAAGAAAACAGCCAAGCACATGCCATAGACTCTATAGACTTTGAATGTAGCCGCAGCCCATATGCTTGATTGCCACTCCATTTCATCTCCAATCAATCATGCAGTTGGAGGAATGGATTCTCGGCACCCCAATCATTATATATTTATCATCTGTCCTGCAGATTGGTGATAACTGTTTTTCTTTGTACGTTTAATAATGAAGTACTGCTGCTGTGACTGATCTCCTTCAACTACTCCTGTTGCTAATAATGGAAGTTTTTACATTAGGGTTGTGTATATGCTGTTTTGGGTGTGGACTACAAAATTAGTGATGTCCCAGTCACCATAATAAAGAGTAAAAATATTTGCATTTGGATCCCATTAACACTAAATCAACTATTAATCTGGAACTGTATCAGGATCTAATAGCTTGAAAATTACTCAGTAATAGTCATATTATGTTTCGTAATCTTCCTAAATTAGTCACTAGTGTATAATAATGCAGTTTACTTTGTGTACCTCATAAATGGTAGTATTATAAGCATGTGTGTATTATGGGTAAAGACATTGTTTTACATGAATGTCACCAAACAGCTGTTGTTTAGCTGTGCTTTTAGATTTCCATACATGAATGCATAAATCTATCTATCTATCTATCTATCTCCACTACTCTTGGGCCTTCTGACTCAACAGTGCAACCTTTCAAGCTAAAATCTATTTTTCAGTATTTGTCGAGGTAGAAGATGGGAATGTACCAAAAATGTTTGTGATGGTACCTGTTCAGCCATCGGGGTGTCACACTACTTTACATTTGACGGCATGGTTTACAATTTCCCTGGAGACTGCCAGTATGTGCTAGCTCAGGTAAGATTTAAAACATGACACTGCTCCATAAGGAATGACTTCTCCCATTGAAATATAACAAAGGGTTTCCTGTTTTCCTATAGGATTTTTGTGGTGGTGAACCTGGGACCTTCCGTATCCTTGTGGGAAATATTGGTTGTGGATTCAGTGGAGACAGATGTACCAAGAAGATTACAATTCTGTTTAGAAATGGAGAAATTGAGTTAGAAAATCAACAGGTTTGTACAAGGATGCACACATATATCAAGGGCAATATTCAAAATTGGCTTCTCCCACCAGTGAGAGCTACTGTATAGTGTTGAGCGAATACGAACTGTAAAGTTCAGGTCCGTACCGAACTTTGCGAGTTCGGGTACTCAGACCCGAACCGGAACTTTGCCGGAAAAATTCGGGTTCGAGTTCAGTGTTCGGGCATTTAATAAAGCTTGTTGAAAGGCTGCAGGGCAGCCAATCAACAAGCTTTTAAGCTGTAGGCACTTAGAAGCCTACTAATGGCTTGGCTGTGATTGGCCAGTGCATCATGTGACCCAGCTTCTATAAAAGCTGGATCACATGTAGCACCGCCCATCAGCTCTGAGTAGTGCAGGGACAGGAAGCAGGCAGCTGAACTGAGGGAGAGAGTTAGGAATCTGGCTATTTGTTTTGTGGGTGATTTACAGTATCCCTGACACAAAAATATAATAGTTAATCTGTCTGTTAGTTCGGTGGGTGACATATTCCTATTTTTGGTGTGAGGTACACCTGCACTGCATCCATGACAGGGAAATTGATATAGTTAATCCATCTGTTAGTTCGGTGGGTGAAATATGCTTAATTTTTGTGTGAGGTACACCTGCATTGCATACCTGACAGGGAAATAAATATAGTTAATCTGTCTGTGAGTTCGGTGGGTGACATATACCCATTTTTGGTCGGGGGTACACCTGCACTGCATACGTGACAGTGAAATTAATATAGTTAATTTGTCTGTTAGTTCGGTGGGTGACATATACCCAATTTTTGTGTGAATACACCTGCATTGAATACATGACAGTTAATCCGTCTGTTAGATCGGTGGGTGACATACTGTATACCCATTTTTTGTCAGGGGTACACCTGCATTGCCTACGTGACAGTGAAATTGATATAGTTAATCCGTCTGTTAGATAGGTGGGTGACATATTCCCATTCTTGGTGTGAGGTACACCTGCATTGCATACTTGACAGGGAAATAAATACAGTTAATCCGTCTGTTAGTTCAGTGGGTGACATATACCCCTTTTTTGTCGGGGTACACCTGCATTGCATATGTGATAGTGAAATTGACATAGTTAATTTGTCTGTTAGTTCAGTGGGTGACATATACCCAATTTTTTTCTCAGGTACACCTGCATTGCATACGTGACAGTGAAATTAACATAGTTAATTTGTCTGTTAGTTTGGTGGGTGACAGATACACAATTTTTGTTTGAGGTACACCTGCATTGCATACGTGACAGTGAAATTAACATTAATGTGTCTGTTAGTTCGGTGGGTGACAGATACACAATTTCTGTTTGAGGTACACCTGCATTGCATACGTGACAGGGAAATTAATATATTTAATCCGTCTGTTAGTTCGGTGGGTGACCTCAAAGAATGGGGAGAGCATCAAATAAGGGACGTGGCCCTGGTCGTGGGGCTGCTGGTGTTGGTGGAGCTCCTGTTGCAGGGAGAGGACCTGGTCGATCTGTGCCAGCTACACGCCCAAATGATACACCTTCCTCAGGTGCACGTAGACGACAAAAACTTCTACGTTATTTTGTAGGCCCGAATACTGGTGTACGAATGGTGAGGCCAGAACAAGTAGAGGCGGTAGTAGATTGGGTGGCTGACAGTGCCTCCAGTTCATTCACATTGTCTCCCACCTGGTCCCTGCTGAAAGCGCAGAGTTGGCACCTGCAGCCCATGGCCATCTGTCTTTCACCTCACCCCCTTGCAAATCAGCCAAGCAGTCTGAGCCCCAAGTCATGCAGCAGTCTCTTATGCTTTTTGATTACTCTGCTGGCAGGGTTTCCGTGGGCCGTCCACCTAGCCCTGCCCCAGAAGTGGAAGAGATTCAGTGCACCGATGCCAACCACTTATGTTTCAGGATGAGGACATGGGAGGACCACTGCAGCATGTCTATGATAATGACAAAACACAGGTGCCAACTGCTGCGGCTTTCTGCAGTGTGCTGAGTAGACAAGTATACCGGCCGCACCCAGCCATTGTTATCTCTTTGCATTTTCTTTTCTATTTCCCAATGTTTTGGCGTCTTCCCAAATTTATAAAAAATAAATAAAGATTTTTTTTTAAAACAACAAAAACACCTACACAGCCACGTCCACCGATTCCTCAACCTCCTAATCCACTTTGACCTTCGCCTCCTAGTTCAAGATTATATATATTTTTTTTTTTTCATTCTATGTTATTTTAAGTAATTTCCCTATCCACATTTGTTTGCAGGGCAATTGTCCTGCTCTTACCCCCATATTTCTTCCTTTTGCAGCCTTCTAGCCCTTACTATGTCTATTTTACAGGCATTTTAGTGCCCCAAAGTTTGGGTCCCCATGGGGTTCAGGTTCGGGGTCAAGTTTGGTTCCCGAACTTTGAGCCGAAGTTCGGCCGAACCCGGCGAACCCAAACTTCCAGGTGTTCGCTCATCCCTACTCCTGTAATCTTCCATAGCTTTTTCTAAAAGTTAATGCATAATATCTCTTTATGGTAGTCTGAATATACATACATACATCTCCAAATCCCCTGCAGCTGCCACTAAGGGGAGCCAGCAGCATATTTGTTTACCTAGTAGTGAACATTATGCTGTTAAAATCTCTTCTTTTAACTCCCCCTAGTGGTGACTTTAAACAATGGAGATGTTAAGGGATTTCAAAAGTCACCATCCAGACCACAGCCAGTGAACCCCACAGACTGTTACCAGTCTTCCAAAGCAAAGGATACCTCTAGTTTATTTTTTTACCAGAGCTTGCTGTGATGCTGTATGGACTGCTAGGGACCCTGGTTACTTCAGTTGTAGCAGAAAACTGGTGCATGCACACTAATGGCAGACCTACCAGCATGACCAGGGAGGTACAAAGAGATGTCTGCAAGCAGGGTCAAAACCAGTAGACAAGCTAAGGTCAGTTTACCAGGAGAATCAATATAGGCAGGAACAGCAGTCACAGGGTAAATCCAGAAACAAGCCAGTAACCATTTCACCAGAAGGGTCAATATAGGCAGCAATAGCAGACACAAGGTTAATCCTGAAACAATCCAGTAGTCAGTACATGGAGTGTAACTAAGCAGATCTAGCGGTAAGGTACAAAGTACAGAGATAGGGTGCATACACAATAACCAGCAATGAAGCAAACTTAAATACCTCACCTAGGTCTAGAATTGGATGCAGGAACTGGGACCTGATTGGCTCAGCTACCAGCCTCACTGATTGACTGGTTGACCATCCGAGACTTGACTGTTCAGCATGGCAACACTCCCAGCACAGCTATGCACAGCATTTATACTGGGAAAACTCCTGAGACGAATTAGTACTGTAGGCAGTAAGTCAGAAGGGGAATATACTTTTTTGTGCATAGCATACCCCCTGATGCCTCTGATAAGCATTCTGTCTAGTTGGTACAGATGTATCCATTAACTAACCATCACTAAATTGTAGTAAACACTTTATCACATACCCTATTAGCAAATTGTGAAGCTCTTGTTTAGGATGCTCTTGTTTAGGATGCCAGAGTGGAGAGTGGTTATAAAGATTGTCTCTTGCTGTGTAGGACCTTTCCTGTCCTGCATTACATAGATAGTCTTTTGATAAGAATGATCACTATGCAATGCTTAATTTGCCCTGTGGTGACGATGTAGGGACTTAATTTCAGGCTTCTCCAAAGATTAGAAATGGTGGGCTATGTTCAAATGAATTTGGGGTATGAATTTGGCCCTAATGTACAGTGTTAACAATATTTACAGCTTGATCATGATAAATGACCTCATGTAGATCCAGAAGATGACCTCATGAAGATAAGAAGGTGTTAAATGACAATTTGGTGCTCATAGGAGTCATACAGTTAGTGACATGAATAATTATGTGTCCTGGCTGATAGGAGTCTTGCTCACACCTGTCAAGGGCTTTGATGTGGTGCACAGGTGTGCATGAAATGACCATTGGCTCGGACACCTTCCTATTCTCCATACTCAGTTTTTGGCATTTAGAAGTTAATAAGCTATTGGATTCAGTACTGAGTTTTGAATGTTTTCCTGCTTATTGCGACATGTTGGAATTTATGAACTTTGTGTATAGTCCCTTGAGCACCTCTCGTTAAGATACTATAGCTGCCTCGAAACTCAGTGTAGTTATATCAAAACCTCAGTGCAGATGTTCTATACATAATATTGCTGGTGATTTGAGTCCCAACAACATGCTCTGACATCCATAAAGGCCCTTGCAGTGATCTGAATATAACTAGTGGAACCAGTGTTACCACCAATGATTGCAAAAGCTTCCTATAATTTGATATTGGTCTTATGTTCAATCTCAACCTCATTATTCAGTAAAACATTTCTAGAAGACTCCTTCTTTGAGAAGCCCTCTAACTCCATCTAGACAATATATTTTGATGGATATTTAAGTCTCCTGTATTGGCCATCTTCCTTCAGGGGGCCATCTCTTTAGAATGCATCACTGTATTATAAACCTAACAGTAAGAGTAAAGTTGTTTTGACATGAATTTTCTCCAAGAAGAATAGGTTTTGAAAAATTGTCAAAATAATGAGTTCATAAATAGTTCCCAAAGCAAATGATCCTCAGTGATGGCCATTATTTCCAAACGCAGACTTATCGAAATTACTCAGCTCCCAAAACATCTCAGAACATACAAAGAACTAAGGGCGCTCTACCATGAATTCTCCTCTGTACAAAAATATCTCTACCTTTTTTATCATCATGTACTTTTAGGTTCAAAACTCTGTGATTGACTTCATAGTGGTCAGAGCTTAATTTTGTTGATACACAGCTCCAAATTCCATGCACCTAGATATAAAACTGGCTATGGGAAATTACGACTAGAGCTAACATGGGAGCTTATTGCATACTGTCCTAGGTGGTGTGGTGTTCACAACACCACTGTTTATTTCCTTAATTTTGCTCCACTCTTGGAAGTGCCGGTTTTGGCACAGAGCTGATCCGAGTCGTGCTGTACGGAACCCAATGACTATAATTGGTTCTGTTTAGTTTCCATGTGGGAGTTTGGAATTTATGTATAGAAAAACATCCTGCGTGCAGGACTTTTTTCTCTGGTATTTTAAACAGAATCTGTGATGGAAGCCCCAAGCAGAGCCTCGGGGCAGATGTGATCTCCTTATGAGTGGGTTGAATGCATGACAGCATGCAGTAAGCTCCTAAGCTCACTCTAGTGGTGACTGCAGGCAGACAACATCTTATATTGGAAATATACAGTTTATGCAGGGGAATCAAGCTCTAAGTCAGAAAATGGAGTGTGACCTCTCCAGGGCCAACATTTACTTTTTCAATTATGTAGGATTAGCATATCATATTATCATCTTTGTATTTGTAGGTTACAAGAAGAGGTATTTCCAACCACCAGTTGGTCACGTGCAGTTCTGGAAAACATTAAAATTAGACGGTTATATGTTAGGTACAAGAAATAAAGTATATTAATGTTACCATATTTACTCTTCTTTAGGTCAATATCAGGAAACCTCTGAGCAGTGAGATTGGTTTCGACATACAGCAGTCTGGTAACTACTTTATTTTGACACTTGGAAGGGAAATATCTGTCACGTGGGATAAAGGGAAACGAGTCTACGTCACCTTGAATGGATCCTTAAGGGTAATTACTTATTTCATTATTTTTTACACAACGTAGAAAACATAATTGACTTACACAGAAGCAGACTATATTCTTCACCTTGATAGGAATATAGGCATGGTCCTCAGCTGATGTTAAAGTGGTCACCCTTTCAGAATACAACCTAAAGCTGCAGGGAAATGTACTATTACATGGTGCCAATCGAGAGGAATGACCCTTATGTAATATATGGACAAATTGATTATGTCAGTATAGTATTGTAGAAATAAGGTCATGCAGAGACACACAGCATAATAAATCGGCATAATGCCGTACGCACCTGCAAAATGAGCAGTGTCCATAATGGGAAACCACACTCACACACAGAGCATGGTTTCTGCACAGGATACATTCACCTAAAAGAGGCCTTTGACATCACTATATAGCAAAAAATACAACCTCTTTAACCCACTTCACTTACTATTTCATTGTTACCAAGTCACAATTTTTTACATTCTCCCTATATTCATATTCTTCCTGTTAGGGTACTTTCACACTAGCGTTTTTCTTTTCCGGCGCTGAGTTCCGTCCTAGGGGCTCAAATCCGGAAAAGAACTGATCAGTTTTATCCTAATGCATTCTGAATGGAGAGTCAGTCCTTCAGGATGCATCAGGATGTCTTCAGTTCAGTCTTTTTGACTGATCAGGCTTTTCAGAAAAACGTAGCATGCAGTATTTTTACCTCCGGCCAAAAATCCTGAACACTTTGACTGAACGCCTGATCAGGCTTTTTTCCCATTGACTTGCATTAACGCCGGATCCGGCCCCGTGTGTTCAGTCAAAACTGATCCGGCTTTTGCATGTTAAACCCGAAAAATGTGAAAAAAAAGTTAAAGTCCATTAATGGCGGATCCGTTTTTTCCAATGCATTTTTCCATTGTGATCGAAAGCCTGATCAGGATTCAAATGTAATCCGTTTTCACACGTTTTTCCGGATCCGGCGGGCAGTTCCGGTGTCGGAATTGAACGCCGGATTAAAACAACGCTAGTGTGAAAGTAGCCTTACCTGATCTGTTTAATGAAAAATACTGGAAAAATGGTAGTGACTTTCTATAAAATAGTTTGCAACAAATCTGTAACATTTTAAGCTCCATGAAAAAATGTAGGTGCGATTTCCATTTCAAGTTGAATTAAAAATACACCTTTTTCAACTTTTTCCAATTATATGAGATTTTTTTTTCTCTTTTTTTGAAATCCAATCTTGGCCGTCTGTGTTTGGCTGAATTCGATCATTTAGAGTGTGAGCAGTGTGTGATATAGGTGTTCTGTCCGGCTTGGATTTTGCTTCTCTCCTTCTCCGCACCGTACTCTTTGTTAAGGTGTTAAACCTCTGGTGTCAGCCAATGTGCTACGGTGATTGACAGGTGACCGCTGCAATATTTGCACCAGACGTGACCTGTGAAACACACACTATGGTTGTAATTTCTAACTAAGCTCTTATTTATTACTGTTGACTTTTCTACATTTTTTTCACTTAAAAAAAATGATTATTTCCATCTATTATGTCTGTTTTCAATTTGACATCACACTAAGCAAAGCTGTGCACCTTTGCACCCCAAGTCTTCTCCCCTAATGGTATTTCTCGATTGGAAATCAGAAATTACACATTAGACAGGAGTATCATAATCATAAAGAGTTAAATATATACTATATATGCATAAAGTATCAATGACATGTAAATAGGTTACATTGGTTGAGATACAAGTATACATTTTCGGCCCTTTTAAAGGGCCACATGAAATCGATTTCAAAAGAAGCAAAACAATATCATGGTGCCCTGAAACAGGACCATACCTTTCTTGTGAAAATCTGGTCCTCTGATCCTGAGAAATGCTTTCTATTTTTATGCAAATAAGGTTTATGGTGCACCATAGGTGGGGCCATTTCGTTTGGTCCACCATCGCTCTGCTATAATGCTGCGCAGCGCCTCCCCCTCTTGTTTTATTGACAGCACCTGATGCGGGTGCGCCAAACAAAATGGCTCTGCCTATGGTGCATTGAAAACCTGCTTTGCATAAAAATAAAAGAAGCATTTCTCTGGATTAGAGCGTGATTTTCAGGGTATCTAACCTACATGATTGTATGCATATTTTGAAATGTATTTGGTAGATGCCAATGCCCTTTAACAATAAATCCCATTGGAAATGCAGAAATAACTGGTATATGGTGGCAAGCGGCCCGAGATTATCTACTAGTCCCACCTGGTGGCTTCAGTATAGAAATGATAACTCTTCATTTATTAGCAACTGAAATCTTAATTAGAAGTTCATGTTTATGGCATCAGCGATGGCACATGGAGTTCCAGATGTGTATTATGGATCGGTAGGCACTCTGCTTGCTAAAGTATGGGCACAAAGCAGGGTTCGGGCATCGTATTATAGGCCCATAAAATATAGATCCATAGTATACTTTTGTGAATGAGGCCTAAAGCCTCATTCACATGTCAGTGTTCGGTCAGTGATTTCCATCAGTGATTGTGAGTCAAAACCAGGATCGGAGCCTCCACAGAGATAAAGTGTAAGGGAAAGATCTGCACCTGTTCTGTGTTTTCAGACTGCCCGATTCCCTGAAGACGCCTAGATTTTTAGACCTCAGTGCGCCCAAAGTGTGCAATTCTATCTGGCTAGCTAACAGGCAGCTAGTGAAGCCAAGGTGCCGCAATAATAAATGACAGTAGCTATTAGAATGAGCGGTTAGCTGACCGAACCCAGGCAGCAAGCGCAGTAGATAAACCGCTGCCAGTTACAGCCAGGAGAAACGGCAACAATGTTACAGTACCAGTGATAGCTAATGAATCGCTAATAGGTAGCAGATAAAAGAATTGCAGATCCACACAAAAAGTAGCAGCATATACAAATACATGTAACCATATAGCTATTGGAAACAAAGTGTTGTAACTATATGGCCACGGCTTAAGAAGTCTGATAAGTAGCAGGAAGCAGGCAGCTGAATAAGCAAATCAAACTGCTTCAGAACGCCAACACTAGTCCTGTAATAATTAACAGCTTACAGCAAAAGGTCACAAATGCAGCACTTATAGAGCCATCAAAAATAGTTACCTACGGCCAGCTACAAGAAAGCATCTGCAATCAATACACTGCTACTGCAATAATAGTGTGAAAAGCTTATAAAATAAAAAAAAATAAAAAATTGCACACACTGGAGCACTGGAGATAGTTTTAATGTAGTAGGTGAGACATTAGAAACACGTTCACTATTTATTATTAAAAAAGCAATCAATAAATAAAAAACATAATATGCACCTGTCAAGAGTAGGCAATTAGCAGTCTATGACTATATGTAAATATAACTGTGTTTAGAGACGCACCTGGTTTTGGCTCAAAATCACTGACCAAAATACTGACGTGTGAATGAGGCCTTAGGGCAGACATGGCCAACCTGAGGCTCTCCAGCTGTCGCAAAACTACAACTCCCAGCATGCTTAGACTGCCTACAGCTATCAGCTTACAGCAGGACATGGTGGGAGTTGTAGTTTTACAACAGCTGGAGAGCCGCAGGTTTGCCATGCCTTAAGGTATGTGTACACAGTAGATTTTTCTATTAGAAAACTCCACTGCAGAGTCCACGGCAGTAATCTACAGCTGTGTATACCATGTATAGGCCCCCCCATTCAATCAAACTGATCAGCGTATAGCCACCGACTAAGAAGTGACATGGCGTATAGACAGCTGCGCATCTCTAAAAATATTTAGTATTTAGTGGGAAATATACTGAATATAATTGTGTCAAATATTATTATGTAAAGGTTTCTTAAAAATTCCAGGATATTGGAAGGTAATTGTTATTTCGAAAACAACGTTGTAGCCAAATTTTTTTGTTTCATATAAATGTTCCCAAGAAAGAAAGCAAATTCATGAATAAAAAAAAAATGTTCATTGACAAAAAACATGTTTTGGTGTGGTGAGGAAGAGTGCCAGTATACACGGATATTAAAAACAACACTCTCTGAAATATATCAATATTTTATGTGGGTTTTACCAATTTAGAAAAAAACATGCATTTTTTTCTCATGTTTTCTCTCCCAGAACAAAGTCTGTGGCTTGTGTGGAAACTTTGATGGAATTGAAAACAACGATTTGATGAGTAGTAATAATCAGGTGGAAAATAACCCAAGTAACTTTGGAAATTCTTGGAAAGTGAAGACTGCTTGTGCTGATGTTGCAATGGTGAGTATAAAGAACACATAACATTTTCACAGCAGTTATTTCATTATTTAATAATCTTTATTGAATTTGATTTCATTTTTATAGTATTTTTAACTTTTTAAAACTTTACTATGTAATTTACAATGTAAATAAAAAAAGAAAAACTGAATAATTACATTTCTAACTGGTACATTATATATTTTGCTTAATAGACTTTTATTATTTTTAATAGTCTTATGCCTGATTGACATTATTTTTAAAGTATCTTGGTTTTTGAGAACAAATCTCATCTGCTAATGACCTAAACAAAATAAGCCTATGACACGCGTTTGAATTGGCTTGAGGTACTGTACAGTGCAATACCCTGAACTTTAGAGGAGTTGTGTGAGATTAAAGAGAACCAGGCAGCAGGTTATAGAGCAGGAGGAGCTGAGCAGGTGAATATATCGTTTTGTGGGAGAAGATTCAGTTAAACTTGTCATTTATACACCACCACAAAACGCAGTGCAATCTGCAGGCAGCATGTTATCGAGCACAAGAAGCTGAGCAGATTAATTTATAATGTTAAAGAAAATTATTCAGAAAAGCTAAATTGTTATTATCTGTTGTAATAGTTATTGGTGGATTACAGTCTTGGAGAGAAGCCGGTACAGCATTAAATAACTTGCTAGGAGAGAGCCCTGTGATGAGCGCCTCTTTCTCAACAAACTAGCTGCTTCGTAAAAGAGGCCCACCACCTACCATGTTGCACAAGGATCCTTTGCAGTCTTTATCCACACTGAACCAGATATCCTATTAAAGCTTATTGATAAATGCTCTATTTGCCATGAAAACAAAAGTTACATACCCGTATGAGTCTAGCATCGTAGCATTTCATGCTCCAATGCGCCCCTTGCGCTAAGCTGCATCGCGCAGGACAAGAGCTGTTTTGTTTACATTTTTATACTGCTAGGCAGAGGCTTCCGCCTAGCATTGTTCCCAGTGCCATCACAGCACTAATGGGCAGTCTATAGCACTGCCCTGGGCTGTTTTACAGGCCAGGGCAGTGGTAAAGACCGCCTATTAGTGCCAGTGATGTCACCGAGAACAATGCTAGGCGGAAACCTCTGCCTAGCATTCCAATTCAGAGACCCGGTATATCTATAGAAAAAGCCCTTGCCCTGCGCAGAAATTCTCCAATGCGCCACTCATTCATGCTGAATGAGGGAAGAAAGGGTTATGTCTGGGTTCAGCTCTGAACGTAGACAACCCTTTTAAGAGACTCTGATACCACAATCTTGGACTAGTATCTGCAATAAATGTGAAGACCTGCAGATAAGGAGTCCAGATCACAGTTGTTTTTTTCTACTGCTCCCCGTTCCCCTACTATCAGTCCTTAGACCTGCCCTGAAACACATTGTTAGGACTGCTGTGCATGCGTACAAGAGTCCTCTCCATTAGGTTACCACAGCAGTCTGGACTGTGTATTTCAGAGCAAGTTTCAGCACTTACAGTAGGGGAACAGGGGAAAGTAGAAACATAGGAAAATAGCAGCACTACTCATGTAATACTGTATATAATCGCGGTGACAGATTCCCTTTAAAAGTGACCATTCACATGCCCTGTATACAGCGTGCACCCTCAGAATCATTTCCTCTGGTGGGCCCAAGGAACTTCAGTCTGATGCCGCTCCTGTGTACAACTAAACTCATTTAAGAGCAGTTCGCCTCTATAACATGCTGCCCAAAGATTTCACTGCATTTCATGGTGACAGGTTCCCTTAGTATATATAAAAAACAAACAGGCTGATTTTTTTTTTTTTTTTTTTTAGAAAAAGAATCACTCGTTACCAGTTGGAAGTGCTGCATTGCAGCTCAACTAGATTCAAATAATGGATCTGAGCTGCCATACAAGATACTGCCTTTGAACATGAGTAGCACTGTGTCTGGAGAAAAGCCATGTTTTTCTAATGCCATAAATTCACTTAAAGGGCATCTCTCCGTAGATTGGTACCTATGTTGGTCCCATGTTCATATGTGCTCATATTGTTGAGAATGTTTTAATACATGGAAATGAGCCTCTAGGAGCAATAGGGGTTTTGCACCCCCTGCACTTTGATTGACAGGACCAGGGAATGTTAATGTGATCACACCTGACCCTGTCAAAAATAAAGTGCAGAGGGTGCAGAAGTTGCAGAGAGACCAGAGCCTCTAGGTGTAATGGCACAGTAATCCGGGCACACATGAACATGGGACCAACACAGATGCCTTCAGCTGCCAAGCGCACATGTAACAGATTAACCAGTATCATAGATACAAATCTGCTGACAGATGCCCTTTAAGGGTAATTACAGACATGAATATGGTTCTGCCTGTTTCGTACGTGAAAAGAAAAAGAGCCAGAGTAACTGTTAGCATTTTTTTTCCACCTGTGGTGTTTATGGCGTTTTATCAGGCATTTTTTGCACAGCGTGTGTCTTACCACTAGCGTTTTCTTTATGGCAGTTTTCCCCTCTAGAGGAGATGCCACAATGTCTAAAAAAAAACACCAAGAGCTACAGCATGCAGCGTTTAAAACAAAATCAAGCCAGAAGGACAAAAAAATGCCATCTAATGAACAAAAACATGAAAGCAACACAAGAGGGCAAAAAAGAACCTTTAATAAGATAAATGAAAAATAATTAGTGAAATACATTTTTAAAGGACATCTGTCAGCAGATTTGTACCTATGGAACTGGCTGACCTGTTACATGTGCACTTGGCAGCTGAAGACATCTGTGTTGGTCCCATGGTCATAAGTGCCCGCATTGTTGAGGAAAATGATGTTTTAATATATTCAAATGAGCCTCTAGGATACCTAGAGGCTCAGCTCTCACATTCACACTGCCTGGTCCTGTCAATAAATGAAAGTGCAGAGGGCGTGGCAGTTGTAGAGAGAGCAGAGCCTCTAGGTGTAATGACAACGCCCCTGTTGCTCCTAGAAGCTCATTTGCAGATATTAAAACATAATTTTTCTCTGCAATTTGGGCACATAGGAAGATGGGACTAACACAGATGTCTTCAGCTGCCAAGCGCACATGTAACAGGTCAGCCAGTTTCAGAGCTACAAATCTGCTGACAGATGTTCTTTAAACTTTGTGTGTCACACCCAACATGCCTCAGTAGCCACTTTCTAATGTCCTTGCCCCCTCCGCACTTACAGCAGTATACCCTGCAAGACAGCTGGGAAAGAGGAATGGCAACTCACTTGAACACTTTCCTGACCTTTGACACTTTTTAAATCCTTATATACTAACCTCACAAAATAATGGCCCAGATTTACTACTGTGTCTGTGCCTAGAATCTCTCTAAAAAAAATGACACAAATTGGCACTAGGGTTTCTACACTTTTTTCTGATTTCCTCTAAGGGGGTTGTGGCTTGGTGAAAAGTGGTGGAACATCACTGGAAAGGGCATGACAAAAAATGCAACATTTTGTGCCAAATTTGTACCACAATTCTGATGTCTCAATGTACGGTAAGCCAACTAATAGTGATAAATCTGGAGCATGTCTAGGCAGGCTCTCTAAGTTTACATCATTTCTAGGTTTAGTAAACTACTAAAACAGAACTGAAATCAGTTAAGAAAATATGACTTTTTGGTTATTTGAAGAAGCACTCTGAACAAAACCGCACAGAGTGGGCAAACTATTCAAAGCTAAAGAGAAATTCTCCCTGCAGGTTTACCCCCCGATTCCCCACGGGTTCTGTATGATCATATCATTTTTAGGTCTTTTCATTGATTCCCCACGGGTTCTGCATGATCATATCATTTTTAGGTCTTTTCATTGATTCCCCACGGGTTCTGCATGATCATATCATTTTTTGGTCTTTTCATTGATTGCCTGATATAATATGACAAGATCTTAACATTTCTCTTTGTTACAGATCACCCCCATCTCAAGCATGCCATTGTGTCAAGGGAATACCCTGAAACAAGCCGCAGTGGAAAATGCCTGCGAGATTTTATGGGATGACATGTTTAAAGAGTGTCATAAACTGGTATGTGATGTCATAAAATGCCTGTTGTAGATACAGTATCTATTTCTGTAGGAAACATTGGTGGTGCTAGTGGGACAGTCTTTTGCACTTTGGCCCCAAGTTTACACTGATGGCATGCTAATAGTTAGAATTGTACTAAGTTGGGTTTACATGGACTGATATTAAGGCTGATTATCAGGAACAAAGGTTCTTCCAAATGCTCACTCCAAATAATTGTCCCAAGTAAAGGTACTAAAAATCACCTGATGCACAAGCAAAACACTTATTCATCAGATGAAAGGATCTTTGGTGCGGACACCTCAATTATAATTTCTGGGCAGGAGTTCATGCTGTGTGAACATCTTTCTGCTGCCCAGAAACAATCAATTTGTGTGTAAGCTACTCCCTTCCACTTAGGCCTCATGCACACGACCGTTGTGTGCACCCGTGGCCGTTGTGCCGTTTTCCGTTTTTTTCTGCGGCTCCATTGACTTTCAATGGGGCCGTAGAAAACTCGGCTTGTGCACCGTTTTTACACCGCGCCCGTGACCCATGTTTCGAGGCCGTGAAAAAAATATAACCTGTCCTATTTTTTTCACGGCCAACGGTTCACGGGCCCATTCAAGTCAATGGGTCCGTGAAAATCACGGATGCACACAAGATTGTCATCCGTGTCCGTGATCCGTGTCCGTTTTTTCCTCTCATTTCAATGGCAAACTTTTTTTTTAAATTCTTTTTATTTATCATTTTCTTCTTCTCGTTAAAACATACCATACATAGGAATTAACCATTACAAGGATGCATATATATATGTCGTACTAAATTACAAAAATATCATAACAATACAAATATACACCATTATACAAAATCATATCATAACCTTTTATCCCCTTCCTTTAATCTTTTGGAAAATCCTCTTAACAAGAATAAATTCCCCCCCCCCCCCTCCCATCCCCAATCTCCCTTCACCTCCTCCCTCCCCCCCACCCTATTTGGTTGTCTTGAGAGTATCCCAGTGGCCTTTCCTTCCGTGACCTTTTTTCGAAATCTTATGATTCCCCCCCTTTTTCTCCTTATTTATTTATTCATTAGCTTCACCTGCCTGGCTTTCTCATATCTACTCACCCTTTCGCATAGATTTTTCCAATCTACCACATTTGGTGGGCTAACCGCTCCCCATCCTCTGACCAGGACAACACGTGCCAGCATCAAACCTCTTTCCCATTTTCCTTCACTTTTTCTATCTACTCCGATTTTTCCAGTATCCCCTAGGACTGCTATACTGATATCAAAAGGGGCCGGTTTCTTTATCTCTCCCTCTAGACACTGAAAAACTTGAGACCAGTACCCCTGTACAGTCAGGCATGACCAGATCAGATGGAGAAAGTCGGCCCTCTCCTCTCCACACTTCCAGCATTTTGCTTCTCCTGTTTTATACATCTTGCTCATGGCCCTTGGGGTGACATAGGTCCGGTGAAGGATGAAAAACTGCGTCAATCGAAAGCTACTAGAAATTGTACTCCTTTTAACATTTTTATATATATTTCTCCAATCCAAGATTAAGGGTGCCACCTCCTGTGCCCATTTCTTTTCACTATTAAATCTAATCACCCCAGCCAAACCCTTCTTTATCCTTTTATAAATCTGTGAAATTGAAACTTTACTCCCTATTTCCTGACAATAAAAATCAACAAATTCTGAGTGCTTTATAATGAAGTATTCTTTATTCTTCGTTTTATCAAAAGCATGTTTCAATCTACTATATCTAAACCATGTGAGATAATCTTTATCTATACTTAAACCCATTTCCTCAAGTGTCTTCAGCCTTCCTTCCAGTACTATCTGGGACACAAATCTAATACCCTTTTTATCCCAAAACAGATAATCCTCGAACTTCAAAAATTCTTTTAGATTAATATTTCCCCAAATGGGTGTAACCTTTAATGTATACTTTATTCCTAATAATTTTTTAATATTAACCCAGACTAAGTGTACCATCTTACTAATTGGGCAGTGCCTCCCCTTGATTTTTATCATTCCTGCTTCCAATGTACTAATAATATTGTATTGGAGAGCTCCCGACTCCCCCTCCAAAAAGCGACGCAGTCTATCATCCTCCATCATTAACCACTGAAGCTGGGCTGCGAAATAGTAACCCCTAAAGCATGGAACGGACAAACCTCCATCTTCCTCAGCTAACCATAGGTATTTTTGTTTTAGCCTGACCCTTTTCCTCCCCCAGATAAGGTCATTTATTGCCCCTTCTAACGCATTAAAAAAATGGTCCCCTATCCATATTGGGCATGAGGAAATAACATACAGAATCTGTGGCAATAAAACCATCTTTATTATTGCTATTCGGTCCGTTTGTCGGATCAACAGCTTTTGCCAAACCCTTGTTTTTTCCTTAACCCTTTTTAATAGAGGGTCAATATTAAGTTCTAAAAATTCCTGTATCCTCGAGCTAACTTTTATTCCCAGATATTCGAACGATTCCGTAGGTTTCAAAACCTTAATATTAATTTCCTCCGGCCCAATTTCATGACCAATTGGGAGCAGCACCGACTTTGTCCAGTTCACCTTAAAGCCAGAAACATGGCCAAACTGGTTGACTACCTCCATCAGGTGCTGTAGCATTGGTAGTCCTCCATCCACAAAAAACAGAACATCATCGGCGTATAAACATATCTTATCCTGTGCACCATCTCCCCCGAATCCCCTTATCTTTCCATCTGCTCGAATCTTACAAGCTAGTGGCTCAACAAATATAGCGAACAATAATGGTGAGAGGGGACATCCCTGACGGGTTCCCCTCTGCAGGGGTATCGCCTCTGTTGTTTCTCCATTGACCCTGACCCTAACCTTCGAGTTATTATATAAAAGCTGCACCCATTTAATAAATTTGTCCCCCAGATTAAACTCCTGCATAATCCTCCAGAGGTATGCCCACTCCACCCTATCAAACGCCTTTTCAGCGTCCAGCGACAGGATGGAGTGGGCACCCTCCCCAACCATCTGCATATTTAGCAATGTCCGTCTAATATTCGTCTGAGCCTGACGTTTGGGTACAAACCCTGTCTGGTCTGGGTGTATTAATTTTCCAATAATTTTTCTTAAGCGGTTTGCAAGCAACTTGGCGCATATTTTAAAGTCGGTGTTGAGGAGAGAGATGGGGCGATACGACTCCACCTTTCTCCCATCCTTCCCCTTTTTGAGTATCAAACTTATTACCGCCTCAGAGAGAGAGGACGGGAGTTCGCCACTATCCAATGATTCATTCAGAACCTGTACTAACACTGGAAGAATGACCTCCCCATACCTTCTATATATCTCAAAGGGTAGGCCATCCAGCCCAGGACTAGTATTCCCCTGAATTGTTTTCAGTGTATCTCGAAGTTCCTCAACTTCAATAGGGCCGCTCAACCAATCCCTTTCCTCCTCCGAGAGTCTGGGGATACACCGCGCCCGTGGCCCGTGTTTCGAGGCCGTGAAAAAAATATAACCTGTCCTATTTTTTTCACGGCCAACGGTTCACGGGCCCATTCAAGTCAATGGGTCCGTGAAAATCACGGATGCACACAAGATTGTCATCCGTGTCCGTGATCCGTGTCCGTTTTTTCCTCTCATTTCAATGGCAAACTTGACTTAGATTTTTTTTTCATCTTTCATGTCCGTGGATCCTCCAAAAATCACGGCAGACCCACGGAAGAAAAAACGGGCACGGATCACGGTACAACGGAACCACGTTTTGCGGGACGTTAAAAAATACGTTCGTGTGCATGAGGCCTAACAAGCAGGAAATTGTTGGGAAGGACCGCTTCCTTCCTGATATTTGTCTGCTTGTTGGGCTGTGTAAACTTGCCATGACTCTTCCAGGCAGTGTGTAACACTGGCAGTCTGTACCTGCTGGCCTCTCCCTGCAGCAGGCACACAAAGCCACTCCAATGCTCACTTGGCAACCCACTCCAGCTCCCCAGTGGTCTGTGCCCACCAACATCCATCTGCTTCCTGCTGGAGTAGTAGTCAGCCATGCTGGGGCTGCGGCCTAGTCCTCCTCACCTAACATGTTTGTGCATTCTAATCTACCCAAGCCTAGATTTACTTAAGGCATCTTCCTCTGTGGGGAGGGAGCCTGAGCACTAAGATACCCTAGCTTGCTAGACCCTGAGAAGGTGTTTGGTACCTTATGATCTCCCGTGCCTGACATCTGTCTGTTTATCCCTATTTTACCTGTTCCTTCTGCCTTGACCTTGGCCTGTTTATCATACTGACCCTCTGCTGCCTGCCCTGACATTAGGCCTGTTATCCGGATTAAAAATACTTAGCTTGTCCATTTGACTTTTATTTAACCTGTCTCCTTGGTGCCATACATCTGTGAAACGCCTGGGTCAGTTGCCATTGAACGAAAACCACTCCAAGACGTAGCAGCTGGGCTGATTCTCCTGCAGAGAAGACCAGATCCTTGTATAGAGGTTTAAGGGTTAAGACCAAGGGGACCACTTAGATAATGTCCCTAGAAGTAGCTGCGTTACACAGTGCTATGTTACCATACATTTAATCATGTATATAGACCCTACATACGGTATGAGATCAAGCTGGTCATTTATTTGGCGGCTGCCACTTCTATATATTTCTTTGAGAATGGTGATCTGGTAGGCAGATAGCAAGAACCAGAAGCTTCAGTTATATACAGTACAATTTATTTCAATTTCTTTTTCAACAGGTTGATCCGGTGCAGTACCATGATGTCTGCACTTATGATACATGCATCTGTGAATCTATCGGGGACTGTGCGTGCTTCTGTGACTCTATTGCAGCCTATGCTCATGCATGTGCTCAGGAAGGAGTTCATGTGCAATGGAGGTCATCCCATTTTTGTCGTAAGTGAAAAAAAAAATATGATTTGACTCTCAGATTTCAGGGGTCTGATGTGTAAAGATATATATATATATATATATTCAAGTCAGTAAACCAAGTATATGCTGATCAGACCTCCTAGGGGTGGATCACTGTGGGTATCTGATCTCTTTACTGCTAACACTTGGTTATATCTTCTGAATGCAGCTCAGAGTTGTGAAGAGAAGAATGTGAAGGAGCTAGACTATGTGTGTGAATGGAGATACAACAGTTGTGCACCAGCCTGTCCAGTGACCTGCCAACACCCCGAACCCTCAAGTTGTCCCCTTAAATGTGTGGAAGGTTGCCAAGCACACTGCCCTCCTGGTGAGTTCTCTCTTATCTTATCGCTTTAAAATATTACAAGAACATTTTTTAAGGATTTTTATCCCATTAGAGATGAAAGAGGTGGGGCAATATGTGTCAGTTGTACTGAGGACCTCTAGTCGACACTTGGTGTGTTGTTTATTATAATTTGCAGGGCTGTAGCTTTTCCTCACATAATTGTATGGCTAGATATGGTAATGGTTGGGGACACATGTTCAGAAATGGATACCACCAAAAGGGTACATTATTATACTGCCTCAGGCAAGAAATGTAGCAGTGTGCTGAGATGGTGGGGTGTCTGCACATATCCAAAAATAGTGCCACTCTGCCCCTGCACTATGTCTGGTACTACACAGCAGTCTGTCACTTGAAGGGGGCTCAGCTGCATTACCAGACAGATTCCTAAATTAGAGAAAGAAGATATCCAGCACCTCGATTTTTCGTGCTTAAACAATGTTTATTCCATAAACCAAGTGTACAGCGGTAAAATCCTCAGAGTACAAGCCCCAATACGGTCTACGCGTTTCGAACCCAGTGCTAATTACCTAGCATATCACTAAATGATCAGACTACAATGGGTTTATTTGTAGTCTGTAACCATGGGGACACATAGATCTTCATACGAGCGGTAGCCCCATAAAAATAGCTGATTTTTATTCAAGTCTATTTTTAATACATTAAAGCAATAAAAAAAAATGGTTGCAAAAGTATACATTCTTTTTAGTCAATCTACTAACAGTGCAATCAAAGCCACTTCAAATGGAGACCACTTTTTATGCAAATGTTAATAAAAGATTTCATGGTAGCAAAGAAATGTAAATAATTCTAAATGTGAACTGTGGATTTTGTAGCTGTTCCGCTATCAGCTACAATTCTTCAAGAAATGTAATGAAATAATTTCTAACAGCCGAGCAGATGGTTATTTTAATAGAAGGGATAAATATTGTTGGCCGAGACTTCAGAAAACAAATTCCAACATCTATAAAAATTTGCAAATAACTTTTTTATAGGCTGGAAAAGGAATGCTTTTAGTACTTATCTAACAGTTTACTTTTTGCAATATTTTTTTATTCATTTTTATGTGTGCTATATAATCTGAATAACAATGAAAATAATGTACATATGGGCAATTATACTGACTAAATCCATAGGGCATAAACCCAATTGTGCAAATACAAGTAGAATATGCATATTTATACACACTACAATTAGGGCTCTTTCACACCCGTGCGGGTAATCCACTGCGTGACTGAGTGCCAAGCCTCGTTCCGGACAGCAGAGACATGGAGCATTAACATGATTGATGATGCTCTTTGCCTCTCTGTGACCTTTTTGCTACAAAATCACAGTGACAACTTTATCTCACTGTGATTTTGTAGTAAAAAGATCACAGAGATCCAGAGAGCATTATCAGTAATGTTAATGCTCCGTGTCTCTGCTGTCCGGAACGAGGCTTGGCACTCAGTCACGCAGTGGATTACCCGTACGGCATCCACTTGTGTGAAAGAGCTCTTAATATTAACATCACATTAGTGGGGGCGTGACTACTTTCACATCTGCGAACTGCCGTTTTCACAAGCCGCAGGCCCAAAACTACACAACTCCATTCACTGTGTAGTGGACAGGCCTAGTTACTGCAATGATGTTCCCAAATGGCAGCAAAGTACAGAAACTAGGCATGGCCAGTACCCAGTGTATGGAGCATGTGCAAAAAGCCTATTTGATATTGATTATCTATCCTAAAGGTACCCTATCAATATGTATACAGTGGAAAACCCCTTTAAGCTTCACATGGACATATCTTTTACAATATACATTGATTTAATCTTACATGACATTTTTAGCTTTTTATTCACAACCTGTGATAGATCTAGTACACTACAGAATTTTCTGTAAAACCAAATGAAGCCAAAGAGATAGTGAGATAAGGAAGAAGACAGGATGACTTTTGGTTTACAGTGGTATTTAAGCAGAAAACATATTCACAAATAGGTGATAATGTTAGATCGGCAGTGGTAGATACCCCTAACTGCTAGAATAGGGGGCTATAAATATATAAATGAGATGAGGAAGAGTATGTACAGAGCAGTAGTCAAGGTTGAGATTGAGATTGTTGCTAACCACCCCACTTAGATTAATTCAGGATAAGACTTACCAGGAAAGATTAAAGGACCTTAACATGTATAGCTTGGATAAAATGCAGGAAAAAACTTACCAGGAAAGATTAAAGGACCTTAACATGTATAGCTTGGAAGAAAGACGAGACAGAGGGGAGATGATAGAAACTTTTAAATACATAAAGGGAATCAACAAGGTAAAAGAGAAGAGAATATTTAAAAGAAGAAAAACTGCTACAAGAGGACATAGTTTTCAATTAGAGGGGCAAAGGTTTAAAAGTAATATCAGTAGTATTACTTTACTGAGAGAGTAGTGGATGCATGGAATAGCCTTCCTGCAGAAGTGGTAGCTGCAAATACAGTGAAGGAGTTTAAGCATGCATGGGATAGGCATAAGGCCATCCTTCATATAAGATAGGGCCAGGGGCTATCCATAGTATTTAGTATATTGGGCAGACTAGATGGGCCAAATGGTTCTTATCTGCCGACACATTCTATGTTTCTATGTAATTCATCTCTTATATGGGACAGTTAGACTATGCATCCAAGAATGAAAATCACAAGAGCAAACTCTATGCTGCTCTTAAAGGGGTTATCTGAGATATATTTATTTTAAGTCTCACCCACCCAGAGAGACCTGTGATCAGTGGCGGACTGGGAATTTAAAGTGGCCCTGGAAAAAAAAAAACTAAAAGTGGCCCCATGTTGTAGGCGAGTCAAAATTGACAGAATGCAGGCCAACGCAAGTAGGCAGGGACAACAGAAATAGCAGAGCCATTACAAGTCATCTCTATAAACAACATAATGCACCAAACTCTTTCACTGAGGAAGATGAAGTACAATACTCTAGTCTGTTACCATGAAAAGTTGTAATGCACATCCCTAAAGTGCCATGGCAACGGAAATCATTGTACCACAACCCTGTCTTGTAATTAGAACTGTTAAGATCTAGCTTAAATGGATCTTTTCGTTATATCAACTGCAGGATAGGTGATAAATATTCGCTTGGTGGGGGTTCGACTGGTGGAACACCTACTGTTCACACAGACAAAAGTGAGATCCCCAAAATTAAACGAGTGGCAGATCAAGCATGCGCATTGCCATTTCATTCTTCTCTACGGGACCCATATATCTCCCAGTGAGCAGTGCGCAGGAGACAGGGGATAATTTGATATAATCAGAATATCCCTTTAATCCTTCCCTGGGGATTCCTTTTCTCATAATAACTATTTGTACGTGCTATTTAAAGGGATTCTCCGGGAATTAAGAAAATGAAAATACTTCAATATTACTTTATTATAAATACATTCCTAAATACCTTTCATTAGTTATAATAGATCATTTTCTCTGGGGAGTAATTTTTAGGAGAAATAAAATGGCCGCTGTCCTATTAGTACACACAGAACCTGTCCTAATCGCACAGCAACACAAGTTTCTTTAGAACACTTAGCTAAAGAGCTGCCTCATCCTCCTCTCTGCTCTACTGGTCAGGGATTATGATCCTGAATACAGATGATAATATCTTCAGCTGAATATCTGTAGGAATGGAGTTCATGAGGAGACATGAAGTACAGAGAGGAGGGTGGGGGTGATGAACAGCAGCACTTGTATGCAGTATCCATTACCACAGTCTGTCATGTCCATCCTATCTGTACTTCATGTCTCCTCATGAACTCCATTCCTACAGAGATTCAGCTGAATATCTTATCTGATAAGCAGAGCAGGGAGGAGGATGCGGCAGCTTTTTAGCTCAGTGTTGTGAAGTAACTTGCCCTCCTGTGTGATCAGTACAGGTTTTGTGTGTACTAAAAGGTTGGCAGCCATTTAATTTCCCCTGATGATTGCTCCTTAATCCTCATGACTGTTATTGTGTCAAATAGGTAAAATCCTGAATGAGGTAACTGGATCATGTATTGACCTTCAAGACTGCCCTATGTGTGTGGTTGAAGGACGGCGTATTCCACATGGAAAGTACATTTTATTGAACCAAGATGAACCTTCACTTTGCCAGCAATGGTATTTACATTATTACTATTATTTGGCTTATTGGGTATTTTATTGTAATTACAATCATTCTATAAGATGTTATTTTGCTAAAATGATTACTTTTGCAATTTTTTTCTTGGCCAAAAAAACCTGCTCCAACATGGTCTAAGAGTTGTTTTACAAAGATAACTTCATGTGCTATATTATGATATTTATGGACTTTGGTTCTATTGAAGGTAAATTGCCTGGCTGGTGAAAGGTCCAGAAGCCAGATCTCTGGTGAGCTATTGATCACCATGGCAACTCTAACTGGATAGGTCTCCCAATAATGTAAACCAACAAATCTACATATATAATGAACACTAGTGCTTGTACATACAGGCACAATGTAGTATAAAAGGTATGCCTATGGTAAAATGTTAAATGCAATCCAATAAAGAACTACCAGACCACATACTAGATAAATTCACTTTAATAATAAATAGAATAACAAAGAATAATGCATACAAAGAAAATAGTGCAGGGAAAGGCAGCATCCACAAGAGGAAGACACAGGGGGAATGGGTGTAAATTACAATGCCCACATATAATGCCGTTTTGGTGAACCTTCGTCTGGGACTGGCACCATCCCGGAGGAAGCACTGTATGGGTAATGTTTATTTCTGCCGTAATTGTGATGTATTCTTTGCACTTGCACTTGCACTTTAAACTGTTTATACATGGGCATTATATGTGGGCATTGTAATTTACACCCATTTCCACTGTGTCTTCCTCCTGTGGATGCTGTAAGCAAGTCTTTTGAAATACAGAAAATGGTGCAGAATGTGAAGAAAGGCTATATTAGTAAGTGCATATAGTCATCCTATATACACATTGGTCAGCTGCAGCCAAAAAGTGGGCAACCCCTTTAAGGGCCCATGCTCATAGCTTTAGCATATATTTGTGTTGTATGAATTCATAAAATGAAGCCCATTGCGTGCCCATTGTGTACATACCTCTGCATTCCCTCAATTTCATACTTGGATTCATATAGAGTAGGTGATACAAAAATGGATGTATTATTGTGGGATATAAAATGGGGCCACATGGAGACACCATATAGCACCACACAGAGTGCCTACAGCTCTGTATAATTCAGAGAGAATAAAAAACAGTTTTTACCATTGTATGAAATTGGAGGTACCTTATGGGTCCATGGAAGTCTGTAGGTGGAGTATTAGAGATCTATATGCATGCACACTGAACACACTGACAAAGGAAAGAAATAGCCAAGCTTATCATTTAATGGGAAGACATTTCAGTTTTTTCCAATGAGAACTTTTCAATAGAAAAATGGAGTCGAACCTCTGACCCCCAACTAATAAGCAAAATTAAGGAACCCTTCAATGTTTTCCACACACAGAGGATGTGTCTTGTGCTTCACCTCAACCCTATTCTATTAAAGGATAGACATTGTATTCTTTGAAAACCCCTTCAAAGGATTTCACTGTTTTGGACATTCTTTTTTTGTATGAAAGGTCACCTGACAATCAGCTGATTGCAGGATGTTTCACTGCTGGGATGCCCACCAATCAATTGTAATCTGTGTGCAAATCTAGAAATGTGTTTAATTTCCTTGCAGCACCACCACAGTAGAGATGAAGCATTACACAATTTTCTTTGATATTAATAGGCTGTCAGTAGAATGAAAGGACGTGTTGGGTCCTCCACAATGGTAGATGTTTTTGTAGTCACTCTTCATTCTGGCCAATAGATGAGGGTCTAGAACAGGGATCAGCAACCTTTGGCACTCCAGCTGTTCAGAAACTACAACTCCCAGAATGCTCCAGTCACTTCTATGGGAGCTAGAAGAACAGTTCAGCATGTTTGCATTCTGGGAGTTGTAGTTTCACAGAAGCTGGAGTGCCGAAAGTTGCTGATCCCTGGTCTAGAACCTCTCTTAATAGAACAAATAAGAGTGAGTAAATAGTGAAAATTGTTTTATGAGTTTATTTTCTCGTTCAAGCCATTGTGAAGAACAAACTCTAAAGTGCAGCGCTTGTGATGTACATACAACAACAAGATCACCACCTACTGAACCACAACTCCCTCCGGAAGAACCAACTCCAGAACCTACACCATATGAAGAGTATGAGGGAACAGTTGCACCTGGGACATATAACTGTGAAAAAGCCATGGACCTGGTTTTCCTTGTTGATGGTTCCTCCAAACTTTCTCGAACTGATTTTGAAACTGTAAAAGATTTTATTGTCAGTATTATGGAAAAAATACGTATTTCACAAAAAAGAATTCGAGTCTCTGTTGTCCAGTACAATTCTACACACACACCTAAATTATTTAGCCTTAATGAGAGACGGAAACTCTCTGATATGGTTACTCAAGTAAAAAATATGAAATACATGGGAAGTCCAACATCTTCTGCTGCTGAGGCAATTAAATTTACAAATTCATATGTGTTCGATCTGGCCAAGAGGGACAATGCACCAAGAATGGTCTTATTACTTACAGCCTCCAAAAGTTCAAAAAGCTTAACAAGTATAAGACTTGGGATAAAAAAGCGTAAAGTCACTTTGATTCCAATTGGGATAGGTCCTTACGTTGACATGGGTGACATTGAATTCATTGAAAAGCAATCACCAATGAATAAACCATTCATTGTGCCCAAAGTGGATGATTTAATGACCCGCAAGAATGAAATTATCGACTACTTATGTGACTTAGTACCAGAACCAACACAAGGTACAATAACAAACTCCAAAACTCAAACAGAGCCTTCAAGAAAGATTACCACCACCACCACTATTGCAGAGCCTCGGAGAAATATCCCCACCACTACACCAGCCCCAGTCCCCAGCCGTCCTGATAGAGAACTTACTATTGCATTTGAAGGCTCTCTCGACATTGAGAAAATTAAGATTTTCCTTGAAGATTTGATTCAGAGAATGGATATTGGTGAAGAAACCATTCATATCACCATCATACAGTATTCTTTCACTGTAACTGTTGAATTCACCTTTACAGGGAAACTACAAAAACAGGACATAATCAAACAGATTAGAAAAATTGAATACAGGGGTGGAAATGCCACCAACACCGGAGAAGTTCTTCGATACATCAGCCAACACACATTGAGGAAAGACTTTGAAAGTAGTCACCAAAATCCTCACTTGGTGTATATGATACAAGAAAATCCACCAACTGATGTCATAAGAAAAGAGGAAAATATAAATGTATTTCCAATATCAGTTGGCACAAATGCTCCCATAAAAGAGTTGGATATTTTTGGACATCAAAGAGTTCTTCAAAATTATGATCAATTGTCAAGTATAACAGAAGAGATAATCACAGGTTGTTGTTCTAGAATTGATCAACCAACACATATCCCTGTAGGTATGTATATATTATGCAATTTGTATTATATTTTGTTAAAAATCGATGGATAAATATCGATGGATGTTAAAGAGGTTGTCTGATAAAGACAGCTCTCCTGTCCATTTGTCCATTTATTGCATATGTAAGCCAAAGTGCGGAAACACTCACAAAGACATGACCCAGCAATGGTTTTCATAACTGGACATTAATTTGAAAAAGTGAAATTTGTGTTATTCTATATGAATGCTGACAGTTTTGTGTTTACTGCTTTTCTTTCTCTTACCAGTACCATGCATGAAACAAATGGATGTCATATTCATAGTAGACGGTGGATTGAATGTCAAAGAATCTGAATTTGAGTATATGAAAACATTTGTGAAGAATTTTATAAAAAAAGCACACATTGGTAAGAAGGCACATCTATCTCTCTGGCAGACTGTCTATCTATCTATATATCTATCTATCCACAGTATCTATCTATCTCATTGTATTCATTTTTTTATTTATTTCAAGGTCATGATGCAACTCAAGTGGCTGTGCTTCAGTACGGATGGGCACCTACAATGGAGGTTGCATGGGCAGACCCTCAAGACAAAATAAGTCTTCTTAAAGCAGTTGACACCATGCAGAAAATGGGAGAAGGATCAGGCAAAATTGGTAAATTCTATACAATCTATATAAGTTTAAGTTAGTCTGTATAAGTTAGCTAATTTATATATGTATATACCGCAGGGGTGCACCACCAATGAGGCGAGGTGAGGCGATTGCCTCAGGCAGCACTAGGTATAGGCAAGAGGGGGGCAGCAGAAGGGCCATGGGCAATGAGCTCTTCCATTGCGGAAACATACATATTCAACTGCATCGCTGTACTGAGAACAACAATACAGTTGAATGCTGCGATGGGGCATGGAAGCAATGTCTCCTTGGCCCATCATTTCCTCTAATAGGCTTTAGTCCTAGTTCCTGTAGCCTATCAGAGGATGCTGTCATCATTATAGCGCTGCATAGAGCTCAGGGCACAGACTATAAGAGGTCTGTGTCTTGCACTGCATTGCTGACAGCAAAATGGAGGTAAGTATTTGAGTTTATTATTTTTATTTGGCAGCATGGTTTTAGGCCCCAATGGGGTGGGGTTATTTTTTTGTAACTGGAGAAAGCACTGTAGGGACATTGCGGCTGTAAAAAGGAGAATTTTTGTACTGGCACACATTATAAGGGGGCCACTATGGGGACATTTGTTGTACTGAGGGGACTAAAAGGGGGTGTTTTTTTTGTACTGACACACGTTATAAAGGAGAATTTTTTGTACTGGCACATAAGACTTTTTTTGTACTTAGCACACATTGTAAAGTAGCATTTTGTACTGGCACACGTTATAAGGGAGCATTTTTGTACTAGCACTAAAAACAAATGTTGTACTGGCACATGCCATAAGAGAGCATTTTTGTATTGGCACACATAAGAGGGTATTTTTGTACTGCCACATACTATAAAGGACAATTTATGTACTGGCACACATTTCAAGGGGGAGTTATTTTACTGGCAAACACTATAAGGCTACTTTCACATCCGGTGGGTGAATAGCCTGCCGGATCCGTGCTGCCGCTAGTGCACTCGTGCTGCCGGAAGTCCGCTCCGGCCCCATTGACTATAATGGGGGCAAACATGCCGAGAGGCGGCCGGAATAAATCTACGACATGTAGCCTAAAGGGGTAATTTTTTTCTACTGGCACAAATTATAGGGGGAAATATTACTACTGGGGGCATTATTACTTCTGGGGCAAAACTACTATTGGGTTCACTGTTACCACATAGCGAACTGTGGCAGAGAATTATTACTATTGGTGGGACTTTAGGGAGGACTGTTACATTGGGAGGCACAATATCAGCTTAGTACAATTATTATTGGAGGACATTATGTTTACTGCACTATAAGTTTCAGATTAATTTTTTAGAGTACTGTTTGCCAATAATTATTGAAGGGGAACTATCTGTGTGGTACTAGTATTTTCAGGGGGATTATTTGTTTCTGCAGTATAGTATTGGGAAGCACAGTGGGCAGAGTATTAGAGGTGGCCAGATGGGGTGTTCAGAAGGTGGGGACAAGGATGGAAAAGTAGGTGTCAAACTCTGCAGAGACAAGAGATAGCTGAAAGAAATAATCATGGCAGTCTGGTCTGAATGGAGAAGATAAAGAAAGAGAGCGTCTATATGAGAGGACTCATCACTGGGTGTAAGAGGTATGTGCGCTGTATTACCCTTTATGTATTGTACCTCTGTATGTAATGTTTTCCAAGGATGTCTTTAAAAGTAGGGTTGGAGGGAGGAGGTTAGGTTAAGGAATTGGCATGGGGGGGGGGGCGTTTCAGTTTTTGCCTCAGGGAGAAGAAAGGCTAGGTGCACCCCGGATAAACGGTACCTACATGCATACACAGGCATATCAGATTATGGCTATAAGGGGTTATCAAATCTATAAGGGGTATGCATGTCTACCCACTCTAGGATGGAGAAAGGAATCAGGCAGACATAGATGTAACTTAAACAAGGCAGCTCTAGTGGTTACATATGGGGCACCATTTGTTTATAGTGCATTTTGTGACACAATAAAAAAAACATTTTGTATAGAGACAATTCATTTTGTAGAATTTTATGTCAAAAAATGACATTGTGTGTGAGAAAATTAATTCTGTGACAAAATGCTATTCTGTATGACAAAATTAATTCTGTGTCACAAAATTACATTCTGTTCAATAAAATTAATTTTGTGCCATAAAATGACACTCTGTGACAAAATGGCATTCTGTGTCACAAAATGACACAGATACATATCAGTCAAACAAACTAAAAAATGAAATGTTCTCTTCATACATAACGTTACTGAGCAAGTATTGGAGCTGTAAGCCACATCTTCTGAATGACATCCTTCTCCTCCAGGCAGAACAGCGCTATGCGCACTGCAGGCAGGTTCTAGGTTTGCCTTACAGTGAAAACTTTTTATGGACATGAATTTTTCTCTGCAGTATTGTCCTGATCTAACTATTTCCGTTCCTGTCAGAGCCATTTTATTGGGGTGTCTGCATTTCCAGATCATGCCGTTTTGGGGGGAATTTTGTGTGATGTAAGGGGCCATGCATTCCCATGATGGGGTTACATCCCAGGCAGGTCTGTAGTTATAATTAGGCACCGGAGGGCACGTACTTCACCCTCCAGAGCAAGAACAATAGGATCTGCAATGACGTCATGAGGGGGCGACTCTTAATAGTGTACAGTAGGGGGTGGTGAACTTTCATGTGACCAGTGCAGAAGAAGGTGGGCACTTTCCAGTGACAATCAGAAATTATAGTGAAGGACCTGTGATGGCATCAGAAGGAATATATATGTCCATCACTTTTATCCCAATATATATTACACATACAGTACATTTACCATTCTCTCAGGGGCTAAAAGGCTCAGTACATCGGAAATCATATATCATAACAGCATGGAAAATTATCATGGGTGCAAGTTGCAGGGCACCCAGTGCTGAGAGATATAATACCATACATAAGCATAACAGCAATGTTTGCCTGTTCTAGCAACAGGCTGTCTTTTGTTTGGCCTTATATACTATGTTACTATGTTACTATGTGTTGTCACCCCAACAAGGTTAAACACTATCAACCATAACAAGAGTTTCTGTAAAGTATAGTTTTCTTTGAAAGAGGTACATTTTCAAGTACCTGCAAATTTAGTATCTGTTTATCTGAGACTTCTATATCGGAAATACTTTTGAATATAAGTTTGTGCACTTCCATTCCATAAAAGTAGTCGGCAGGTGGTCAAGTGCTAACCTACAAGCTGGTGGTAAACCATCAGGAGTTGTAGAAAGTTTATTCCAACTCCTTCTGACAACTTTGCTCATGCTGGCCCTTAAATTGACTTTGTAGGGGTCTGTGCAATATGCATAAGCTGTATATAGTTTTCAGATTTAGTCCACACTTAGCTTACTCACTAGCCCATGTTGCCTGTAAATGACCAAATGACTATCCCACCATAACCATGTACAGTATGTATGAAAAAAAAATTCAGCTAGACAAAATCTGCGTATTCTCATATTTATGGACCTAGCTGTCAATTCAACTTCATGTCTTGAAATTTATATATACAATCTTTTTTCCTTTTATTACAGGAGACGCATTGGATTTTGCAGTCCAAAGTGCTGTGTCAAAAATACATGGGGCAAGACCTCTTTCTTCTAAGATTGCAGTCCTCATTGTAGCAGACAAGTCCTCGGATCAAGTGGATTATGCAGCCACCTTTGCAACAGCAAATCGTAATTTTACCTTAATTATATTTTGTGGACTTTAAGTGATTGCCTGCCTAGACCAAGTCTTACAAAAAATGTTTCTTATCAAGTAATTTCTTGTGCTCAAGGGCGCACACATGAATGAATGAATGTTTTGCCGTATATTTGTGTATTGTCCTCTTCACAGAAACCAATGATGAGAAATTTACATTACTACTAGCTCACAGGGTATATGTTCAAATTACTATATTGTAGTAATCCCAGTAGTCATGGAATACATAGATACATAGGTGGAATGGTAGGACTTTAGTGAAGTGTTTTGTATACTTGCATTTTCTGACTGGTTGACAGGAGCCATCTCGTCATAGTCTACAAAATGGCTGCCTGTGGTTTCAACTTCCTTTCTGCAGCATCCCTTTTCCTTTGCTTGGATCTCGTTTTCTATTAGCCAGAAGGGGGAGCTGCTGAAACTTGGCATATCTATGTATTCTATATTTGCTTATTCATTGAAATGAGTGGCTGGCCAGTGCAGGCCTCAGCAGTATCAAATGATTGATAAGAGTCTATGACCTTGGAACAATTAATGCTACTTACGCTCTTGGATATTGGTTTCTATAATACACATATTGAAATTTTTATATTAAGACCTAAATATTTGTTCTTCTAGTATCAAGCTTTTAATTTGTATTTTCAGTGGTATCAGTATTTCCGATCGGTGTTGGATCCAGGTATGATGATGATGAACTGGTAAAGCTTGCCGGACCATCTGGTATCCACAAGATCACAAAAGTACAACTTTTTGAAGATTTGCCAACTATGCTTCTTCTACGTGATGACTTCATCAACAAACTTTGCACTGGTAAATCTAATTTCCGATTAGCAGTGTCTTGGGAAATATCAGACCATGCAAGCAATGATCCGGGTTTACTGCTGCAGCAGTAATCCATCTATTGACCAATTCAGGACCTCCTGGTCCTGTATAGTATATGAAAATAACACTATAGTATGTTTTGTTTAGTTTCTTTTATTATTTTTACTGTCATTTTCTCCCTTAAAATTGTAAATCTGATTATGTAGGGTTTCTGGTTAATTCTCTCTCTTTCAGATTTTGTACACGTTTGCATTGATGAGGATGGAAATCCAAGAAAGGTATTTATGGTCCATTTCCATAGCTGTATATGACATTTTAGAATCATTATTTAAGACAGCTTCTTGCTTATTTCTGGAAATGAAGGTGGATTGGTCAAAGTCCTACCTACTTCTTTTCTAGCAGTGATTTTGTCTACTTAAAGAGGACCTGTCACCTGTACTGTGCTGCCCTCACTGAAGGCAGCATAGTGTAGTGATAGACCCACTGATTCCAGCGGTATGTCAATTGTGGCCTGGCAGTCAGTACTTTTAGAATACTGATATGCGGAAATCCGCAGCATGCACCAGCACTGCAATGGAGATGAGGCCAACTGCCCCCACCATAAAATAATGTTCCACAAGTTTCATTCCCAAGCACAACAAGAAAGACATCTGTCAGTCATCGTCAGGAGGCGGGGAGGGCGGGAGTAGCTAGACTCATCGGACTCACCTGAAATCAGTGGGTCTATAACCACCCTATGCTGCCCTTAGTGAGCGACTGGTTCACTTTAGAGCACTGGCTTAATCGCTGCAGGTTTTCTGCAGCAGAATTGCATGCAGAAAACCTGCAGTGTTTACAGCCAGTGGCGTAGCGTGGGTTGCCAGCGCCCGGGGCAAGCCAAGTATTGCACCCCCCCAACCAGTGGACACGCCTCACTTTACCAACCTGCAATCCTATGTAACACCGCAGATAACACAGTGTGGCGGTGTGGGCCTATAGAGGCCCTCAGTGGCTTAAAGGGAAGGGCTGATTCTAGCCTTTCTGCTGTCCCTGCTGTGGAAAATTCTCAGTCCAACAACCCTCCCAGCCCTAGTGTTAAAGAGATATTTGGATTGACATTACACACAACTCTACAAAACATGCAGGATAATACAGCGCCACATTCCTCTTACCTCCAGCGACGTCTCCTCTGATGTAGATCAGATCAGAACTCCATGATTATTTCTTCCAGGCATATCTCATTTCTGCAGAGTTTAACACACAGACATCTTAGTTTCCTCACTTTTCTATAATCCTTTTTGTGCCCCAACATTGTCATGCTGCTACCCACAATACTGTGCCACTGTGCTCCCCAATACTATACTGCAGACAATAGTATCATGCAGATAATCCCCCCAATAGTAATAGTGCTTCCATACTGTCCTCAATAGTAATAGTGCCCCTACAGTACCCCCAATAGCAACCCCATTAGCAATGCCCTCCATATTATCCTCAATAATAATGCTCCCACAGCACCCCTAATATAAGACCCCTCGATAAGGCCCCTATAGAGCCCACAGAAGTAATAAGGCTGATCTATAAGGCACCCCTATAGTGCCCCCAGTAGTTATAATGCCCCCTGTAGTAGCCACAGTATTTCTAATCCCCACTGCAGTGCCCCCTGTATTATAACGCCCTCTCACCCCATAGTGTCTATATGTATATTGCCCTCTGTATTTATAATATATATAGTGGCCGCTCTGTATTATTAGTATATATAGTTCCCCATCTGTCTTATTAGTAGGTAATGGCCCCCTGTTTATTAATATATAAAATTCCCTTTCCGGAGTATATTAAATGCTCTCCCCCATTCCCGTTGTGCCCCTAATACTGAATGCATTAGCATATACATTTTTTAAAAATAAATAAAAAAATACTCACCTGTAATCCTCTCTTTGTCGTTGCCTATGGCCTGAGTTCCAGCCTCCTGGCGCAGGCAGTCACACTGTGCCCTCCTGCGCCACGTCATCCCGCAAGACAGAGCGCAGGAGGTCATGTGAGGTACCCCCTCCATACAATCCTACACTGCCTCCCTCCATACAATCCTACACTGCCTCCCTCCATACAATCCTACACTGCCTCCCTCCATACAATCCTACACTGCCTCGCTCCATACAATCCTACACTGCCTCCCTCCATACAATCCTACACTGCCTCCCTCCATACAATCCTACACTGCCTCCCTCCATACAATCCTACACTGCCTCCCTCCATACAATCCTACACTGCCTCCCTCCATACAATCCTACACTGCCTCCCTCCATACAATCCTACACTGCCTCCCTCCATACAATCCTACACTGCCTCCCTCCATACAATCCTACACTGCCTCCCTCCATACAATCCTACACTGCCTCCCTCCATACAATCCTACACTGCCTCCCTCCATACAATCTTAGACACCTCCAATCTTGCACAAAAACTCTCTTAGTTCACCGTCCCCCCTGTCCTCAGCACATCCACAGTATTCACATGTACCTCCTCCTCAGAGTCTCCTGTACTGACAGACGCTGTTTCTTTCTTTCTCCCTCCCTGCGCTGACACTCCTGAGCAGCCATCCGTGACCCGACCTCCTTCTCTGTGCCGCGCGCCAGCTTCTGACCCATGTGACCTAGGAATGTCACGTGATATTGTCAGTTGCAGCAGGTGATTTAACCCTGCCTGTGATGCTCAACCGGTTCTCACTCTGCTCTGCAGAGCTGTGTGTTGGGGAAGGGGGGGAAACACAGCGATTTAAGATTTTCTTGTGCCAGCAGCCAGCGCCCCCTGCAGTGTGGCGCCCGGGGCATCCCCCCCCCACGCTATGCCCCTGTTTACAGCAACAGAAAAGTAGAAGAAACTTTAACAAATCTTATCCACACTGTGTGGAAAATTTCAATGTCACTTTATCTAGCAGGTTTGCAAGCTACAGTATGGGCCCATAGACCTCTCTAGGCACCATATTTCACCTCTGTACTGTACAACTGGAATGTTGCAGGGATCCATAATATTGTCCAATCTGTTGCACTGAAGTCTGGGTGACTTATTTCCAAAACAGAACCATTCCCCACCAAGCTCTGTGTTACTATTACTTCTCAATGTACATATAACATTTGCCTTTGCATTTAGGCTGGAGATACATGGACACTACCGGACACATGTCACATAGTCACCTGCCTGGATGGTGGCATGACCAAACTAAGCAACATTGGAGTAGACTGTACAAAGATACCACAACCAAACTGTGACAATGATCTACCAGCAATAAAGATTAAGGAGAGATGTGGATGTCGATGGGTGTGTCCATGTAAGTGCTAAATCTTCATTTTTCAAAGCAAATTCTCAAAGATACACACTATTCAAAGATGTGAAAAATGGCTTTTGTACTAGTAAATCATTTTTTAAAGAAAAAGCTGTTAAAATGATCAATTTCAGATTGACATATCTCAGGCATGCTCAACCTGTGGCCTTCCAGCTGTTGCAAAACTACAACTCCCAGCATGCCCGAACAGCCTACAGCTATCAGCCTACAGCAGGGCATTGTGGGAGTTGTAGTTTTACAACAGCTGGAGGGCCGCAGGTTGAGCATGTCTGACATAGCTAATTCAAAGAGTCACAACCAAAATGGCTACACTTCATGTTTCTAAAATGGCCACTATAACAAAATGGAAGAATTATAATGTCTTTGTAATATAAAAGAAAATGAACAGACTTTGGCCTTTGCTCTGACTTCTGGTTTACAAATATAAGGACAATTTTACATTTTAGTTAAAAAATAGGTACTTGGTCTTAGCACCAATCACATAACCATGCCTAATTTATCGACAACCCGTCCCTCGTGCTTATGGTTCAAAATGTGCTTTGTGAATTCCTTAGGGACCTAGCTAGAGAAGTGGCCATCAGACCACTTGACCATGGCATTTAGACACAGGACTAAGGCAAAGATCTAAATATTTTTTTTGCAAAGGGACACCTAGCTATGCTTTTAATATGCTGTGCAAAGCTAAAGGAGGCAGAGAGGCAGCATTCCCCCAAAGCCCCTCTGGCACATAGGAATACACCAGTATGATAAATGGCACATGTTAAGTGGAGAAAAATCGTGTTACAAATTTTGCATTGGGGCCCAGGAGCTCCTTGTTCTACAAGCATTTCTGACATATATGTAGTGTGAAGAAGTCACAGATGCTAAATTATGAGCATTCAGCAGAATCAGTCTCTCTTTAATAGCTGGAAAATAACACTAAATAATTTGAAATATAATCCAACAATAAGGTTATAAATATGATAAACAATGGGGGGAATTATCACGTCCTGCACGCCAGAATTCTGACTTCAGAAAGTCACAAAACAGGGCCTTTGTGACTTTTTTTTAGGTCAGTTGTGCCAACTTTTTGCATTTTTACTTTACTCGCTCCGGTTTTGAAAAGTAGGTGAAAAAGTGAGTATGGTTAGCTATATTAATGAGTTTCGTTCCAGATTTATGACTGGAACTTTTAACTTTAAAAAAATAAAATAAAATAAAAATCACTAAAAAAGTCCCAGAGCCACTCAAATTGGAGGAGGGGGGAAATTGGAGTAGAATTTCTAGACAAAAGTGTTAGGTGTAAAGATGAGCCAGATTTAAGAAATAACATGCAACATTTGATAAATTTTGCGCAAAGTACACCAACGCAGACTCTAGTAAAACTGACTTCAAATATTTCCCTTATGATAAATTTCCTTCATTGTCTATCACATGAACTCCAATGCTATGTTCACAGTCAGAAGAGTCCTGCTTGTTTCTAAGGTCCACTCAGTTTCATTGGGGTACCATGGGATGATAAGCAGCATAAATGAAATATTACGGAGTACGTGTAATTCCTGAATCTCAGTCCAAACATAGTTGATCCTTGTACATAATCATATACAATACTGATACTAGTTATAGATCCTTCCACAATTATGAATGAATTTGACCACGACATCACCAGGCCTGATCTGACCTTATCCGTGCACTCAAGGGATTACAGGTGGGTGGTGAACTGGAATTCATAATCACCAGACATATCTCACAGAAGGATGTCCCCAGTTAGAAGTCCCTCTACTTACCATAGTCTTCCCAGGCTATCGCTGATGATGACCAGTGCTCATGCTAGCAATGATAACGGCTGTAATGTCTAACAAAGTGCCCCATAAAGTCTTAGCTAGAATGTTTATACTGCTACCATTGTGCTCCACTTGAATCCACCAATAATACATATTGTATATGCCAGTCATTATATTGCATATCGTACATTCAGGACTCTATGCTCTAAAGGAACAACTTTTAGCAAAGAGGCAGTGGAAAACATGACCCGAGGGTCATTGAAAGTGGTTTAGACGGAAACCCTTCTGTCCTGTGTGGGGGGCCTGGCTTGTTCCTTGCTATGGGGCCCTTACTTCTCTATGTACGTATCACACTCTAGTGTGGGAGGGAAACCCCACACCGAACATAGGAGGGAAAGGGAAAAGGAAATGAGACCTGAAAACTTAGGGAAGGAAGATGGACACCTCCTAGTGAAAACCCTAACCAAAGCCCTGACTGACTGCCAGTATGAACAGACCCCAGAGGTAGGTGAGTTCATACACAGGAATACCTAAAGTCCTGTCTAACCCTAAAGGACCCTGGTACTAATGACGGGAATGAGACATCCTGTTCCACCAAAAAGGAAGGATGAACAGGAGTCTCCCTAAGGCCTAATACAAAACAACAAAGAAATGCAACACACAGAAAAGTGAAAGGTAACACTTAACTTCCAAGAGGCTATGGCAGCACCAGGAACTTAGCCGAGATCCAAACACCAGCTATCCACAGGTCCAACTGAAGCTATAAACCGCACAGCATTGTGGGAGAAACAACTATAAATAGGGAAAGTTAAATGACCACAATAGCAACACCTGGAGGTTAAGGGTGTGGCCAGTGCCAGAAACAACACAGACGCCTATTGATCCACAAGGTAAACATGTCAAATCAAACCACGTGCTGCCAGTCTCAAAGATCTCCTGCCACTCACTGTCGCGGGGAAGTCCGTATGTCTCGGTACGTCCGTGACAGTACGCCACCGATAGTGCCGCATAATGTACTGTCATGGTGCCTTATATAATCTAGTCATAGGTAAAATGCTACTATAGTATGCATAAAATGGAATGATGGAGACCCATAAAATGCTACCATAGTACCCATTAAATATAGCCATAGAGCCCCATAAAATTCCAGCCATTGTGTAAGCATTAATATCATATATACCATGTACAGTATATTACAATACACTGATACTAGATTTAAGACATGATCACTGCTATGCCAGAAGACAGTCTTCAGGTGGAATAACCTGATATATGGCACATCTGGCATATTGACACCTTCTCTTTCCCTCATCAGGTATATGTAAAGGAAGTTCCAGCCGACACATCGTTACATTTGATGGACTTAATTTTAAACTCCTCAGTAATTGTTCCTATGCGTTGTTTAATGACAAAAAGAACAATCTGGAAGTTACCCTGCAGAATGGTGACTGTGGGTTATCGAGTGGTCAGACCTGCATGGATTCTGTGAGTGTGAAGTACAATGGGGACACCGCAAAGCTTTCATACAATATGCAGGTAACTGACTGTTCCTTCAGTTTTCTCAATTGTTTCTTGTCTGTAAATAGAAATCTCACGTTTATTAAGAACATGTTCAAACACTCTATTAATGCCTTCTAAACAAATAGGGTGGGGTGCATTCAGAATAATCAGTTAAAGGGGTTTTTCAGGATGCAGCTATGCCCAGCATAGGTCATCAATACTGGAAAAGCGGTGGTCCGATACTCCGCACCCCCACCAATCAACTGTTGTCTACAGCCTCTGGCACTGGAATAGCAAGTGATTGGCAGCTGGGCTGCAGTAACCCAGCATGGCCACTTCAAAGGCAGCACAAACTGGTAGTCTGATCGGTAGGGGTGCCGAATATCAGAAGCTCACTGATCAGATATGGATGACCTGAGGTTAGATCCTTAACATTGGAGCCTGGGAAATCCCTTTAACTGGAGCAAGGCTGTAAATAACATCTACTATCTCTTTCTTTCTGGAAGACCTGACACATTCATGCAGTCCATTGATTTTATTGAGCATGAACACTTACTGCTTGGTTTAACCACATATTACAGCTGATCACTGAGATTCCCAGCAGGGGGACACTTTGAGAGTAATTTATTGTCAAAGTACCCTTTGAACAAGTAGTGATTGTCAATGGAGAAAGCCAGAAATTTTTGTGGGGCTAATCCACATGCATACACCTGCTCCAATTTTCGCACATAAAAGGCACCATAAAGGAACATGCCCTTTCTTGATGCAGTTTTGCACTCCACACCAATTTGTATTTATTTATTTTACACACTTGTATAATGCTACTATATTCTGCAACATTTTACAGACATTAGCATCAAGTTGTCCCCAACGGTGCTCACAATCTAAGTTATATCTATGACCATATGAATGGCAAGGCATATTCCCTATAGAAACAATGGCATGCAGATAGGCTGTGGATGGAATACACGTGGTAATCTACTTGGAAAATCTACCATGTCAACATGCCCTGCTAAACCTAAAGATAGTAGCATATGAAAGTTAAGCTTGAAACTGAGATTTCTAGTGAGATATTTGTGATATTTCTGGACCTCCTCTCAGTCATGCCATTGAAGAACACTTCAGCCCATCTCTTCTCAGCTTGAAAGGTCTAATAACAAGTGACAACGCACTGCATTCAGTCATGCCAACCCTAGAGGAATGTCCAACTTTTAACTCTAGTGGTTCAATCTTTGTTTTTCTGATAAAGAGCTCCCCTGTACACATAAAGAGTATAAAATAATAAAAGCCTGCCTGCAGTCACCAGTAGAGGAAACTTAGGTGCTTCCTATTTTACTATAGAACTCACTGTATGCAGAAAGCTCCTAATCTCCCTCTAGTGGTGACTGCAGGCACCTAGTATTTTTGAAAGGCATTTGGAGCTTTGCCTCAGAAAAGCAGAGATCTCTTTGTGATAAAGAGACACTAGCACTGAATATTTGACCTAAAGTATTTATATAAAAATCGGCAATCAAATTTGGACATTCACTAGCGTCCCATGATAGCGTCCTTATTACATTGAGATTTTTTTTTACCGAATAATACATCTTTTTACAAGCTATATAGTAGTCACAGCACCCAATAGCACTCCTCATTCTTGCTGACTTCTCCCTGACCTCCGGCAGGTTGACTGCAGTATGCAAGTAATCTCTAGTGAACAGTGATGCACAGTGAGAAACATCCCAAACAGCTAGAACATAGAAAGTGCTAAATAAAACACTGCTTTACAACTGCAGCCGAGATTAAATGGATTATTGCCAGTTTCTACAAGCTCTCGTACACTTTTACTTGTAGTCCCTGGGTCTTATTTTACAAATGTGTTTTGCTTCAGCTTTTTTTTTTCAGTGGTTGTAGTGTTAGCAATGTTAAAACATTTTAAAAAAAGCGTAAAAAAGTGATGCACAACTACAACTCCCAGCATGCCTTTTCAGGCTGTCAGGGCAAGATAGCGGTTGTAGTTTTACAACAGCTGAGGAGATACTAGTTGGTTATAGTGCTATAGAAGCACATCATTTTCTGTAGCTGGCAAGGGAATGCTGGTGGTGGTAGTTTTGCAACTGATGCAGAATTACATGCAGAAGACCACGATCATAGGGACACAATTTTCTGTAGGTTGTCAGGGCATGCTGGGAGTTGCAATGTCAGAGCACCTGGAGAGCTACTGGTTAAAAGTCAGTGTTATGGAGACACCTTATTTTCTATAGGCTGTCAGTGCTGTAACCTGTCACAACATGCTTGGAGTTGTATTTTTGCAGCAGCTAAGGAATTTCTGGTTAAGGATACGTGTCATGGAGACAAATTGTTTCAAGGGTATGTTCATAATCTAGGAAGATCTTAGATCATGGACTGTCCATAATATCTTTACAAAGGAAACTAAACAGGGAAGACCCCTCAAAACAGCCGTTACTCCCGAAATGTATTCCTACCTCATACATACTTTATATAAGCGCTATTAAAACGAAGATAGAAGTAGGTTTTGAGATGGACATTCCCCACTCGGCCTCCGACAGTCTTGCATTACCTCAGTTCCTTTTCAGTGTTGTGTGGGGCAAGGGAAGTAACAATTAGTTTTTTGGTGTCTTGGACTTGTAATTTGCCATTGTTTTCTTGTTTGCGTGGCCTGTTCATCTTGACAGCCCGTTATCCGGTGCTTGATACGTGTCCCAGGTCCCTGGCAATAAGTCCTCCCCTGATACCACCCCAGTCGCTGACGATTGCTTTGACACACCAGTGACATGCCTAGCGAGCAAGGCTGAGGAGGCAGTGTTGGGAAGTGAGAAGGGGTTTTCTTTATTTAAAGCCGACGCCTGAATGTTTAAATGCTTGATACTAGACATCAAAAGTATCAGAGCTCTTTATTGTAGATATCATCTGTAATGCAAGGCACCAACAAACAGACCAGTGATGAAAGCAAAAAGGTGTTTATTCACCAGAAACATAAACGTCCAGGACACTTGCTGGTAACAAGGAATAATAACAAAAAACCAGGCAAGGAGATTCCAGGAATAGTCCCAACCAGTGCTGAATGATGCTGTGCACTTGGCAGTCGAGTCACTCCAGATCTTGGGTCCGCTGTAAGGACAAAGTTCCTGGCAGTCTTCAGTCACTAGGAGTTGTGACCTATACCTGGTTGAGGGAAAATAACAGTGGGCACTGATCACCCTGAGAGACCTCCTTTTAAATGCCTGCTGACCAATCCCAGGGTGCCAAGTGTCCACTACCATAGGTGAACAAATTGCCCTGCACCTGAGTACAAGGCCTAAGGCAATCACAAGTTGATTAACCCATGGCTGGCTCCCTAATCCACTTTGCTCTTGTGAGTCAGTATAATATGCGCCACTGGTCGACGAAGTGCATAAGAAGCGCGTACTCGCGACCGTGTATCCCTTTGCGAACCTGCCCTCGTGCGTACGCACGGACGCATGATTGACTCAGCGCGAGTATGCGAGCGCGTGGACCCAGATGCGGAAACGGAAGTCGCAGGAGACACCGGAGACAACCCTGGCCGCGGCGTCTTGTCACTCGCCTGGCCACTCTGTCCCCGGGACTCCGACGGTCCTCCCCTCCGATGTCCACGCGAACGCATCTCCGCACTGGCTCGCAAAGGGGTCAGCGCTGGTGCATCAGAGACACGCATAACCTGTCCCGCAACTCCACGAGGACCCCTCTTGGTTCCCCTGGAGTGCAAAGCAGGTGAGGATCTTACACCATCTCACTGACCCCTGATCATATAGGGATATAGAAACGCATAGGATTCTGAGCAGTGGTTGTTAGGTGTTTGTCCCTAGTGTTATCCCAAATGCCCACTGGTATCGGGGGCAAGGTTTCCTAGAATCACTACAACCGCTTGTCAGTACTGTATTCTGCCCTGTCTCCTTTAGTTCTCACCATACTAAGTGACTTTAGTGAAGAATTGTTGTCTTTGACAGTGACAGTCACGCTAGATAGGGTACACAATAACTGTGTCCCTAAGGCGGAAAGTGCACATTTAATAATATAATGTACAGGAGTTCTGCATTAGCTGTAGAAAATGCACCTCAATGACTTACTGAGACTTATTTTGGTCCCCCCTACCTAGGTCAGAGGGTTTTCATGTGCCTTCTGACTCCTTGGTGGTAAATTGAAAATGAGCCAGTGTTTTTATTACTGTGTGTTCATCAGTTTTTAGTGCATACCAATAATGTTTATACATTTTATTTTTTATTCTGATCCATTTTTTTGTGAATAATAATAATAATAATAATAATAAGTTCCTCCCACGGACCCCAAAACCTTAAAGTGGTTGTTCAAGAGAATTCAAAATTCAAAGCCTGAATGGTCTAAAATAAAAAACGATGCTATACTTACCTCTTTCCCCATTCTGTTTTCTGTGCTGCTGCTCTGGTCCTCGTGACGCTGCTTCTTTATAAACTGCAGTGGGGGCATGCTGGTATACGGCACATGACCGCTGCAGCCAATCATTGTCCTCCTCCGCTGTCTGCCACTGAGAATAGTAATTTTTTAAAGCAATCATGTGCTGTGTACAGTGACGTACGGCATGTGACTGTTGCAGCCAATAACTGTCCTCATTGGTCTACTTCTGTGGACAGTGATTGGCTACAGTGGTCATGTGCCACATAAAGGCACTTCACTGCAGCAGTTTATAAATCAGCAGCAGGAGGATTGGACTGGTGATGCAGAGAATAGCACTTGAGAAAAAGCATAGAATAGCATCCTTTTTTATTTTAAACCATTTGATGGTTTGTCAGAAATTTTTAATTATCATGGACAACCACTTTAGAAGGTAGAACTCCAGTAGTTTACAAATACAAATAATAAGCATCACCAACTTACTGTCTGTTCTGCCTCACAACCCTTAGGTCTCTGTCAATGGAGAGCTAGTCCAGGTGCCTTACAACAACACTTTTGAAGTGGGTGTTTTTGGAGCCATCATGCATAATATGAAAATCCCTGAGCTTGGATTTGCTTTTTCATTCACACCAATAAACAATGAATTTATACTTGAGTTCATCCCACATGGATTCTCGTCAAGGACTTCAGGGCTTTGTGGTAAGTTATCCTAATCTATATCTTTCTATTAAATATATTGGGTTTAGAAAACCCACTGGTCCTCAACGTGTTCAATGAAAGCTTAAAGGGGTTGTCCCACTTTGCTTTTTCAATCTTACCAGCAGTAAATGTCCTGATAACTTCCTGGTTTGGCTCCGGCAGTTGAGTGAAGGCCACGCCTCCTCATGACTCACCCTGAGAGCTCAGTCCTTGCGTGCTCGTTCATGTGGATGAGTCATCCACATGGAGCCGACAATGTATGTGAGGCCCCCCCCCCCCCCCAGTATAATAAACATTGAGTGCGGCCCCCCCAGTATAATAAACATTGATTGCGGCCCCCCCCAGTATAATATACATTGAGTGCGCCCCCCCAGTATAATAAACATTGGTGGCACAGTGGGCAGTGCCAATGAGGGTTAAAAAAATAAATAAAAAATTAACTCACCTCCACCAATTGATCGCGCAGCTGTCGGTCTCCTGTTCTTTCTTTAGGACCTGTCAAAGGACCTGTGGTGACATCACTGTGGTCATCACATGGTACATCATATGATCCATCACCATGGTAATGGACCATGTGATTAGCTCAGTGACGTCACCACAGGTCCTGAAGCAAGAACAGGAGACCGGCAGCTGCGCGATCAATTGGTGGAGGTGAGTTAATTTTTTATTTATTTTTTTAACCCTCATTGGCACTTCCAACTGCGCCACCAATATTTATTATACTGGGGGGGGGGGCCGCACTCAATGTTTATTATACTGGGGGGGGGCGCACTCAATGTTTATTATACTGGGGGGGGCCGCACTCAATGTATATTATACTGGGGGGGGGGCCACACTCAATGTATATTATACTGGGGGGGGGCCCTCACTCAATGTTTATTATACTGGGGGGGCGCACTCAATGTTTATTAGCAGCACATCATGTCATCATCTCTTATAGATCATAGCAGTGTATCACTGTATTTCGGCGGCAGGAGGGAGCGCACGGCGTCCTCGGTTGCTATGACGCCGTGCGCTCCCTCCTGCTGCCGGAAAACAGTAATACACTGCTATGATCTATAAGAGAGTATCACTGTATTCCGGCGGCAGGAGGGAGCGCACGGCGTCCTCGGTTGCTATGACGCCGTGCGCTCCCTCCTGCTACAAGAAAACAGTAATACATTGATATGATCGGGCGCCCGCGCATGCGCAGAACTATGCGACGTGCGCGCTCACAGTGTGAGTGAGAGGCCGGCTGTAGGATCGCAATAGTTACCAGTGCGCAGGTGCGGCATGGATGCGGCCGGCGAGATGCGGCCGTATCCATGGGATACCAGCACAAACAAAGGGGAGTGAAAGGAGCGTTTTTAGGCTGAATGCTATGTTTTTTTTAATGACATGTATTAGAAGAAATGTTCAGTGGGGGGCAATGATTTAATGTAACCCTATTTAATGAAGTGGGACAACCCCTTTAACCAAGATAAATTGTGCCCTTTATGTGCCAATAAAGTGGCCAGAAAAAGTTAACCCAACTTATCTCCTAAAGAACAGAACATTTTCAGTTTGAAGGACAAGACTGCAGCCAAAGTCATCATGTAACTTATCACATCTCCAAACTGAAGCATACATAGTGAAGAAACATATTGGCAAGGTATAATATTTGTAAACCCGCTAAGCATTTAGGGTGACCAATTCTACTCAAAAGTTTTACAGCTGTAATACATGCATAGCGCCATTCTTTTTTGACAGGTTCCCTTTAAATAGAAATTGTTCTACAGTAGTGGTGTCCCCAAAAAACTTATTGATCTACTGATAGGTCTTGATATTGGGCCACCTGAATATTCAGCTGAAGTCTCGAACAAGCAAGTATAAAAATGCCAACCATTTGCGTATGATCAGCATGGTCATGTATGAAGAAGCCATGTGAAGCCAGTATGATTAACTGTGATTGCTATCACCATTATGATGCAGCAGTGTTCTTGATACACTGCATGCATCTTTCTTCCCTTGTAAATTTCCCAAGTAAGATCCCTCAAAAAGTAGAATCTATACTAAAAAAAGGTTGGCCACTTTGACAGTGTCTGACCGTTATGTGCAATTTTATTGATTGGCACAATCATTTTGATCTCTGACTCTTGGGTCAGTTGTCCACTGTGGCTGTGCTCTCAGTAATGGCTTTCATGTGCTCTTCTTTATCCAGGAATATGTGACCACAACCCAGTGAATGACTTTACACTCAGGGACGGCTCAGTTACAAGAGACAGCAGCAGATTCATTAAGGAATGGACCATGGTTGATGAGTTTGGAAGAACATGCGAAACCAGACTGGATGATGTGTGCAGCCAGTCTCCAAGTCATCAGTGTAACATTCTGCTTTCCAAAGCATTCGAGCAATGCCACTCCAAAATTCAGCCAAGTGATTATTTTAAGTTATGTCAAGAGTCCAGCTGCCATGGTCACGATCCCTGTGAGATCATTGCAAGTTACAGCCACCTTTGCAGGCTTCATGGATTGTGCATAGACTGGAGGTCATCAGATATATGCCGTGAGTATAACCAATTTTAACTGAAGTAAATTGCAAACTGATAAAAACAAAAAGGTCTAGATAGCAAGAGCACTAGAGACCCCGAATACTGTTTTGGTCTTTTTTTTTTATATCCCCGCACCAGCAAGATTGCCACATGTGTACCAAACAAAATATTACTATAATGATACTATAGCATGGAATAATACTTGGATTAAAGGAGCCTACAACACTGCTGGTATTAAAACAGATCAATAAGTAACCTATTTTTTGCTCTATTTTAGTCTATCAATACCTGTGCATCCTACCATCGTGGTAGTGGTGGGGGCCCACGTCCAAAATCTGTCATGGGGCCCACAGGACTATTTACACCCCTGTTAAATATAGATGTAGCCATCATTATCTTGTGTTAATGTAATGGAAGCAGACACATACTATGTGAAAAAGACACCTATTTGCCTTTTTAAAAATATTTTTCTCTGATTTCACAAAAAATACAAATAAAAATGGTATACAAACAAAGCCCCATGTAAAGCATTTCACCTAGATCAGTAGCAGGTTCCTCACCTCTTTATTACATCACCAGCAGATAGTGAATTATTGGGGTTCATTTTGTTCAGCATTTTGGGGGTCTTGTACCATATAGAAACTAATTTGTAGTTTTGTTCTTGAATTTAGTTAATTTATGAGAAAGCTTAATGGATAACAGATCATATACTGATGTATACTGCAAAATTTGTGATGACTGATTAAAATTCCAAGAATTCAAGATATTACAATACTTAAGGCCCTATTGGACTGCACAATTTCGGGCCAGTTATAGGGGATCCGAATGCTCGTTCCTGATAATTTGCCGGTATAATTGAGCAAATGCTTGTTTATCGGCTGATGGGAGTTTTTCATCAGGTTGAAAGATGCCCAATAATCGGCAGCACATCTCCCTGTGTAATCAAGAATGTGCTGCGATCATCTGTAGAAGAGAATGAGGGAGGAATGACTGCAGTTGCAATCATTCCTCTCTCATTCAAAGTTTGCCTCGGCCTATATAATCAGGCATTTGGAAGCTTTCTCCTTCTACATTCTTAACCTCCTAATTTGCCCGAAAAACTTTAATAAAATTAGACCTTATGTATCCTGAAAAAGATGTAAAAACCTATACTTGTCTTTAGCAGTGGATAACTGCCTGGTCTTGAACTGATTAAAGAAAACACGTAATATGGTCATATAGTTCTGAGTCTCTGACCTAATTCCGCAGTTCATTTCCCAACTCATATCACCATACACCACTAACTTTATTTGCCTTAAAGGGGTTCTGCACTTTCATTTAACTGATGATCTATCCTCTGGATAGATCATCAGCTTCTGATCGGCGGGGGTCCAACACCCGGGACCCTCACCGAACAGCTGTTTGAGAAGGCAGCGGCGTTCCAGCAGCGCCGCGGCCTTCTCACTGTTTACCGCCAGGCCGCCGGCCCACTGACGTCACGACTAGTATCAACTAGCGTGGGCGGGGCTAAGCTCTGTTCACTTGAATGGAGCTTAGCCGCGCCCACGCTAGTTAATACTAGTCGTGACATCAGTGGGCGGGCGGCCCGGCGGTAAACAGTGAGAAGGCCGCGGCGCTGCTGGAACGCCGCTGCCTTCTCAAACAGCTGTTCGGTGAGGGTCCCGGGTGTTGGACCCCCGCCGATCAGAAGCTGATGATCTATCCAGAGGATAGATCATCAGTTAAATGAAAGTGCAGAACCCCTTTAAGTTTACCCAAACCTCTAAATTGCCCCCTAGTAAACAAGGGTTGCATCCCCCTAAAACTGAGGTGAAGGCATCAATGTTGGTCCCATGTTCATATGTGCCCACATTGTTTAAAAAAACTACGTTTTCTTATATGCAAATGAGCCTCTAAGAGTAACGTGTTGGTCCCATGTTCATATGTGCCTGCATTGCTGAGAAAAACTAAGTTTTAATATGCAAATTAGCCTCTAGGACCAACAGGGGCGTTACTGTTACTCCTAGAGACTTAGCTCTCTCTACATCTGTGGCACCCTCTGCACTTTAGGGGTTAAGTCAGGGCCAGCCATGATCACATTTACTGACCCTGACTAAAGTGCAGAGGGCTCCACAGTTGCAGAAACGCCCCTGTTGGTCCTAGAGGCTAATTTGCATATTAAAACTTAGTTTTTCTCCGCAATGCAGGCACATATGAACATGGGACCAACACATTACTCTTAGAGGCTCATTTGCATATAAGAAAACGTAGTTTTTCTCAACAATGCAGCCACATATGAACATGGGACCAACCCAGATGTCTTCAGCTGCCAAGTGCACATGTAACATATCAGACAGTTTCATAGGTACAAATCTGCTGACAGAGGCCCTAGAATATTGTCTCAGGTTGTGCCCTTCCTTTACTGTAGGGGCATTATTACAGCCCATCTGCACATATTTCGCCATTTTGGGAGTACATGTTAGGACATACATTAGTGCACAGAATAAATTGTTGTTTTTTAAGTGTCCCAAGAGAATAATGGAGCACTGGGTTTCAGCTTACTTTATATAGGGTTCCTAAGCCATGGAAAAATCCAGATTTTTATCTTGGCTTTTATTGTATACTCCTATGTAATTGGTGCCCTATAGCACTGTGGATGATTGTCATATTATGAATAGCGTATGGGAAACAACTCACTATACACAATGTTCTGTTTGTTCAGCCAACATGGAGTGATAGCTTAATGTCACCCTGCGTGATAAAGCTGCAAAGTCTTCTACACAAACCACATTATCTTGGACAGAAGCCGAATTCAGTCATGAACAATTATTAATAATTATTAGCTGACATTTAAAAAGGAAATTCTCTTGTTTACTGATGATCAAATGTCAAAAGGGTCCTAATGATCAGGATTAGCACTAGACCATAATGACACATTTTGGTAGGATGCCCTGGTATTTTGTGGTATTTTTCCTATTGACTTCAATGAAGAGAGAGTATAAAAACCATATGTGCAGTTGCATATTTATTGAAGAGGTTATCCCATGATTAATTTAAAAAAATGAAAATCAGACATCATATACATGACAATCTAGAACCAGCCCTGTAATTTCATGGATCCAGAAATATCCACATTCATTGTTTTAATTGCTCTGCTAGATTTAGGAGCTCAGGAACGTGCCTTTTCTCAGGGGAGGTATCAATTCTTCCGCGGCTGTCTTCCTGTCATAGTTCAGGGGACATGTCCTATCTGCTGCAGCTTTCTCCCTGTAAATGTCAAAACTTCTAACAGTAGATATGGCTGGTGGCAGTTGAAGGATGGAAGTAAAATGGAAAAAAAAAAAGGATGAAACTGAGCATGTGCGACCACCTCAGCAATATTCCCTAGGCAAACAGAGTAATGAATAACTCAACGACTATGCTACAATTAAACATGTATTCAGATCCAAGCAGTGGTTTGAAAAATGAGGTATATTTTTGGTTGGACAATTCATCTAACTTACATTTTTATCCCAGATGCTGATAGTTCTTACCTCTATTGATACATTGAACTCTGAAGTGTCTGAAACCTGTTCAGAATCCATCCTTTTAACACAATGTTTGGAGCACAATAGGCTAATTATTTTTACATCTTACCTTCTTCACTTCTGGTTGACCAAATAAATAGTCATAATAATAAATTTTGCAGATGAGTACCCATCAGCGGCACCACCGGTTGTGATGGCACGGGCACCACACGCTAGCACCCATAATCTCACACTTGGTACTTGAACCGATGGGAAGGAAGTTGCACATTAGATATTATTTGGGAACTATATGGAACACCTTAAAGGGGTTGTCCCATGAAAAATATTGTACAGTTCTCAAACCAGCACTTGGATCTGAATACTTTTGTAACTGCATGGAATTAAAAATTTAGCTAAGCCAGTGAGTTATTCAATAAAATGTATCTGTATAGCTCCACCTGCTGTTTGCATTTTTTCTTATTTCTTTGTCCTGGTTTCTGAGAAGGCCACACATGCTCAGTTTCATCCTTTAACTGCCTCCTGAGTTGTGATAGGGAGAGCATGGACACGCCCCCTTATCTGCAGCAGAAAAGACACTCTCCTTGAGCTTCCAGCTTGAGATAAATCTAGCAAAGCAGTTAATGGGGAGATCTCTGGATCCATGTAAGGTACAGGGCTTTGTTAGAAAGATATTGTCATGTAGTATACATAGTATGATGTCTGATTTTCATTTTTTACATAAGCCATGGGACAACCCCTTTAAATAAGAGGAGAGGCAGTAATAGAATGTTCTACTATACAATCTAAGGTTAACCTTGTGTAAATGTAGCCTTATGTATTACTGACAAGGCAGCTATCAGAAATATCTGGGCCCCTTACTGGCTAATGGTCAAGCCCCTGAACTATGTATTATGCACTTTAACCTCCATTTCCACAGATTTTTATATGAAGGAAAAACATGAAAGGTACCATGTTAGGAAACAGGTTTGTACCTCATTCCACATTACATTAGGTCTCTTTCACCCTGTAAGAGAAACCCTGCAGTTCTCATGCAGCAACTGGTAGGTAGTGGGTGGTATTTACTATATACATCCTGCAGTGGCTTGGTTTGGGGTGGCCCCAAAGCTACGCTGGGTCCCCCGGACACCGCCAAGGTGTCACCACATGTTGCTGCTGTCCGGAAGGGATGGTAAGGCGTGGTGCATCCCAATGGGAACTAAGTCCAGAGAGTCAGGGTAGTAACCAGCGTGCTTCTTTACTGGAGGAATTTAGGTACAAAACAATACAGGCAAGGCATAGGGCTGGCTTCTCCAGTCTCCTCCCTGGCAGAAGAAGGGTTTGATAAGGAGGAAAGGCCTGAGCTAGCTGTCCCTCTTTCTCTTCAGAAGGCTGGTACCCTGGTCCAAGGCTGGTGATTCAGGGTCTGTGGCAGTGCATCCCCGTCTTAGCGTCTTCTTCTGGTCACTCAGTAGTCTGGCAGAGTCTCCTCTTCCAAACACTCTTCCCTAACTGCAGCACACTAGGGGCTTTGACTGCTCTCCTTATATACAGTTTTTTCTAGACTAGAACCTTTTAGTCGGAGGGGTGGAGTGGAGAAACTCAGCACAAACAGATACATTGTTTCAGCTACCGTCTGGTATAGACTTACATTAGAGCTTCAATGATACTCAATGGCAATGACGCAGCAGGTGTTCCAGAAAAAAAAAGTTTCCAGACATAACAGAGCTAAAACCAGACATTTAAAAGGTCACTCTGTCTGCTTTTTGGTGGTAAACAAGTCTGGGTTTTCTCTCCAAAACATGGTGGTAAACAACGTCTGGGTTTTTCCCTCCAAAACATGGTCTTCTTTAAACCCTATGGCAGCTGAGGAAAATTACCAGCTTCTCAATCAAAGCCCTAACGGTCTCTAAGTATTCATTAACCCTTTTCACAGAGCCATGTAAATACAGTGATAATGACCAGGAACTATATATCACAACATATACTGTATATAAAATGCACTTACACAGTATTAAACAGTGCAAGTTAACCCTTTTAGGTGAAATAAAGTAAGAAGTTTAAACTTTGCATATGAGAAATAAGCAAATGTTCAAAAATGTCCAAATGTTAAAGTACTCCCTGCTCCAGGGCACTACAATCCCAGAAAGCATCTGCTGATTTTCCATCACCTCATGCGATGCTACTATGTTCCTGCATGTCTTTACCAGAGTCACCCATATTACTAGTGGAGGGTTTTCCTCTTTTGTTGCTTTTAAGTACGTGACTGAAGGGATAACAACACCTGAAGTTATCCATCTGCTTTGAGTAAGGATTTGCCTCATCGCTGTGGAAATCCTCATCTTCTCATAGACTGTCCATGTCACCGCATGAAGATTCTCTCAGATTTCCCAAGACACAATTAAATCTGAGACAATGTACTATAAGTTTATGAGTCTCTGAACCATGTACCGGCAGTCAGTAGGGTTCTGACTCCTGGTACCTCCATTGATTGACTGCAATGCTCCAATAAGAGCCACATCCTCTCACTGTTTACCAGGCAACGCTCCACACTTTGTCCTATTAAAGTGAATGGAACTGAGCGGTAGTATCAGGCACAGTCCCTACCAAATGTACAGAGCTTTGGCTGGTAAACAATTAAGAGGACGGAAAATTACCGAGGCCCGTTTCCTCAGCTTATTGGTGAGATTGCTTAGAATTGAGTCCATTCTATTCTGTCTAAGAATAGGCCATCAGTATCAAAGAAAAGTGACAAGTTTCATGGCCCTTTAGGATAGGTTATCAAAGTATAATGAGTGGGAATCCAGTTCCAGTACAAAATGACACGTGTCTATGCTATTCACTTTATCGGGCTAAGGAGTATTACCAGACACAACCACACATGTATGGGTTCACTATGAAGCAGTTGCACAACCATTGATCAGGCAATGATGGCCTATCCTACAGGAGTTGTGCCAAGCATTAAAGATAATTGATTGGTGGTTGTCCCAGCGTTTGGACCAATGAGTTCTGTGAATATGAAATGACTTCAGTGCTTGGCACAACCCGTTTAAAGATAGTCTGTCAATGTAACATTCTGGAAATCCCCTGTAAGATATAGCTGTGACTTGTTTGAAACTATTGGACTGACATACAGTACAGTATTTGACTAATGTATGACAAAACAAAGGAAATGTACTGTGTATGCCATCTATACCCAATACACATGAAAGTGATATACATAAATTCTTACAAAAACATTTCCTTCAGTACGCAAAAATTTACAGCTTGAAAGAAAGTTATTTTTGGTGTATATCATTTCCATGCATGAAGATGATTCACCATGTAATTTTATACCCATCCGATCCCCAACTCAACTCTGGGTGTGGATTCTCGTATACATCGCCCTGACGTAAACCAGTAACGTCAATGATAAATATTTACTCAAATTAAATGATCAAAAACATGATTGGAAAGCCACATAACATGTGATATGTGGAGTTTTCCTTTTCTTTTTAACAGAACTAGCTACTTTCACAATTGGGACTGTTTTATTGCATGGATGTTGAAATCAAACACATATGATTTCTCTTTTATTTATGTAAAATATGCCCCATTATTTGGCACATCAGAGGAATAAACTATATGCACATGGCAAGGAAAATCTGCTTTTATGCTGATTAATTGCATATGTTATTTGAAAGAAATAACTCTCCTGGGTTACAGAAAATGATAAATGTTTCGGAACTAATTAAACATTTCAGTGCTGGTACTAAATAATATGACCTCTTTCATTTTCCTTTGCGTGGGCATGTATATTTTTACAAATTTAGATATTTCTTGTATGCAGCTTCTAGGGTCATTTATCCAGGGTCATTAGTTCTTTGACTCTTTCCCAAATGCAAGATGCTCTGTACACTAAAGGCCCTTCACACCACAGATGATCACAACTACTGATGTACATTAGTGGGCTGTACAGTAGTAGTTTTCAAACCAATGAGCACTGGAGCTATTGGCTGAAAATGCACCTTAGGGTCCATTCAGGCGACCATATTTCTGGGTCCGTGGGTGCGGAGCAATTCATTTCAATAGGGCCACAAAAGATGCAGACAGCACACCTAGTTCCGTTCCGTGGCCCTGCAAAAAGATGGACAAGAATAGGCATTTGTAGTATAGAGCTAGCTGTGTGCGTTCCACAAAAAGCGTAAAGAATACAGCTGATACCCGTGTTTTGCAGATGCGCTATTTGCAGACCGCAAAATACTTACGGTCGTGTGATTGGACCCTTACAGACTTCCTCCTCAGCCCACCCCCTGCATGTACTCTGCACATAATAATGGTAGTAGTGAGATCTCTGTGTTCCTCTCTACCCTGGAGGGAATATAGCTATACTGAAAGTCATTTATATCATAAGTAATACACACACACAGAATCTAGTGAAGATAGAAAACACAAATTTTTCTTCTCTGCACAAAAACTATTTTTCTGTACCTTGGTTGCTCCTTTAGCCTGTGGGCCCTTTAACGGGTATCAGGCTACAGATACAGTAACACCCATGATAAAGCTCATGACCTTCTATTGTGCCTATGTAAAGGGGTCCTAGCTCAGGCTCATTTTGCTGCCCAGCTGCTTGGGTGAACCTATCCACAAGCACTGCAATGTTAGCAGAAAAGGAGGGTGATATTCTTAAAGAGGACCTGTCACCCCTCCTGACATGCCTGTTTTAATAGCTACATGCATTCCCCATGTAATAACAATTCTGAATCATCTATTCTTATGGCTCTATGTTGTCTCATTCCTTTATTATTTGCACTATACGTTATGAATGGATTGCAAAAAGTCTGCAGTAAGGGTACAGAGAGGAGGTAACCAGTTGGGGGGGGGGCCCGGACAGTCTGAAAATGGCAGCACTGATTGGATAGGGTGAATCTGTGCAGGTACACCCCCCAACTGGTTACCTCCCCTCTGTACCCTTACTGAGGGCTAATAGCAATTCAGTCATATCTTCTAGAAGAAATAACAGAGGAATGGCACAACATACAGACATAAGAATAGATGCCCCAGAATTGTTACTACATGGGGGATGCATGAAGCTATTGAAACAGGCATGTTAGGAGAGGCGACAGGTCCTCTTTAAGGGTCATATCAACCTACACTTTCTTCTATAAGGGATGACAAATTTGTGGCAAAGAACCAAGCTCTGGGATAAAAGTAACTGCATTTTATCCAGCATGAGAAGAAGGACACCTCTTGTACTCTCTTGATATAGAAAGACCAAAGTAGAATGACTAAAGAGTCACAAAACCCTTCTCTTTTATGGAGGAAAAGGATGGAGACAAAGGATGGAAAAGTCCTGGGGATGAAAGAGTACCAGCGTACCAGTTGTCTTTGGATAAAGCTAGAGGAGAGATCCTGTTGGTATTTTGCTCTGGGGCCCTCACTCCTCTCTTGCTATAATGAGTTTTAACATACATTGTATGCAATGGGCTATGCAGGTCATTTTAAAGGATTCTTACATGAGATGACTGTCCCAATAAACTTAAAGGCTATTTCCATCAGTGGGGCAATTTTTTTATTATTGCTTTTTACATATTTTGAGCTAAAAATAAATGTTTCATTTGGTCCTTGTTAAAAATATTGAGCTGTTCTGTCACAAAGGGTTAACTGTCTAGCTGTGTGAATAGTCCTTTTTTACTTTGTGCTGCTCATAATTAAGATACGAATTGAGCTATAATGAGTGTTTAGCAGGTCAGAGATCAGAGCTAAGGTGCCATCAGCTGAGCTGTCTGACAGAACAGAGTGGAAATTCTGATTCTGCTACTAGATAAACCCAAGACTGCCCAAAGTCAGAGGTCAAACTTTTCAATAAAGACCAATTGAAAAAATATATTTTTAACTCAAAATGAATACAATGCATTAATTTAAAAAAAATCCCCCCACAGGTATGCATAGCCTTTAAAAATAATCACAATATATGTAAAAAAGCACTGATCATATGCTTACTGTCATCTTCTCCATCTCATCTGCAGCAATGGCCTGCCCCAATACCATGGTATATAATCATTGCCATGTAGGATGTGACAAGGACTGTGACAAGACAAACAGCAAAAATATGTGTTTTGAGTCTGACCACCGAATAGAAGGGTGCTTCTGCCCAGATGGAGAGGTGAATGTTAATGGGAAATGTGTTTCAGAAAGTGTTTGCAACCAGTGCACAGATGAATATGGAGACCACCACAAGGTAAGAACATCAAGTTTTATGATAAAAACATGTAAGCTATTCAAATATTTCATGTATAAGACCACTGGGGACGTCTTGTGTTGGATGAAGGCATAAAAAATTTAAAAATTAAGTTGAGGTCAGATAAGTTATAGATTTGTTCAGAGTTAGAAAAAAAGGTCTACTTTTGGTATGGAAGCTGCACCACTCTTATCTGTTGGCAGTATTTGGTACTGCAGCTGAGCAATATTCACTTGAACAAGGATGAACTGTAAAGGCAATCTTGGCTGAGACACCTATCATAGGACCAAAGATCACTGTGTAGCAGTGCAGCCACTGAACTGAATTTGGTTGTGTCGACTGTGATCCCAGAATTTAAAAAAATCTAGCAGTATTGGATTTTTTTTTACGATTCTAGGGTTGTGGTCAAAGCAACTTCCAAGCTGAGCTGCTACTTCCATTCAGATCAATGGTTGCACTGCTGCACTGCAATATTTTGTTCTGTGACTGTTGCAACCAAGATCACCACGTACAGTAGTCACAGCCTAAAAGCTGATACAGCCTTTGAAAACTAGTGGCACTGTAAGAGGAAAATAGCAAACACCTTGTCTAATGCTTGATAACCTCTTTAAATTAAAAGCTGTCCCTTTGTATACATCTGGCAAACATCCAGGTTTAAGATATAAATTATATGGTTTACATATGGGTTTGGATCAATGGGATGGGATTTGGTCTTGAAAATCCATGATAGACTGTAGAAGATTTGTAACAGATTTGTTTCTGCTTACTACTGGAATGACTGTTAGGTCAGTTGCATCTTATGGTGACCGTATGCATAGTATTCCTTTAAAATGTTTTGCGCCCTTGATGGGTCTTTTGGTTTTGAATTTGCTTGTTCATGACTTTTGCGATTAACTACATCCAAAATTTTCATTCAACATGTGCCTTTAAGTCAATACATTCTCTGATATATATTTTTTTTAGCATTTGGAAACCTGGATACCTTTACACAACCCCTGCAGTATCTGCATTTGCCTAGACGACAGGATCACCAACTGCTCACTGAAGCCATGTCCAACCATCAAGCGTAATACAAATTCTACAGTACATTTTTGAGAAGTCATAGTTAGAAATTGACTGATAATACATTTACTTGTCTCTTTTTACTCTTTTTAGCTCCTACTTGTGGCCCATGTGAAATTCCATCACGTAAACGGAGTTCTGATCAATGCTGCTCGGAGTATGAATGTGGTGGGTATTTTATCCATAAGATAGATAAATATCTACTAATTAATTATTGAGGTAATAAACATACAGCAGCCATAGCATAATACATCTGCTGAGTTGAACCACTCATATGGGAGTATCACATCATTTCCTAGACGCCCCCCCCCCCCCCCCCCACTTTGGCTTAGAGATTATATTATTTTTTGTGGGGGGCCCTTGCATTCTCTGCATGATTCTTGGAGAATCATCAAAGGGTCCTTGTGGACGAAGAATGTGTGAGTCTTTGCACCTCAGCAGGTGATGAGAAGTAGTGGGATATCTGAGCATGAATCCCCAAGGCGGGTTGACCAAAGGAGCTGGGAGGTAGACATGGAGACGGCACTGAGTTCCGTCAAAAGGGTCTCAATGCCGAAAAAGAACTGATCAGGTACATCCCCATAAATTCTGAATGGAGAGCAATCCATTCAGGATGCATCAGGATGTCTTCAGTTCAGTCTTTTTGACTGATCAGGCAAAAGATAAAACTGCAGCATGCTACGGTTTTATCTCCGGCCCAAAAAACTGAAGACTTCCCTGAATGCCGGATCCGGAATTTTTTTCCATAGGAATGTATTAGTGCCGGATCTGGCATTCAAAATACTGGAATGTCGGATCCGTCCTTCCAGGCTGCGCATGCGCAGACCGAAAAAAAAAAAATGCCGGATCCTTTTTCCGGATGACACCGGAAAGACGGATCCGGCTTTTCAATGCATTTTTCTGACTGATCAGGCATTTTTAAGGCTGATCAGGATCCTGATCAGTCTTACAAATGCCATCAGTTGGCATAAGTTTTGCCAGATCCGGCAGGCAGTTTCGGCGACGGAACTGCTTGCCAGATCACTGTACCGCAAGTGTGAAAGTAGCCTAAGGCATGAATAAAGTTACTGGTACATCATAGTCAGTATCATCATCGGAAACATCTGAAAAACTCATACTGGTAAAAGATTAGGGTACTAGGGACTTGGGAACTCTGTAGTGTACCCATCAACCTCCACCTTGGACTATGTTATGCACATTTGTAAGACTCCTGACACTCAGGTCCATACTATATATTTTAGTGGATACAAACAGGGATTGTACAGAATACTATTTGGAGTCTGTACATTTACACGGAAGAATTGGGCACCATCCTGGGACCAAGACCTATTCATCTTATACGTGAATTTTCAGCAACTAGTGGGTAGCAGTTAGTGAGCAGCCCACAGATAAGTCTGGGTCCCTGGATCTGATGGAAAACCTCTGAATCACTTTATATGAAATTGGATGTATAGAAAAAGTAGCGTGTGACCTCATAGATTTCCATAAATGCTGTATAATGGCTCAGTGCGAATCGGAGCTTGAAAAGAGTTGTAATGCGACCATTTCATTGAGGCCTATGTATCCTGACAAATACTCCTCATACATTAAGTCCTTCTTATAGTAGGTGGTGAGTTATAGGATTTGGGAGTTAATTGTCTGAATTGCCATTTTTTTGGTAGAAAATCATTACTATTGTATGGTTTTCTAGAATTTAAAAGGGTTGTCCCATCTTGGCCTTTCATGGAATTCCACTTTAAGAATTTTTTTGAATTCTATTGTTTCTCTTATATTGTCTTAGCTTTCTCATATATCCCACTAATATTGGCTTCCTGTGATTAAACCATTACCCTATTTTGAAGGTAAGACATTTTGTCCTGTTCCCTGACCATAGTGGTTAAGGAAATATCATGGTTTTGGCACATTCAATGACATAAACCTAATATTCAAGTGGAAAATATTGTTGTCATTAGGACTGACTCAATTTCTATCGTGCAATCGATTCCAAGAATGACACGCCTATAGCATCCGAAAGCCAGATACTAATTCATTTCAGATAAAGCAGCTCGATCTGCACAATGGCAATGTGTGTGGCTTTTCTGATTCATACTATTAATTTGAATGTACCTCAATCACATCAAAAAAATGTATTTTTATTTTTAAAAAGTGCAAACTTTTCCAAGCAGGGGATGAATTGTAGGAAACACACAAGAGCACTTATTGCTTACAAAATGTATATTAGTTAAAATATAGTTCAAATGAAAGCGAATATGACTGAAGGATCAGACTACACATGGTATGGTCTGTTACCATGGAAATATTTAGGCCTGTTCAGGAGCTGTAGACACAAAACTATGGTAATGTTTAAATTTAAACTACTGTTTGTGCTATGTTGCTTCTTTTTTTTCATTTGAGATCTCATTTGAACCTACATGATCGTGACATAAGGAGGGACTCAAGACCCCTATTTTCGTTATTGGTGGTAGGAGCTCCAGCAATCATAGTTCTCAAATCTGTTCCATAGATTGTGGATAAATATTTTTCGTGGTGTGTCCCCACTGTGCTACTTATGTCTTCTCATTGACACACTTAATCATTTCTACACCGTTAAGTGTCTCTTGTTTGCTAAGACTTATGCAAGACTAAACATAGTGGAAAGACCTCAGGGTAAGGTGAGGATTTGCGACGTCTCTGAAGGTAACATTCTGTTAGGACAAGTTTGTTGTGTGTTTTATGCAAGAGATGGCCTCTTCCCGCTGGCATGACATTACCATGGTGATAAACACAGAGAAGGAACACAACATTATTTTCCTAATTTGAAAAACACTTTTTTTTACACCTAAACATTTTTGGTCAACAGTTTAAAATGCATTTAATCCCTTATTTGACAAATTTTAACTTCCTTCCCCTGGAAACTTTTTGTCATGTAGACATGTCAGGCCTTAATCTGCCCATTTAGGTGTTGAAGTATCGTCCCCCCAGGGCTTTAGATGAGATGTTGAGGGACCTCTACGGCTTATGTTGTTTGATTCTTTGTATGTTTTACATTAGATTTACTTAGAATTGTTTATTTCCTTCCAAGTAAACCAATACACATTAAAATTTGAAGGATTAAGCTGAAAGGGATGTGTTCCTGTCAACACAGAAGTATGACAGCTGATAAAACGCAGGCTCATTTACTGCCTCATTTCATATCTCATTTAGGAAATGCAAAATATTTTTTTGTTAAATTTTTCCCCTTATCCTGGAATTGTGTTGTCGAGTTTATTAAATGAGCAAACCCCAGCATTAACTGTTTCTCAAAGTTTCTGTGTTGAGGTCTCTGGGATTCCCAGGGATGATGGGCAGTATGTACTGAGAAAGCACCGCTGCCATTCTATGACAAGCGCAGTCCAAACAAGGCTGTAATGTCACCACAGACATTGGGGCTCAAATTTATATTTACAGTGTAAAGGCTGAATTAAAGTTGAGGTTTGAAGTCTGTGATCTGATGACTGGATTATGGAATTCTGAGATATGTAGTCTAGGGTCTGAATTGATTCTCAGATCCGAAGTGCGAATTCTAGGCTTTGATGTCTGGGTTCTAAAGTATGAGGTCTGGATGATTTTTTTTCCCTTTGTAGTCTGGGATATGAAGTAATTTTAGGGTCTGAAGTCTGGAGCCTGAACTAATTTTCTGGGGAGTGAATACATTTTTGGGGTCTGAGGTCTAGTGTATGAATTTATTTACTGGGCATTTGACATCTGAATTAAAGTTACCCCCCCCCCCCCCCCCCAAGATTTCAATACTCATTACCTATTCTCTTGATAAGTTGTCAGTATTTGATCAGTGGGGGGCCGACATCCGGGACCCCTGCCGATCAGCTGTTTGACAAGGCACCAGCGCTCGCAGCCGCGGCCTTCTCTCAACGTTTCTTACGCCAGTGACAACACGTTCATCTGTCATGTGGCCTAGGCGCAGCTCAGCCCCATTGAAATGAATGGGGTTGAGCGTGATACCAAGCACAGCCGCTATACAATGTACGGTGCTGTGCTTGGCAAGCTGAGAGAAGGCTGCTCACAGGAATGCCAGTGCCTTGTCAAACAGCGGATTGGCAAGGGCCCCAGGTGTCGGACCCCCACCGACCAGATACTGATGACCTATCTTGAGGATAGGTTATCAGTATTAAAATCTCGGACAACCCTTTTAATTGTAGGGTCTGAATTAATTTTTACGGTCTCAGGTCTGGAGCCTTAGTTAATTGTTAGGATTGTAGGTCTGAATTAATTTTAAGGTCTGATTTTTGGCTCAGTGTTGACACATCACCTAGCCCCCAACTGTCTAACAGGTAATGTCACTAAGGTTCAGATGACAGTTTAATGTGTATGGGAGCTCCCGATTCTCCCTGGACAGATGATGTTGGAGAAGAGAATATTTTCACCCAATCTTTTTGTTCTCCTGGAAGATTAGCTGCCGCCAAAAGTGTATAGCAGCGGCTTTCTCCTCTTTCCCTTTCAAATACAAATAAATGTTCATCTACATGAGGGAGCTGGAAAGGGATGGGGAGGGATATCTGTCAGACAAACAATCTTTCAGCCAACACCCAACAGGTGTATGGCCGCCTTAAGAACTACTCGACCCCCAAAGTGTAGTGATATTCAGTGGCTATGTAACATGGGTTAAGGTCCCACAATGGGGTCTCTGATTACTTTTAGCCTTTTGGTGTTTGTTTAATTTTTTTTCTGTTCTTTTATTCCAGTTTGTGATAAAAGCTCATGTGAAATCCCTCCAGTGCCACATTGTGAGAATGGAATGGAACTAGTACTGACCAACCCAGGAGACTGCAAACCCATCTATGAGTGTGGTAGGTTTCAAGTCATGCCAACTTTATATTGTCTTTTGAACCTTGTGCAGCGAGCTCTTGAGGAGCCAGAGCCAGCCAAAGGATGGGAGTGGTAGTGGCCCTGATTATGATGTGTTATTTTGTACTCCCTCAGGTCTTTGCTCTCTGGGGTCTGTGCAGTGAAGTAAGGGCACCCTATATTCCCTCGGGGCACTCCTTGTAGCTAAGACTTCTGCCTGATGGTAGTTTTGGGTTCCCTTGATGTTAAATATCCACGTTGGTGCAAGACGGGGCTTGAAATGGTGCGATGGCCAGAGTGTGGAGTAGGAGAGTCAGTAACCAGGCCAGATTGAACTTAACAAAAGTATAATTTTTTTTTACTATAAACAAAATAGGAGTTGTAGTACAGTACATCAGCAATTATCCGTACATTCTCTTTTACAGATGTCCAAGCATGAGCTAAGTAAGTGGTTGAAAAAAATAGCCATCAGAGTACTCTCTTTTGTTACAGTCTCTAGGACTGGGATCTCTGGCTAGCAACCATAATCTTTCACATAATTGTGTTCACAATACACACAATGTCGTAATAACATGACTGGCCAAAATCATCCCTGAAGTATGCAGGGTGTCTGAACTTGTTATCCCTCCACTGCAGCAAAGTCTTAAATGCTGTATGCTGATCATCTTGATGACTAAAACTTTTTCACTAATCTGGGGTTGATAGGGTGTCTTAACTTGTTTCCAATTTTGCAGCAGAAAAGTCTGTAATGTTTTATGCTGGTTACCTTGCTGACTCTCAGGCTGTAACCACGAGAATTCTCCAATTTTTCTCTCTCTCCTTCTAATGGTAGTGGAGGACACATGAGGATCTGTTAGTTTCCGCAAGCATTGAAGCTGAATGATAGAGAAGAGGTACACAAACTTTCTGTTTGTCTCCTCCAGGCCTGTCCTCATACTGCCTACTCTTAAAACAACTAGAATCTTCTGGAAGTAGGGAGAGGAGCCAGCCCACACCCTAAGCTCCAGAAAGGACTGGACTTGGATTGTTAATTCTAGCCACGTCTGTCTTATACTTAAAGGGAACCTGTTACCTGGATTTTGGGTATAGAGCTGAGGACATGGGTTGCTAGATGGCCGCTAGCACACCCGCAATACCCAGTCCCCATAGCTCTGTGTGCTTTTATTGTGCAAAAAAACTATTTGATACATATGCAAATTAACCTGAGATGAGTCAGAGCTTGAAAATATGACTCTTCTCTGGTCACACAAGTAAGATATGACTCTATTATGTTAGTTTGCATAAAAGGCGGGAAGTGCAAAAATGCATAATACTTATTGAATTCGTCTGCAAATGAAATTAAAAGTGTAATTTATATGTTTAGGGTAACACAATGAACATTTAGAAACGCTCAGTGAGGGTAGCGCTGGCAGGTTCCCTTTAAGCATACTGTGTGTGTCACATTGCATAGCACTGTATAACATAACATTACAGTATAGTACATAACCAAACAATTGCAGATACCCCTTTGCACTGGGGTGCAGCACTTGTTATTTCAGAGACCTCTAATGTTGCAAAATTTAAGTATGAGGGTAGCGCTGACAGGTTCCCTTTAAGCATACTGTGTGTGTCACATTGCAGAGCACTGTATAACATAACATTACTGTATAGTACATAACCAAACAATTGCAGATACCCCTTTGCACTGGGGTGCAGCACTTGTTATTTCAGAGACCTGGTCTGCTCATACTTAAATTTTGCAACATTTTTCATTTTTTCATCACTAATTCCAGTTTTGAAAACTAGGTGGGAAAGTAGACGTGGTTAGCTATGTTAATGAGTTTCACTCCAAATATCATTGAGACTTTTTAAAAAGCCTTCAAAAAGTGCACTCCATCCACTCACTCCAGTAGCGGGTGATGTAACATCTCTAGGCAAAAGTGTCAGGTTTAAAGATGCGTCAAAATTACGTGTGATATTTGATAACTTTGGCACAAATTACGTCAATGGAGACTTAATAAATTCTCCTCATGATAAATTCCCTCCATTGTGTTAGTGTGGAGATTCACTTTTAGGCTACTTTCACACTAGCGTTCGGGGCTCCGCTTGTGAGTTCCGTTTGAAGGGGCTCACAAGCGGCCCCGAACGCATCCGTCCAGCACTAATGCATTCTGAGTGGACGCGGATCCGCTCAGAATGCATCAGTCTGGCGGCGTTCAGCCTCCGCTCCGCTCAGCAGGCGGACACTTGAACGCTGCTTGCATCGTTCGGGTGTCCGCCTGGCCGCGCGGAGGCGTGCGGATCCGTCCAGACTTACAATGCAAGTCAATGGGGACGGATCCGTTTGAAGATGACACACTATGGCTCAATCTTCAAACGGATCCGTCCCCCATTGACTTTCAATGTAAAAGTCTGGACGGATCCGTTCAGGCTACTTTCACACTTAGAATTTTTTTTACAATATAATGCAGACGGATCCGTTCTGAACGGAGCCACCGTCTGCATTATATGAGCGGATCCGTCTGAGACGGATCCGCTCTGAACGCTAGTGTGAAAGTAGCCTAAAAGGTTGAACCTCTCTTAAAGGGGTTGTCTCATTTCAGCAAATGACATTCATCACGTAGAAAAAGTTAATACAACTCTTTTACTTTTGTATTGTGATTGTCTATATTGCCTCCTGTGCTGACTTGATTCATTTTCCCATCACATTATATACTGCACTTCTTGTTTCCATGGTTATGACCACGCTGCAATCCAGCATCGGTGGTCATGATTGCATGAAAAAGACCTAGCTTATGTGTGCTTCCATGGTCCCGGCCACCAGAGAGGTCAGTGTTTTTTCCTATAGTGTGCAAGCACGACCACCGCTGCTGGACTGCAGCGTGGTCATAACCGTGGAACAGAGAAGTGTATAATGTGATGGAAAAATGAGCCGGCAAAGGAACCAACATGGACAATCACAATACATTAGTAAGTGCCTTGTATTAACTTTCTGTTATAAGTGCCACTTGCTGAGGCGAGACAAGCCCTTTAACATTGGAGGTACTGAAGCAGACCCCATTGCTAAAGGCGTTTTATGGGCATGTGTCAGGAAATGTAGGCCACATATGTACATGTATATAAATCCTCCTCTCCCCATATGTAATGATATAACCGCTACTGTACATTGTATTTCCATCACAGAATTCCCAAGTGACTTCTGATAGTCTTAGAATTTACAGCGGGGGATGGGGTCACATTATGCCATCTATGTTTGTAGGTTCGGCCTGTTGTGTAATGTGAAGATCTGATGGGCCATAAATAATAATTACATGAAATCCATGCTCTGCTGCTGGTTCCAGAGCTCCTTCTTTCAACACATGAACTTTGGTTTGAATTTGACTCTTTTATTATATTGCGCTGTGAAAGTCTTGATCCCCCCCGTATTATTACCCAAACTCCGATCTCATGCCACCAGCTTGGCTAAGGATTTTCTATACACATTCCAAAGTAGTGAGCTTCCATCGAGAGGCAGCAATGGCGAGAAGAAGGCTTTTCACACGGGAAAGTGGAGGAAGCTCCAGAGAAAACCATAAGCAGGGTACAAGCATATGTTTCTTACTGTGCAGCAGACTGGCTGTCAAATGTGACAGCTGCATCAGTCACACATATATTTACGTATACATTGCCTAAAAATAGATGTAGTGGAGCTAGGCTTGTCTGATACAGCAGAAAGAAGTATGTCAGATACAGCAGAAATGAACGTCAAATACAGCATTTATGACTTGTTAGATGTAGCAGGGAGGAGGTTGTCTGAGCAGATGCAGCAGCGCCAGGCATGTCTGGTGTAGTACTGCTGAGTTTGAAATTTGGCACAAATGATGGCTATATCACATGTGATTGGGTTTTATATGGGATCACAACAGGTACACTTGCTGCATTATCATAATTCAGTGGAGTGGCTCTTGGCACTCGTAAATAGATGTAGCAGTGCAGAGTTCGTCATATATAGTTTCATATAACAAGGCTGAGTTTGTCATGTAGCATACATTATAGAGACATGGATTATATGTGTTTTATATGGAATTACAGCAGTTATTCCTCCTGGAACTCATAACCTCTACGTATTGGAAAACCTTTTGACACCCTATTTGCAAACTGGAGACAGAGGTAGTCACAGAAAGCTGGGTAACAAACAATATGGCTGCATTTATACACAAGTTCACTATTGACACTGGCTAGCATTAGTCTTATCAGTCATTATCTACCACACTACCTCTCCCCGAGCAAATATCTAGATGTAAACATGACGTATAGAAATGGAATATCATTCCTGGAAAATACAAAAACAGTGTTATAGTAATTCTCCATGACGCCAGCAGATGGCGCTGTTTCTTCTCCATCACTGATGGTGTAAACACCTAGTGTACAGTGAGCGCATCATCTATAGTCAATGGATTTGGCCATTATCTCATGGAAATGACATTTTGTCAGATGCAGTAATGATTGTGATGCATGTACACTTACTTTTTGCTTTATTTTTAGATATTCAACTTTGTGTGTGTATTAGTGCACTATATCTTATATTATCTTACATATAGTTCCTCTGAGATCATTGATTGGGAAATATGCACTTGAGATGATCGTTGTGAGTTTTAGGAGCTGGACCTACGGCAATTAGTTGATCGCCAGGGCAACTGTAATCTGCAAATTTAGTCCCTGTAATGTTTGAGCCACTTGCACACTACTGTATTTTGGATCCGCGTCCGATCCACATTTTTTGCGGATCTCATACGGACCTATTAATTTCTATGACACAGCAAAAAAAATATATATAAGAATATCATCTGTGTGCTGTCTGCATTTGTATGCCCATCCCGCAAATTATAGAACATGTCCTATTCTTCTCCATTTTGAGGACAAGACTAACCATTTCTATTAATGAGACTGAGAAAAATGCGGATTGCCCACGGAAGGTTTCCACGGTTTGTGGACTGCAAAATGGATACAGTGGCATGTTACTAAAAGGTGACCATACACCTCCAATACCTGTCATCCAACATCTACTTTTCCTGACTCCATAGACATGTGCCCTCAATTCGCTGTATTTTTTATGGGGAGAAAGAAGTACGGTAAGCAAGGCTGTAACTAAAGGCTCAGGGGCCCTGGTGCAAATGTTCAGATTGAGCCTTTGTGCTTTGTGGCAAAGGGCAGGGGTGCACCCCCCCATGCCAAATTCTCATCCATACCCTTTCTCTCCATCCTTACTATTAAAGACATACTTGGAAAACATTACATACAGTGTTACAAAAACATACAGAGTAAGGCCTCATGCACACGGCAGTTTATTTTCACGGTCCGCAAAAACGGGGTCTGTAGGTCCGTGATCCGTGACCGTTTTTTCGTCCGTGGGTCTTCCTTCATTTTTGGAGGATCCACGGACATGAAAAAAAAGTCGTTTTGGTGTCCGCCTGGCCGTGCGGAGCCAAACGGATCCGTCCTGAATTACAATGCAAGTCGATGGGGACGGATCCGTTTGATGTTGACACAATATGGTGCCATTTCAAACAGATCCGTCCCCATTGACTTTCAATGTAAAGTCTGGAGTTCTTTTATACCATCGGATTGGAGTTTTCTCCAATCCTATGGTATATTTTAACTTGAAGCATCCCCATCACCATGGGAACGCCTCTATGTTAGAATTCACTGTCGGATATGAGCTACATCGTGAAACTCAGATCCGACAGTATATTCTAACACAGAGGCTTTCCCATGGTGATGGGGACGCTTCAGGTTAGAATATACTACAAACTGTGTACATGACTGCCCCCTGCTGCCTGGCAGCACCCGATCTCTTACAGGGGGCCGTGATCAGCACAATTAACTCCTCAGGTGCCGCACCTGAAGGGGTTAATTGTACTATCATATCCCCCTGTAAGAGATCAGGGCTGCCAGGCAGCAGGGGGCAGACCCCCCCCCAGTTTGAATATCATTGGTGGCCAGTGCGGCCCCCCCCTCCCTCTATTGTAATAAATCGTTGGTGGCACAATGTGCGCCCCCCATCGGCCCCCCTCCCTCTATAGCAGTAACAACATTGGTGGCCAGTGTGCGGCCTCCCATCTCCCCCCCCGATCATTGGTGGCAGCGGAGTTCCGATCGGAGTCCCAGTTTAATCGCTGGGGCTCCGATCGGTAACCATGGCAACCAGGATGCTACTGCAGTCCTGGTTGCCATGGTTACTTAGCAATAGTACAATAGTAGAAGATTCATACTTACCTGCTTGCTGCTGCGATGTGTGTGACCGGCCGGGAGCTCCTCCTACTGGTAAGTGACAGGTCTGTGCGGCGCATTGCTAAATGAACTGTCACTTACCAGTAGGAGGAGCTCCCGGCCGGTCACACACACATCGCAGCAGCAAGCAGGTAAGTATGAATCTTCTACTATTGTACTATTGCTAAGTAACCATGGCAACCAGGACTGCAGTAGCATCCTGGTTGCCATGGTTACCGATCGGAGCCCCAGCGATTAAACTGGGACTCCGATCGGAACTCCGCTGCCACCAATGATCGGGGGGGGGGGGAGATGGGAGGCCGCACACTGGCCACCAATGTTGTTACTGCTATAGAGGGAGGGGGGGCCGATGGGGGGCGCACACTGTGCCACCAATGATTTATTACAATAGAGGGAGGGAGGGGGGGGCGATGGGGGGTGCACACTGTGCCACCAACGATTTATTACAATAGAGGGAGGGGGGGCTGATGGGGGGCGCACACTGTGCCACCAACGATTTATTACAATAGAGGGAGGGAGGGGGGGGCGATGGGGGGCACACACTGTGCCACCAACGATTTATTACAATAGAGGGAGGGAGGGGGGGGCCCGCACTGGCCACCAATGATATTCAAACTGGGGAGGGGGGGGGTCTGCCCCCTACTGCCTGGCAGCCCTGATCTCTTACAGGGGGATATGATAGTACAATTAACCCCTTCAGGTGCCGCACCTGAAGGGGTTAATTGTGCTGATCACGGCCCCCTGTAAGAGATCGGGTGCTGCCAGGCAGCAGGGGGCAGTCTTGTACACAGTTTGTAGTGTATTCTAACTAGAAGCGTCCCCATCACCATGGGAACGCCTCTGTGCCATGGTTACTTAGCAATAGTACAATAGTAGAAGATTCATACTTACCTGCTTGCTGCTGCGATGTGTGTGACCGGCTGGGAGCTCCTCCTACTGGTAAGTGACAGTTCATTTAGCAATGCGCTGCACAGACCTGTCACTTACCAGTAGGAGGAGCTCCCGGCCGGTCACACACATCGCAGCAGCAAGCAGGTAAGTATGAATCTTCTACTATTGTACTATTGCTAAGTAACCATGGAAACCAGGACTGCAGTAGCATCCTGGTTGCCATGGTTACCGATCAGAGCCCCAGCGATTAAACTGGGACTCTGATCGGAACTCCGCTGCCACCAATGATTGGGGGGGGGGGGAGATGGGAGGCCGCACACTGGCCACCAATGTTGTTACTGCTATAGAGGGAGGGGGGGCCGATGGGGGGCGCACACTGTGCCACCAACGATTTATTACAATAGAGGGAGGGAGGGGGGGCGATGGGGGGCGCACACTGTGCCACCAACGATTTATTACAATAGAGGGAGGGGGGGGGCCGATGGGGGGCGCACACTGTGCCACCAACGATTTATTACAATAGAGGGAGGGAGGGGGGGGGGCGATGGGGGGCGCACACTGTGCCACCAACGATTTATTACAATAGAGGGAGGGAGGGGGGGGCCCGCACTGGCCACCAATGATATTCAAACTGGGGAGGGGGGGTTTGCCCCCTACTGCCTGGCAGCCCTGATCTCTTACAGAGGGATATGATAGTACAATTAACCCCTTCAGGTGCCGCACCTGAAGGGGTTAATTGTGCTGATCACGGCCCCCTGTAAGAGATCGGGTGCTGCCAGGCAGCAGGGGGCAGTCTTGTACACAGTTTGTAGTGTATTCTAACTAGAAGCGTCCCCATCACCATGGGAACGCCTCTGTGTTAGAATATACTGTCGGATATGAGTTTTCACGAAGTGAAAACTTAGATCTGAAAAAGCTTTTATGCAGACGGATCTTCGGATCCGTCTGTATGAAAGCAACCTACGGCCACGGATCACGGACACGGATGCCAATCTTGTGTGCATCCGTGTTCTTTCACGGACCCATTGACTTGAATGGGTCCGTGAACCGTTGTCCGTCAAAAAAATAGAGCAGGTCATATTTTTTTGACGGACAGGATACACGGATCACGGCCTCGGCTGCAAAACGGTGCATTTTCCGATTTTTCCACTGACCCATTGAAAGTCAATGGGTCCGCGAAAAAAAAAACGGAAAACGGCACAACGGCCACGGTTGCACACAACGGTCGTGTGCATGAGGCCTTATACAGTGCCACATACCTCTTACATCTAGTGATATCTCCTCTGTTGTAGATGTTCTGTTTTGTCAGCTTCTCCATTCAAACCAGACCACCATGATGATTTATTTCAGCCATCTCTTGTCTCTGCAGAGTATAACAAACAGACATCTTAGTTTCCTACTTTTCCATCATCCTCCTACCTTCTCAATGTTGCAATACTGTGCCCACTGCACTCCCCAATACTATACTGCAGAAACAGTCCCTCTTGAAAATACTAGTACCACGCAGATGCTCCCTTCAATAATTATGGGCACACTGTGCCCTAAAAAATAAATGCGCCCAGCAAATCGTGTCCCTGACACTAATAGTGCTGTCAACATAATGTCTCCAAAAATTATTCTGCTAAGCTGATACTGTGCCAGGGTGCCCCCCACAGTAAGAGTGCTCCCCAAAGTCCTACTAATAGAAAAAATTATCTGCCAGAGTGTAAATTGTTAAGACTGCCCTCAACAGTAATAATACTCCCATTGTGTCCATTCTAGTAATCATGTTCCCCCAGTAGAAATAATTCTCTTTATGTGTGCCAGTAAAAAAATAACTCCTAATGTATGCCAGTACAAAATAAAATACCCCTTATATGGGTATATAATAAAATGCCCCCTTACCTTTCAGACCAGACCCCCCATATCAGATCCTCTGATCAGACCCCCATGTCAGACTTCAAATTAGACCCCATATCAGATCTTCAAATCAGAACCCTATATCAGACCTCAAATCAGGCCCTCATATAACATCCTCAAATCAGACTCCTATATCAGATACTCAAATCAGACCCCCATTTCGGATACTCAGATCAGACCCCCATCAGACTTCAAATCAGACCCCCATATCAAACCTCAGGTCAGACCCTCACATCCAACCTAAGATCTGACCCCTATGTCAAACCTCAGACGAGACCCCCATCAGACCTCCATGTTAGACCCCCATATCAGACCCAAAATAAATTAACTTACCTCTCCTGCTCCACCGCTGCTCTGCATGTCCAGTGTTCTCCCATGCAGTCACACACCCTGGTCTTCTCTGAGCCCATCCTGCACTGTGATGTGACTGCGTACAATGTCAGGACTCTGTACGCAGTCAGACTAGTGCAGCATGGGCCCATAGAAGACCAGAGAGGGGTGAGTACAGTGCTTTACTCGTCATTCCCTGTGCTTCCTGCATACTAAGAGGCACTTCCATAATGGAAACGCTCACTAGGTTTTGCTTTATAAGACACACTGACACCCCCCCCCCCCCCCCCCCCGCTTCCCCACACTTCTGGAGGAAAAAAGTACGTCTTACAAAGGGGAAATTACGGTTATTGGCAGTGCACCACTGGCAAGGGGGGCCCTCAGGGCCTCCCTGGCTTATGGGCCAGGTTACAATTTCCACCATCACACCTCTGGATGTAAGCTACTGCCAGACACCTCCAGTTGCATCTTATTTCCCCTGTTGACAATAGGATCAGACAATGGAATTTAACATACGGTACATGATCTTTTTTCCCCCTAAAATTCATATGTCAGAGGAGAGTTGGGACAACCATATATAGGTTTAACCAACTTTACATCTTTCCTCCTGCTCTGTGATCACATTTTTTTTAAAATTATATTAAAGGGGCTCTACAAACTCACTTTTCAAACTACAGCTCCTTCCCTGAGGATCAGCTGATGGAGTGGAGTCAAGTTGTTGAGACCCTGATGATAAGGTGCTTCCACCAGGGTTAACTACCTGTGCTTCACTTAAAGTGTAACTGTTGAATTAGTTTATTTTTAATATAGTGTAGGGACAGGGATGTTAAACATTTTTGAAATATACTTTATATGGGGAAGATGTTTCTTTGTACTAGAAAACAGGGTATAAAGAGACTCTTTACTGAGGTAAAGATGGCTGTGTGTAATAAGTCAGGTAGATAGGCTGAGGGAGATAGGCAGTGATAGGGGACATGTACATAGGGACTGGGGTAGACAAGAGACAGGCCAAAAGCCTCTGTATGTTACACATAGGCGTCTTCAGGGCTCAGAAGAACACTAAAAGGGGTTCTGCAGTTTGTTTTAACTGATGATCTATCCTCTGGATAGATCATCATCAGCATCTGACCGGCGGGGGTCCGACACCCGGGACCCCCGACAATCAGCTATTTGAGAAGGCAGCGGCGCTCCAGCCTTCTCACTGTTTACCACTGGCCCAGTGACATCATGACTGGCCTGGGCCCGGCTAAACTCTGTTCACTTGAATGGAGCTTAGCCCCACCCATGCCAGATGATACTAGTCGTGACGTCGCTGGGCCAGCGGTAAACAGTGAGAAGGCCGCTGCGCTGCTGTAGCACCACTGCCTTCTCAAACAGCTGATCGGCAGTCCGGGGTGTCGGATGCCCGCCGGTAAGAAGCTGATGATCTATCCTGAGGATAGATCATCAGTTAGAACAAACTGTAGAACCCCTTTAAGATAACCACTTGTAGTCCAACAAAGGGAGAGCCAAAACTATAGCTAAGGCCAAAGTTTCAGTCCGATACCCTCACCATGTATCTAAATTCCCTGACCCAGGCAAGGTGCCTTGTTGGAACAACCACCTCCTATTTGTCAACCAGCTCTCTGGGCATATGCAATAAGCCCCTAATGATAGTCACACATTGCAGTACCTCTACTCTCATAGTTGCCAAATGTCAAAAAATTTCAGACAGACATTTTAGACAGTCCTGGAATATTTAGGCTGTTGTGGGCTGAAAATAGGCAGGGCTTATGTAATGCCTTCCCATATGTGGGTAGTCTTGTCATGATTAAGGGAGCCTACATGCGTCGAATTTTCCAACTGCAATGTTGGTAAGTACGTACGTTTTTGGCTTTATGCCTTGTGGCAGTGGAGCTGCCAGTGGGCCATACGAGAGGCATTGAAATGGTGTATCAACAAGAAAGGCTGGGAAAATAGGTTCCTCTCACTGTCTGCAGCAGCTAGGCCAGTAATTAGGAGAATTAGCTGCCAGCTGAGGAGCTCGGATAAATGTGGGCTGAGGTCCTCAATCAGGGCTCCCTGTCTGAGGAAGGAGCAGGCTGCGCCAAGGCCTGTGGGAGCTGGGACCCTCTGTATGGGGTAAGCACTGTTGTGTTTTTGGGAGCTGGGTGGTAGACCCAGATCCCGATAGAGAGGGAGAACTTCTGTATAGTCAGTGGCCAGATGGCCGAGGATTTATGTTTATGCTTTATGTTTTGGTCTGCTGTAAAAGTTATAATAAAGCTGGCCGTGGCCAGTTTGCACCCAAATCTGCAGTGTTGGAGTGGCTTCTTGAAGTGTGCCAACCGTCTAAGCGGAGCAGACGGCAATCCTGGAGAGATAAGTGACCCTGAGTTGTCACAGCCTGAATAACACATATTGACAAGGGTTCCTCTGGCTGAATGACCCCTTCAATGAATAAGGAATATCAAGATGAACATGCTACATGCTGTATTTGTGGTGTCTCCTGGTAAAGTTCTTTTCTTGTCCTTTGTTTCATTTAAGCCTGCAGAAGAGAAACGTGTCCTTTGTTAAGGCGTCCCAGTTGCCCACCTTACAAAAGGCTTTCTTTGAAGACCACAGAGTGCTGTGATACCTACCAATGTATATGCAGCTGCTCCAATTCGACAGACACTTGTCCTTCTGGATATATATCTTCTATCCACATCAACGAGTGTGGCTGCACCAGTGTCACATGTAATGCAGATAAGGTGAGGAGGGTTCAGATATGCTCTAGAAAAACTTTTACAGTAAATATGCATAAAGTATCACTGAAATAAAATAAAATAAACTAAATATGTCATAGCAACAGATTTTGATCGTTGGGTGTTTGATAGCTGAGACCCCCAGTGATTGCTAGAACTGTGTGAACGCTTCTCTCTCCTCATTCTCACGATTGGCGGGGGTCTCAGCACTTCAGTTTTTTAAAAGTCCAGTGAACCTCTTAAGAGAAATTAATAGTAAAATAATTTAATTAAAAGGACTTGACAGTTGCTGGGTTCCGGATTATCTGAACTTCACTTTTGACAAGCTCTTTATATTGATTGGTTTATTGGTCTCCAAGCGATTAGCAGATCATGGTGGATCCCATTGTTGGCAAATAAATTGTATTTCATTACCTACCGTAAATTTAGTTACTGTTACGATATCAGTCATTTGAAACACACTGGTTGCTATGGACGTGTTCTTGACCACATCCTTGAATAAACTCTGATCAAAAAGTATTGTACCCTTAGCAACTAATCTGTCAGACGTAATTAAACTCTGCTGTTTAGCCCACCGTACACTGGACTCCCTTAGACAACAGGGATCATGTGAATACCATATAGTTATATCCCTGCGTATTACAAAATCCTCCGCTTTCTAGCTGTGTATCTGTATATCTACCTAATAATTTATTGCTATTTCTTTACTATTTATAGGTCTGTGTACATAAGAATAATGTCTACCATGCTGGGAGTTCATGGGAAGATGGCTGCCTGATTTGTAAGTGCACTGATACGATCGACCCTATCACAAGCCTTCTCAGTGTGATGTGTGAGAAAAAGCCTTGTGATGAAAACTGCAGACCAGTAAGTCCATAGAATTACAGTACAAAGTATTTACATATTATTCTTGTCAATAGGGATTTATATTACATCTCTTAACTATCCGTATTTTGCCAGATTGCAACACAAAGTGGACCTCAACGGTGGGGCTTCTGTAAACATAACCCCAACATATGCATTTGTGGGAGTTTCTGTGGGCTCTTCTGAGTGAACCGGGTTTTTCTTAAAATGTTTCACTAATGGGAATCAAATGTTGTGAGATGTGGGCAGTATTACCAAGGAAATGCTGGTACAATAGGAGCTAGAGGGAAGGGTTTGTTATGAGTTATATTTTGAGTTATTTCCAAGAAATGCTCCTAAGTTGAATGTCAGTTGTCTCTAACCCATAACCATGCCTCAAGACCTGCCAACCCATTTTTCCCACATGCCCACATAAACATGTAGTGTATATCAGCTTGACCTAGGCCAATACGTTTAGGTGCCTTATGGCTACTATTGCGAAGACAAGGGTTTTCATCACACATATGGTAGGTCAACCTTGGTGTCATTCACAATGCAAAATATAATTAAAGAAGCATTCCAGTTTTTTATTTTTTATTTTGCATATATTACTCACTCACCACCAGCATTCTAGTAGGGTTATTTGTTACACCCTAACACAGTTGCAGCTATACAGTTTGTATCTTTTCATTATTGGAACCTGGTCATGTGATCTCAAGTCTGACCACCAGCCCACAGCTTGCTCTAATATATAAACATGAACTCAGTCTGTGCCATATGGCTGACTTCTTGTGAACTAGATATCATCGCCTATCAGATCCCTCCTAGCAGCTCTCAGGTACCTTCACACACACACAGTTTCCTCTGTATTTCCGTGTATTTGGTTGATATAATGTCTCCCCTATCTAAAGGATCAGGAGAAGATATATAGCAGGTAAGTGTATACAGTGATTAGCTGCAGTTACAAACCTCCTGAGTTACACTGCCTGTCTATGCCATATGTGTTTGCTGACTCTCCAGTGTAGTTCTAAGAGATGTCGCTTCACACTGGTCTCCCTTACTCCAACAGTTGACAGGGGAGAGAGATAGCAGGGCAGAGAAGACAGGCTCAAGCTGTATCACATAGGAACACATGGAGACCCTACAGTGTGAGGGAACAGCAGCTGTGTCACTGATCTTTTATGGCTCAGAGGACTCAGAGCAGTAAGACCACTCCCTCTGTCTCTGCAAATCCAGGCATGATAGGAAATGGATTGATTAGGAAAACCATATCTGAGAAGCAAGGGAATCAAGCTGTCAGACAAAAATTAGATATCAAATAAAACAGGTATACACAAGGTATACACAAGAGCCTCTATCTCATTCTTTAACAATGGCCTATCCTGCCCTATATAGGCAAAGAAAAAAATCCCAGGGTGCTTCTTTAATATGGCAATCATGACCAACTGTGTTTTAAACATAGTGTTGACTTCATGAGGCATCTGCTTCATTGATGTTCCATCAAGTTACCAAGGAGGGCACAATTCTAACACTCATTTCAGGATAATAAGAGCTAAGTGTGACTTTTCTTTGGTGCCTTGTTAGTGGAAACTGTCTGGCTCTCATTTCAGCGCAAATGAGGTGCCAAGGCAGTGGCTAATTCTAATGTAGGCACCAGTATAAACAGAGATAGAGCTGCTTGATTAATTTAGCAGTACAGTTCCGAGAAAACCACCACTTTGTCTTCATGGCTGGAGCTCCTTAGAAGAGCTTAGTGTGGGCTTAATTTCCGTTTATAATATATTCCAAGGCACTTCTATATCCACAAGTGTGTTGACTTTACAAAGAATGTTTGGGAATATCTATGGGGAACAATGAGTATGCTGTGTTTTATGACCTCTCCTTCCAAGTGCTTCAAAACTTTCTTACATTTTGACACTTTTCTAATTGAAAAAGCAGTAGACCAATCCACAGGACTAGGCAAGGTATTTCCCAAATGTATGATATGACTACTTGGGTGGTCAGGGGCAAGCAGTGTACTCTTTATGGTTCCTCGGAAGTGCTAAAAAGTGACATTATGGCTACGTGCACACGACCGTATGTGTTTTGCAGTCCGCAAATTGCGGATCCGCAAAATTTTTTTTTTTTTGGCGGATCCATTGTAACAATGCCTAAAACGGACAAGAATAAGACATGTTCTATTTTTTTTGCGGGGCTACGGAACGGACATACTGATGCGGATAGCACACGGTGTGCTGTCTGCATTTTTTGCGGACCTATTGAAATGAATGGGTCCGCATCCTATCTGCGAAAAAAAACGGAACGGAAACAAACAACGTTCGTGTGCATGTAGCCTATGTTGTTTAGTGCTAAAGAATTTATTGTGTTGTTAAAAGACTACAGATGACCCGTTATGGAATTCCTAGCTGTATTTGTTGAGGCTCAACATTGAATATGTCAAAAATTACTCACAATTATGAATGATAAAATAAAGACATAATTAATACTAGGGCTGCGTAACTCTTAGATGGAGTAACCGGTATAATTTTGATCTTATTACAAGGATAAAAAAATCTGAAATTCTGAAGTGGATCCATATAAAAGATTCTAATGCTTTTGTGTTAAACACAAGTGACTGCAGAGGTATTAATGAGTAGATGTTTGAATTTAACATCACATGGTTGAATTAGATTTGCTATCATCCACTGGGGCTTGAGTGATGATCATGACAAACATTTGGGAACAGTGCATGCACGTTCTTCATGTGAAGGACACATCAGTCCATAATATTTGGAGCTGTGAACATGGCTGACAATAATGTGGTATTTTGATTATGAGAATGGTTTGAAATGATCGATGAGGTGGCATTTACAGTACATGAATTCCAAGGACAAAAAGGGGTAAGAGGGTGATGTGTCTTTCAAAGACGGTCATGTTTAATGTTGAAAGCTCTTTTTGATATTGAGGGTTATCCTATATGTAGCCAATTGCTTTCTTTCAAACACTGGCAAATATTCAGTTTTTGGAAGTCATATAGTATTTTTCCATATGAAGCACAAAAATATTTCAAAAACATCCCATATGATAGCCCATATGGTCTCTGATGTCATCTTTTCCTGTTTTTACAAAGACATCTGTGCCCTAAAACATACAGTATAATATTTGACATTGGTGAAAAATATTGGCACATCAAATATATAGCTTTACAGATATTCTGGATACCGTTGTACATTCAATGCGTAGCTCATATGATGTTACATTAGTGAATAAAAAAATAAGGCCCTTTTGTAAGTTTTTTCCTTCTCACTCTCTTTCTAGCTGAGGAGGTTAATGCTTGTTCTAACCCATTTCATATTTCTCATGGGGTAAAAGGGCCCTGTGATCTGGCTGTTCCTCCAGCAAATCAGTCTACAGTATATTTGGAAGTCACGGATGGTTTCCATAGGGGCTGGAGACATTATTGTTGTAGTCATAGGGTCTACCTTTAGTGTACACACACCATTGTTTTCCAGAAAACAAAATGAAAAACGGAACATTCAAAAATACAGATTTAACATTGGTCTCCTGGACATAGATCTACATAGATCATATGAGGCTTCTTTTGGAAACGAAAAAGGAACAACTTGCTGGTTCATTCCATTTCACATTCTTGTTAGAGCATTTTTCTTCACCCTCAAAGTAATTGCGATATTCCATAATAGGAGGTGAGCTGACAAATGTTTTTTATAACATGAGCTGTAGACCCTGGATGGAGATCTCCTTCCCCCTGGGAAGAGTCCATGTTGGGTTTCTACATGAACTAGAGTGAGCCTTTTCAGTGGGCCCCGTTGCAATCATAAGGGCTACATTTAAGTTATGTATTCCCTTGCTTTCTAAGAAACCATGTGATGGATTTGTCAAGTGTACATTTCTGCTGTACATTTCTTTCTATAGAAGAACAAAACCATTTTGTAATGATTAATTCCCAAGTGTTTATGACCTTGTACTTTGCCTTGTACAGTACAGAGCATATACAGTAGTGTGTGTGAGTCATGACTCGGTGCTTTCTCTGTACCACAGCCTAATCTTCCTTTTAATTACATGCAAGCACTTTGACAAACACATGGATCCATGTGAAAACCTTCCTCTTGTTTGTCTTCCATTAGAGTAATAAATGTGGTCAACAGAAAATATATAGAGAGGAGAGGATGTGACGGATGTCAAATGATAAATCTTTGCATTCTCTCTTTTGTGGAGATAAACAGGAGGTTTAACCTTAAATACATGGTAGATTTTAGGATCATGTTTCCCTGAGCATATTTGCACAGGATATGTCTCTGTTGTGTCCATTCATGAATGATTTCCTCCTGATTTGATTTTCCATACAACATGGAAACATATAAGAAGCCATTCTGTTAGAAGGCTGAATGACGTTTTATACTGTAAAAGCTATATTAATGGGGTTTTCCAAATTTTAAGTACTGATGACCAGATCAGTAGGAACACTGGCCAACTAATTTTGGAGAATTTTTATATCTCTTGCCCTGTAGAGCTTTTGTATTTTCTAAACGACAGTTTGTAGCATCCATAGACCAACTGATTAGTAGTGGGTGGGAAACAGCTGAAAAGTAAGTTTAGGCATATTATTTGCCTGGGCCTTTGTCATATTTTGGCATCAATAGAGGAGAAGAGAAGAAGATGTCACTGGCATACTGGTGGGGTATTTGGACACATTTTGGTCATAAACATTTATTGACTGAATAGGGTATAAACATTTTTGACTGAAATCTCACTTTAGGTGTAGATTGTGCTGGCTTTCAGTAGTTTTTTGTGTGCTCATATAGTATGTATAATATATATATGATCCTCTGTGTTGTCATATTTCCTGGATGTATTAATCTATATGATATAAAGCTGAATGTATGTACAGTCAGGTCCATAAATATTGGGACATCAACACAATTCTAACATTTTTGGCTCTATACACCACCACAATAGATTTGAAACGAAACAAACAAGATGTGATTTAACTGCAGACTGCCAGCTTTAATTTGAGGGTATTTACATCCAAATCAGGTGAACAGTGTAGGTACAAACGTAATGGGACAATTGGCTTCTCAGCTGTTCCATGGCCAGGTGTGTGTTATTCCCTCATTATCCCAATTACAATGAGCAGATAAAAGGTCCAGAGTTCATTTCAAGTGTGCTATTTGCATTTGGAATCTGTTGCTGTCAACTCTTAAGATGAGATCCAAAGAGCTGTCACTATCAGTGAAGCAAGCCATCATTAGGCTGAAAAAACAAAACCATCAGAGAGATAGCAAAAACATTAGGCGTGGCCAAAACAACTGTTTGCAACATTCTTAAAAAGAAGGAACGCACCGGTGAGCTTAGCAACACCAAAAGACCAGGAAGACCACTGAAAACAACTGTGGTGGATGACCGAATAATTCTTTCCTTGGTGAAAAAAATACCCTTCACAACAGTTGGCCAGATCAAGAACACTGTCCAGGATGTAGGTGTATGTGTGTCAAAGTCAACAATCAAGAGAAGACTTCACCAGAGTGAATACAGAGGGTTCACCACAAGATGTAACTCATTGGTGAGCCCCAAAACGACATCTAAAAAAGCCTTCACAGTTCTGGAACAATATCCTATGAACAGATGAGACCAAGATCAACTTGTACCAGAGTGATGGGAAGAGAAGAGTATGGAGAAGGAAAGGAACTGCTCATGATCCTAAGCATACCACCTCATCAGTGAAGCACGGTGGTGGTAGTGTCAAGTCGTGGGCATGTATGGCTGCCAATTAAACTGGTTCTCTTGTATTTATTGATGATGTGACTGCTGACACAAGCAGCAGGATGACTTCTGAAGTGTTTCGGGCAATATTATCTGCTCATATTCAGGCAAATGCAGATGGACAATGACCCAAAGCATACTGCAAATGCAACCAAAGAGTTTTTTAAGGGAAAGAAGTAGAATGTTATGCAATGCCAAGTCAATCACCTGACCTGAACCTGATTGCACATGCATTTCACTTGCTGAAGACAAAACTGAAGGGAAAATGCCCCAAGAACAAGCAGGAACTGAAGACAGTTGCAGTAGAGGCCTGGCAGAGCATCACCAGGGATGAAACCCAGTGTCTGGTGATGTCTATGCATTCCAGACTTCAGGGTGTAATTGACTGCAAAGGATTTGCAACCACGTATTAAAAAGTGAAAGTTTGATTTATGATTATTATTCTGTACCATTACTTTTGGTTCCTTAACAAGTGGGTGGCACTTGTTATATGCAAACTGTTGTAATTCCTACACCGTTCACCTGATTTGGATGTAAATACCCTAAAATTAAAGCTGATAGTCTGCAGTTAAAGCACATCTTGTTAGTTTCATTTAAATCCATTGTGGTGGTGTATAGAGCCAAAAATGTTAGAATTGTGTCGATGTCCCAATATTTATGGCCCTGACTGTATATGATGTGTACACTCTCACTGCTATAGACTCCTTCATTCATATATTGCTAGCATCAGTTTGCACGTATGCATATGCAATGGCACTAAACATACATAATATTTGTATATACCCATATACTAAAGATGAGCGAATTTCTCAAAAATTAGATTTGGCCGGTTTGCCGGATCTGACTTTATTTGTGGTGAATCGCGTTAAAAAACTGCTATTTCTTGGCTGCAGAGAGCCTTTATAGTGGTGTAGAACTCCATGTGGCTCATGTGGCCGTGCGATCTAGGAGCCACGTCTCCAGTTCCCTGACCAGCCAGATTTACCAGCATCTGTTCTAGGACATGAAGCAGTGGAATGACATTGTTCATCCCTTAGTCCTTGCGAAGTTACACAGGGGAGTACTCCTGTCCGCTTGGATCATCAAGAAATCTTTCGGTCGGTCCAACATATGGAGGGTGGAATTCCAACAGATGGAAACGTCGTATATCAGCCTATGTTTGGGATGTCGTTCTGCCGCTGCAGCTCAAAGAGGGTCTGCTTTGCGGTGTACGAGTGGCTGAAGTGCATGCAAAGTTTCCTGGCCATTTTTAGGATGTCTTGCAGATGGGTGGAATACTTCAGGAACGGCTTGACAACAAGATTGAACATATGGGCCATGCAGGACGCATGGCTCAGCCCTCCTTGACGCAGTGCCGGCACCATGTTCTTCCCATTGTCGCTCACCATGGTTCCGATTTTGAGTTGTCGCTGAGAAAGCCAGGATTTGATTTCTTGATGAAGTACATGGAGCAGTTCCTCCCCTGTGTAACTCCGTTCCCCCTAGGCAAATAAAGTGCAGAACAGCGTCACACCGCCGAGCCCTGCACATGTGGTATGCTGGAGGAGCACTATGCATTGTCCCTGCAGTGGAGGCTGAGGACACAGTGGAGGATGAGGAGGCAGCAGAGGCGGACATTGTCGCAGGACCAACGGTGTGAGAACGTGGAGGATGAAGTGGCGTCACCTGGCCAAGTTGCTGGTGTGTCTGTGCAGGAACCACATTCACCCAGTAGGCCGTAAAGGACATGTATTGTCCATGACCGTAGTTACAGCTCCACATGTCGGCAGTGCCATGCACTTTGGCAGACACCGACAGACTCAAGGACTGGCCCACCTTCTGTTCTACATATGTGTGCCGGCTGGTACTGCCTTTTTGGCAAAGAAATGACAGCTTGAGACTCTCCACCTCGGCTCGGCACAAGCTATCAGTTCTCTGAAAGGTGCAGTCCACCACTTGGAAAGGGAGGGACTGCAGCACCAGCAACTTGGCCAGGAGCACATTCAGCTTCTGCGCCATTGGATGATTGCACGCATACTGTTGTCTCTTGGCAATCGCTTCCATGACTGACGAGGAGTAGGAGGAGGAGGAGCAAGAGCATCAGGACCAGCAGATGATAGGAAGGACAGAAAGATCCCTTCGGCCGAGGTGGTGGAGCCTTGACTGCCTGAAATCAGGTGCGTGGCACTGGGTGATGCAGCGGTTGCTGCGCCAGGCTGGACCACCACATTGGAGCCACAGTTCTCCTAGGCCACTTTATGGTGAAGCTGCATATGTTGACGCAGGGCCGTAGTGCCAACATTGCCACCCTGGCCACGTGTTCACCTTCTGCCCACAGATTCTAGAATGGCCATGTTCACCACCGGCAGCTTAACAAAAAACTGCCACACCACGAGTATTAGATTTTACCCCCAACACTCTGCACTGACTGACTGCTACCGCCGCTGCTTCCATGAACCCCTGCACCACTACTTTCCAGGCAGGTAGGCTCGGGCGAAGCGGGTGGTCTACCCCGGGCACGCTCCTGACCTCCCACTGCTGCCACCCTGCTACCTCCAGGCCACGCTAGCGACTTGCTGGCTCTGCCGCTGCCTCACAGGCAAGCTGCCACCCTCTTCTCCTGATGATGATGAAGCCCCTAATTCACCCGGCTTCCAAGTGAAATCAGCTACATCATCATCATTGAGTACTGTCTGCACGTCACTGATGTCCTCCTCAATGGTCACCAGCTCCCACGCCACTCTCCTCATCACTACTTGTCCGCCTACCGGAGGAATCAGCGGATGTGTCCTCCACCTCTTGGCTGGCCAGTAGCTGCTGAATGTCCTATAGTATCTCGTCCTCGCTGTATAGTGGAGTTGAGCCTACAGCATATACTAGTTGTCTGGCAGAGGGAACAGAAAAGGACAGAGGCAGGTTGAGGACAGGTGAGGGCACAGGACCTGCTCCCGGGCCATACCAACTAAGGGTTGTGTCTGGTGAACCCACCGACTCTTGGCTGGTGGTGTCTGATGTCACTTGGGATGAAGTGGATGACCGAGTCAACCATTCAAGTACCGCTGGGTTGCTGGTCAAGACATGACCGCTAGATGACACCGGGAGCTCAGGGCTCTCGCTGCGACTCCTGCTGCCACGTCCCCTTACTCTGCTACGACCTGTGCCTGTGCCAGAATAATTTAGGCCTCTGCCAATCCCCTGTGCAGGGCCTGGCATTTCTCCGTCTGACATACTGTTAGATCAAATAAATAAATAAAAAGGAAATTAAAACACCCCAAAAAAATCTTGAATTTTCTCACTTCACCATACAACGGCTAATAAGTCTTTTTTTTTCTTTTCACTAATGCACACCAAAAAGGGCTTTAGAACATATAACTACACCGCTGAACGGGAAATGGGCCCTTATTTTTTCCACTTATACGGTAGATGCCACAAAAGGCTTTAGAACATATAACTGCACCGGTAAACAGCAAATATATATATTTTTGCCGCTAATACACGCCAAAAAGGGCTGTCATTTTCTCACTTCACCACACAATGGCAAATAATTTTTTTTGTACCACTAATACAGGCTAAAATGGGCTTTAGAACATATAACTGCATCGCTGAGCGGCAAATAATACATTCTAGCTGAAGTACCCGGCTTTGCTCGGGTATATTTAATCTATTTCATTTAATGTTTGTCTGTGTTGTTAAAATATATCAACACTATCCACTATAACAGTGACATCTACAGCACCCTGCCCCTTCATACTCCCTGTCCTCTGTCTGGCGCAGGGCCTGTAGGATGTCCTTTTGAACTGCTCACTCTCAGACAGCAGCACTGTGCTGTCTGAGTGTGAGCTGCAGGAGGAAAGTCACCATCCCTCCCACACCTGCAGCTGACATAAGTAGATTTTTAACTTCACTGTTTCAATCCCTGTCGGCTGAGGAGTGGGAGGGGGTGTGTCCTAACCAGATCGGGGCGTAGCTTAGCGGGACCTAAAAGTTGATTTTTAACGTAATTTTTTCAATTCTTGTCGGTTGAGGAGTGGGCATGACCTAACTGGATCAGGGGCGTGTTCTTTTGAGCAGCTCTAAGACAGCAGCACTGTGCTGTCTAGGCGTGAGCTGCAAGGAGAAAGTCACCCTCCTTCCCACCTCTGCAGCTGACAGAAGTTGATTTTTACCTTCATTTTTTCAATCCATGTCGGCTGAGGAGTGGGCAGGGGCGTTACCTAACCAGATCTGGGCGTAGCTTAGCGGGACCTAGAAGTTGATTTTTAACTTCATTTTTTCAATCTCTGTCGGCTGAGGAGTGAGGGGGTTTGGCCTAACAGCGAATCAAATTTTAGCTGAAATTCGGATCGAATTCCACTTCGTCTACTTCGATTGGCACATCTCTACCATATAGACATCTAACATACCTTACATACATATACCCAGTTGAGTCACATTATTATGAGCACCAGCTAATATCAAGAGTAACTGCCATGTACAGAACAGAGACACGCTAGACTGGTTGGGAGTGACTCAATAAGGTCCTGGTAGGTTGTCACAGGTATCTGGGGCCATGCTGCCTGCAGTGCATCCCACAGCTCCTGAGAGTGTATGGGGGGGAGATCCATAGCATGAACACAATGATCAAAGTGGTCCCACAGATGCTCAATTAAGTTGGAATCTGGGGAACTAAGGGCCAGAGTAGTACTTGAAAGTTTTTGGTCATGCTCTTACAACTAATGTTAGACTTTTCTAGCCGTGTGACATGTTGCAGTGTGTTGCTGGAAGATCCCATCTGCCCCAGGGAGGACAATCAGCATGTATGGGTGTGTACGTGATCCGAAAAGATGGATACATACCCAAATTGGTTGAGAGTACCTTCCATATTGATGGCGTGGTCCAGAGAATGCCACAAAACATTCCCTAGACCAAAACACTTCCACCATCAGCTTGTGTTCCTCCAGCAGTGGTTGCAGGGTGTTTGTTCTCTGATGTTTCTCGCCTGAAATGCCAATATCCATGATGCAGAAAGCATGACTCAGAGAAGGCAAACCTTTGTCAATCAGTGGAGGTCTAATTCTGATAATGCCATGAAAATTTAAGCCTTTTTTTGTGCCACCACAACTTCTTTAGCAGAGGTGCGTTAATCATCCGTCTGCTTCGGAGCCCCATTCATAGTAAAAGTTTGGTGAACTGTTGTTTTATAAAAATGTCTGGTATCCTCCTGGTTCATTTTGGATGTGAGCTGCTCCACTGTTGCATGTCAGTCCAACTTCACACACCATCACACATCATGGTTCACAGCAGTTTTCATATCGCTTATTCACAATGGTGCCATTTGTCCACTCTTGATTCTTTCACAATCAGTACTAGAATAGCTCACAAACTGTGCAGTTTAAGAAATACTGAAACTCTTGGCCCAAAAGCCAATAATCATGAGCTATGCTATGGACTTCAAAAGTAGGAATTGGTCATAATAATGTGACTTGACTGTGTATAACTTTACTACACATGCATGCGTATATAATGGAACTAAACATGCATAACAGGCTTACTAGAGCACTGCAGCCTCTTCAAACAGCTGATTGGCAGGATTTCGGAAGTCAGAACCTCACTGAACATATTGATTACCTATCCTGAGGTTAGATCATCAATATTCTATTCCTGGGAAACCATTTAACTGAGTTTCAAAGATACAAAGATCTTAATTACCTCTCACATTTAACTACCAACCTTTATTATACTTTTTAATTTATTTATCTAGCTATACATTTTTATTCTGTCTATAGTTCTGTAGTTTATTCTGTCTATTATCTTAGTATTATCATGTTGTATGCCTCATGCACACAACCGTATGTATTTTTCGGTCTGCAAAAAAACTGATCCGTAAAAAAATACGGATTATATCCATGTGCATTCCGTATTTTGTGGAACGGAACAGCTGGCCCCTAATAGAACAGTACTATCCTTGTCCGTAATGCGGACAAGAATAGGACATGTTCTATTTTTTTGCGGAACGGAAATACGGAAATGGAATGCACACAGAGTACCTTCTGGTTTTTTTTGCGGACCCATTGAAATGAATAGTTCCGTATACTGTCCGCAAAAAATCGGAATGGACACGGAAAGAAAATACGTTTTTGTGCAAGAGGCCTAAATTAAAGGACCCCCCCCCCCCCCCCGGGCTCCCCAGAGAACCTCTTCAAGTGTATAGTTTGATTTCTACTTATTTACTATTGTTTGTTATCTTGTTTTGTGTGCTGTTTATTCTATTACTAATCTGAACTTGCCTTTTTTCATCAAATGATTGTATAACCTATGATATGAAACCAAATATTTTGAATTACAATTTAACAAGATGTGATTATTTATTCACCTCTCCCCAACCCCCCCAGGGCTTTAAGTATGTGACTAAGGAACATGAATGCTGTGGAACCTGTAGGAGGGCCGTGTGTGAACAGGAAGTGATCTCCAGAAGGAGAGGAGACGTTGGGGGATCAGAGAGTGACAAGCGCTACTATAGTGTAAGGAACAATACTGACCCATATCCATTTATTTTATATTTCTATCTTCATAAGACTTTAATTTTATTTTTACATTTTCTTTAGGTATTGTTTGGTTTAGAAAATCAATTTTTAAGCAATCTAGAAGGAAATTCTGAGTTAATAAAGGTGGTGCCCATTTAGGACCCTGATCTGTTAGCCAGAGCAGAGAGTGGCTATAAAGGTCATTACAAAGGCAGCTCTTTCATTTCCATAGGAGCTGTGTTATACTTTCTTTCCCCTATGATGGTACTAATTAAGCAATTTCTTCCAAGTTATCCCACAAATGATAGCTGATTGCTGTTTTTTTTTTTTGCCAGCAGCACTATAAGTGACTTCCAATCTGCATCTGAAACTATTGTAGTTTGAATATACCTCCTTTTCACTGATGGTTTCAAAGACACAGGCCTCTGTTCATTTCTGTGTCTATCATGCTCTAAAAAAGACAATCCAATAACTGCAATACATATAAGTTTCTGAGATTTAAATACTGATGACCTATCCTTCGGATAGATAATCAGTATCTGATCGATGGGGGTCCGACACCTGGAACCACCACTGATCAGCTGTTTGAGAAGGCAAAGGATCTCCTGTGAGTTCCGGGTCCTTCCCCATGCTCATTAAGCACAGCTCTGTACATATCATATATGGTATCACAGCTCAGCCCCATTCACTTCTATGGGACTGAGCTGCGCCTAGGCCATGTGACCGATAAATGTGTCGTCATTGGCTTAGGAAAAACTGAGAGAAGGCCCCAGCTCTACTGCGAGCCCCGATGCCTTCTCTAACAACTGATCAGCAGGGGTCCCAGGTGTTGGCCCCCATTGATCAGATACTGATAACTCATCATGAGGATAGGTTATCAGTATTTAAGTCTCGGAAAAACACTAAGCTTCGGTAAAGAGGCAGTCCTGTAACTAACGCTGTAGACTAGTTGTGTACTTAGGTTTAGGAGCTTATTTTATTTCCATTGTTTTCAACCTTATGCACAACTGTTTATCTTTTTGGGTCATTACAGGTTGGTGCGAGGTGGACATCTCCTTATGATCCTTGTATCATTAATGAATGCGCCCAAGTGAATGGAGAAGTCTTCACACTGCAGAGAAACATCACCTGCTCTGACATAGAGACCAAGAAATGTCCTACAGGCTTTGAGCTGAGCTGCACACATGGTTCAGAATGCTGTCCTGTCTGCCAATGTGGTAAGAACCTGTTTCATCAGATAACATAGTGGTATGATTTCATGTAGCCCTTGGAAGAGGGCCTTATAGAAGTTTTCTCACTTAGAGAACACCTTTCCATAAGCCCTATTAGAATATATGAATGTCATAGAGAGACCCCTGGAACCTTCAATTGCGGAATATAGGTGGCTTGTACTCTGGCTAATGTCATTCATTTAAATGGCTGGCATGTAATACTATATTTTACATGCAGCAAATGTATGGCTGATGGCAAGTTTCACCCAAATTTTTTTAGCATTCTATAAGGAAATTCTTAGTTAATAAAGTTGGTGCCCATCTAGGACCATCACCTGTTAGCCAGAGCAGAGCAATGATGCCAATGAACCACTGTGGGTTTCAAAAGTCAGACCTGCACTTTATTAAGAACAAAGGTTGTCAAAATTCTTTAAATGTCGCTTATGGGCTTGTGCAAAGGGTACTATGCTGGCTAGGACTAAGAACTTTGGTTTGAAAAGCGTCAGATAAAAATATGGTTTTATTCAATACCATTTGGAAATAAAATTGCAAGTTTTGTCAGTTTGGGCATTGTGCTGGATTTCTTCTTTAGCTTATGTTAATTTTTGCTGCGCGCTGTCATATGGGGAGTGATTGTACAAGTGTGATGAGCTGACAAATATACGGCACAGTGAAGCCTAGAAGAGAATGGACAACTCCTCCAACTGTTTCAAATCAGGTAGTAGGGAGCAAATATCTTCCTAATGCTTTGACTTATATCCAAGAGAACAGGAATGTAGAGTTAGGGTCTAAGGCACAAGACCATATTACAGATCCGTATTGTATGGATCTGTAATATGGGTCTCAGACAACTATTGGGCCAAACTGTATCTTTGTGTATTTGCAGTTTGATAAGGCACACATGCATTGTTAAAGGATCACTGACTTTTCATAAAACTTTTGATATGTCATAGAGAACTATCAAAAGTTTTGATGGGTAGTGCTGAGACCAAAACGATTGCCAGAGAGAGGAGAAAGAAGTGCTTGCATTTCCCCTCTCGATGCAGTAGAGAAAGCAAGACTGTCTCCATGTAGCCCTTGGAAGAGAGCCTTATATAATTTTTCTCACTGAGAGAACACCTTTCCATAAGTCGTATTAGTCAATAGGCCCTCGATTCTCCTCCAGCGAGGAGAGAGAGCCGGCTATGAAAGCTCTAGGGATTAGTGGGGGTCTCAGCACTCAGACCCCCACCGATCAAAACCCTTGATATGTCTCTTTGACATATCAAAAGTTTTCTGAAAACTCAGTGACCCTTTAAGAAAGTATTCTCCCTTTAGCACGCAAGCATACCTTGCATCTGGAAGCACTGTTGTCTATGGCTGCGAAACAATAGGGACCTCATGTACCACCATACAAGGGCCAACAAGGTGAATGGCTGATTCTAGATTATGTCGTTTTATTCTGTTCTTTTATGATAACAATTTTTTTATCTAATTATTGTGGTATCCATTTTATAGAACCTATTCCTGGCTGCCTCCTAAATGGAACTATTATTGGGGTAAGTACAGAAAAGGGCTATTTTAGATGTCACATATTTCCTGCTGTCATATTGTTACATAAGGATGCATACAGTGTATGTCAATATATGTTACCTGAAACAAAATGGGATCAGATATGAAAATCTCCAAGGAAACAAAAATGACTAGTTAGAATTTTTAGGAACAATTTATTTTTCAGGAAACATTTCCCTTTCACAGTTTTTCAACTCTCAACATTTAGGTCTAATTTCTTAGATTGCCCTTCGTCCTCCAGAATTACATTATATATTAAACTCAAAAAAACATTACGGCTGCTGCCAAAATGCAGATGGTATAACTATTTCCTGGAGTTGGATAGAAATTAATTTTTCTTTTTTTTAAACTAAAAATAAGGTGCTGTGCTTAATAGCACAGATCAAGGGAGTAATTAAGATTGGCAGCAGATGTTTCGTTGCTAGGGATGGCAGTATTTTTCCCTGGAGATGGGTTATCTCAGGTGGCTTTAAATGTGCAAGCGATTACTCAGAATTTACTGTGTCCCTTTCGCTGTGTGATTGCACATCCCTCTCACCACTGTTGTGCTTATAACGTCGATCTAGCCATAGGAATACTGAAAACAGAAGTCTCCAAGTGTTATTCTCAGAGACACGCACTCTCTGGTATACCTACTACCTTTATGTAAAATAGTGTGAGCATCAAAGACTAGTTTAGGTAGAGGAAGACACTACAATCTGCTGGATCCATCACATGAAAAAACACATTGACATATAATTGGGTCACGAGTTCTGTGACGGTGTCCATACATCAACAGGAAAATAGCCTCTAATTCAGAAGTGAGCATAGCTTCAGAGGTATGATCAATTCTGATCACTCATGATCATGGTCTTCAAAATGATAAGTAAAATCAAGTGATTTATTAGCATTGGTGTATAAAGTATTGCTATACTGTGCTCACATAATAGCGCCCCCATAATACTGCTTTAAAGTTCCCACATAAAACTTACAAACAGTGTTCACATAATACTGACAAACCTAGCCCATGTTATACATAAAAAAAAGCCTCAGGGGAGGAGCAGAGCAGAGAGGATGGTAGTGGTGGTTGTGGACCTGAGATGGGTAGTAGTACTCACAGTCCATGGTGGTAGTTCTCACTTGGGACAAGCACAGTGAATAGAAGGCACACCCTTTCTTCCCCCAGGGCACTCCCTGACTTTCTGGGTCTCCTGCCTGATAATAGTTGGGGTGCCCATGATGTGAGGTGATGAATTCAATAATCAGCCTCGTTAGTTGCAATATATAAAGTCTATATTTACAGAATTGATGATGATAGTAGTAGTACATATGGCAGCAAAAGGCACAATTCCAAAGTATATCACAGTATGACTACATTCACACGACCGTAGTGTTGTGCGGTCCGCAAATTGCAGACCCGCAAAACACAAATACAAGCCTGTGTATGTTCCGCAATTTGAGCACCGCACTAGGCCGGCACCATGATAGAAATGCCTATTCTGGTCCGCAATTATGGACAAGAGTAGGACATGCTCTATCTTTTTTGCAAAACGGATGCAGACCCATTCATGCGCTCGTGTGAATATAACCTAAAGTAGCAAAGGGCACGGTTACAAAGTATATCACAGTATTGTCTCTTCTCAATAGCTGTGTATGGGCAGCAACAAGGGTAATAGTAGGGGACCACAGTGGCTGGTGTCCTGGGTTTAAAGTTTATATGATTTCCCTGTGTTTTTGTGGGTTTATTTTGGGTACTGTAGTTAACTCCTACACAAACTGATAGGAAACTTAGACTGTGAGTTCATTGGAGACAGCAGGTAATGATAATATCTGTAAAGCGCTGTGGAATATGTCAGCGCTATATAAGTGAACTAAGTAGCGCTCCCTGACTCTCCTTCTTAAACCACTTTGCAGTCTCTATTCTTTTCTTGTTAACCCCGGGCTAAAGGGTTTCGAATTTAGATCTGGATGGCCAGTCCGTCTCAAAGTGTGATGGATGCCAAGGTATTTTGTTATTCCCTTTCCAGGATTGCCTATAGTTGAAAGTCATTACACCAGGGAACCAAAATTGCAGAGAACCTAATTTATATCAAGCAAACATGTTCCCAAAAGTATCCATGCTGCAAGTTTTAACCCCTTAAAGCAAATTACGCACATGTAAGTCACTTGTGGAGTATAATTACCGCAGAATGTTGCACATGGATGTCGTTCTGGTCATGTAGGCAAGGGAACTTTGGCTGCTCGATCACCACAGGAGCATCAGAGATGACTCCAATTTTGGTAATTTAAAGTGGCTCATCTATATTCAGGTTGGGATTGCTGCTCAATTTAATTTTAGAATAACCATGGCACTCCCGTAGTACTGTGTATGTAATCAAATCAGAACATCTTTATTTTCCATTCAGCTCAAACAACATATGAAGACCAACATTTCAGTCTTGTGCCAGACCTTGTTCATGGTCTAGTCAACAGGAGAAATGTTGGGTACAGACAGACTTACATCACACTGTAGGACGTGTGGAGGAGGTTCTCAAGTCACTCTTCTGAATGGACTTTGATTTTAAATCCATGTTCTTGCCATGTCTTATTGCTCCAAGAATCAGATTCAATGTGTAAGGTTTCTTTCACATTTGTACTAAAAACAGCATGCTGGAGTTCATCATATACGGCATAGCCAGATACTGCCTTTTCCTGCCAGAGCCCATTGAACATAAAGGGATCCAGCCTGTTTCCGGCATTAGTGCAGGGAGTCAGCCAGGCAAAAAAACGCTTCTTGCAGCACAAAAAAATGCTGTGTGACTAAAGAGAACATCTCCAGGTGCTGTGGCCAAACCCTGCTCCATGGGTATCTCCAGAATATCTGATATAATCAGACATTTTCCGGCAATATCTTAGATGTGTATTTATGTGCCCCTAGAACATTCTTACACACCCCAGTCCCCATATAGAAAACATCCCTGTAGCATCTTCCATTTTATTCACAATGGCCAACAGTTACTAATGTGGTTGTGACTAGAATTTAGGGTAAAATTTGCTATAATTTGGTGCATATTGCATAATGCCAAATCAAGTTTCCAAACTATTTATGCCTATTTTATGCCCAACACAATAATCCACTGTGCCTTTACGCAGCGAGAGGGGGTGTGGGTTAGGATAAAGGATGAAAATTTGCAATGACTGAATAAATTCTATAATTTTTATGCTTTCAGCCTGGAAAAACTTTATTGATTGATGAATGTTCCTCCTGTGAATGCAGTGTTACCAGTGGGATCATTACAAGCTATAAACTTTCCTGTAGACGGGTCCGCTGTGAGCCATGTCCAGAGGTCAGTTGTTATACTTAATATCTTGTTTGTATGAATTTAGAAATTTTTAGATTCCAGGTCAGTGCTTTTTTGTTTGTTCTTTCTTTATAGAATACAGTTTTACAGAAGACCAGTGGATCGTGTTGTGGTAAATGTGTAATGACAGCCTGTCCTGTCACCATGAAGAATGGTAATCGTGTCACTGTAGAGGTAAGTTTTAAAGGGCAGCTATACTATGGACAATCCTTAAAAATAGTTTACCCATGGCACACATCCAGCCTATTATACCTTCTTGATAGGCCTGATCAATGCCAAACATATATGCTTAACGAAGTGTGAATGTACACCAACTTCACCTTGATTCACTGAAACTTGGTTGATGCACCCTAAAGAAGATGTCCCACAAAAATTATTACTATGTAATGAATAATTATTGCAATATACATACAATAAAATATTGTTTTTTATGTACATTATATTATCCTATCTGGTAGCGCCCTCTGCTGTTCATCCTTATAGTCCACCTTATCCTGCATTCAGAGGTGGACTAACATACATAATAGCTTTCCTGCTCCCTTTCCCTCCCCTCAGTGCTGACATAGTTGTCTCATAGAGAAGCAGGTGAAGACACAGATACCGTTTATTCAGCCATCCCTACTTCTAAATAAATAAAAAATATATAGTTATATCTCTCTTTAGTCAGAGGAGAAGAAAATTGGATGGGGGTATTACACATCACATGAATTTCTGGGGTTATATGTGAGGGACTGTTTTCATGCAGGGGAGGAAGTTAAAGAGGACCTTTCATTGGTCCAAACATTGTAAGATATCAGGCTGTGTAGAGCGGCGCCCTGGGATCTCACTGCACTTACTATTATTCCGGGGCGCCGCTCCGTTCTCCCGCTATGTCCCCCGGTATTTTCGTAACAGTGGGAGGAGCCTGCCCTTTTTCTCCTAGGTGTCTCCTTCTCCCAGGCTGTAGCACTGGGTTTTTTTTCTCCCAGGCTGTAGCGCTGTCCAAGCGCAGAGCTCAGAAGGAGACGCCCAGGAGAAAAAGCGCAGACTCTTCCCAGTGTTACCAAGTCAGCAAAAATACCGGGGGACATAGCGGGAGAACGGAGCGGCGCCCCGGAATAATAGTAAGTGCAGTGAAATCCCGGGGTGCCACTCTACACAGTCTGATAGTTATCTTACAATGTTTGGACCGATGAAAGGTCCTCTTTAACAAAGTACTTGATGAGCTGCTACCCATGCACAGAAAGGAAATAAAGTGTTTCAGATAATTGAGTAAAAGAGTTTTAAAAAGAGTTTTAAATTTGTGGGATAACCCCTTTTAGATCCAAAGTCTATGAATTTATATACTCATCTGGAATTGTCTCAGTCATGGTGTCTTAGAATTTGACTGTTATCTTCGAAAGATTAGCACTTCTGGTCTACTAATAGCTAAAAAGCTAAAACTGGCCCTTCACATTAAAAAGTCAGCTGAGCATCAGCAATCATTTGGTATTCCCTTATATCTGTCTCTTAATTTTCAAACGGTAGGTTATAAGAAGTGAAAGCAGATAAAAAGGAATAAAAGGTAGCTGTGGGATCAGACTGCACAGAGTCTATCGTATATAACCATGGAGACACATAGGTTCTCATATGAGTTGTAGACACAGACAATAGGACATTTTGCTTCACTAGCTGCAAGTAAGCACACCTTATCTACTGCACATTGTATAATAATGTCCTGTCCTTTCAGCCCAATGAAACTTTACGAGACGGCTGTAACTCTTACACCTGCAAAGTAAATGAGCAAGGTGGCCTAATGTTGGTTACAAGCAAGACTACATGTCCTGATTTTAGTCGAGAAAAATGTCTGGCCGATGGGGTAAGTGCTTATAAATTCATAACCAAATAAATACTAATTGATTGGGGCAGGGTTCTCTCTATTTGTCTAATTGTCAGAAGTTTTGTCCTTCCTGATCTTTCACAACTTTCATCCTTACGTTTCCATCGATCAGCTCCTGCAATGCATTTAGTTTAAAAGGAGGAAAGAAGAGGGAATTTAGGGACTATGTGGGGAGATTTATCAGGACCAGCAACCGGTCTTGATATCTCCTGCACTGCCGGAGGATGCACCTAATTTATAACAAGGCCCGGGGTGGAGGGTGACTTTTTAACCACCTCCGGACCACCTAACGCACATGTGCGTTCCGGAGGTGGCAGCGCTGCGCACAGTCACGCATATACGCGTCATCTCGCGAGACGCGAGATGACGCGACTATGCGCGCGCGCATGCGCAGTTCGCGCCGGCATTTCGCACAGAAGTATTTCGTCAGCAACCTGCCAGCCAATGATCGTGGCTGGCAGGTTGCTGATTTTTAAAAAATCCAATCAAAGTGCCAGATAGCAGATCATATTTGTAAATATGATCTGTTATATGGCTGCCTGCTCCTCTGCTGGTTCTTTTCGTCGGTTGGATCCAGCAGAGGAGCAGGCTTCACAGTGAGTACACCAAACACTACACTATAGCCCCTGATCACCCCCCTGAACCCCAATTAACCCTTTGATCACCCCTTTGATCACCCCTGTCAATCACAAGTGAAAAGAAAAAAGTGATCAGTGCAAACTGTCACTTTTTTTTCCCACTGTTATTGACCGTTAGGTTTTAGGTATAGTTTAGGTCCCTTGGTTAGGTAGTTAGCGATCAGTTAGCGCCCAGCCCACCGCACTGCAGTCCGTTATTCGCTGATTAGCGTATCGCTAATCAGCATTTGTACTTTTATAGTATCTGGAAGTGATCAAAACTGATCACGGTCAGATCTATAATTGTATTAGTGTCACTTTAGTTCGCCCTCCACCCAAAACGCAGTGTTTGCCCGATCAGGCCTGATCGGTCGCCCACACGTGCGTTCGCCCACACCCGCCCCACCGCAGTGACAAAAAAAAAATTTTTTTTTAAACACTGCACATTCACTTTACACGCACTGCGGCGATAAAAAAAATCAGTTTTGATATTTTTTATCAACCGCAGCGGCCTCCGGTACTTCGCTAGCCTCCCCTTTGTAAGACAGGCTTGCTTTTTTTTTCTTGGGTAGTCTCAGGGAATACCCCTAAATTTAGTTGCCCACATGTCTAACAGGGGGTATTCCTCTGAAGAGGCCTACAGGCTTCTGACCCAGTCGGATGAGGAGTGGGAACCCTCATCTGATGAATCCAGCGGGTCAGAATACGAACCTGTAGAAAGCAGTGGCTCTCTGACCCAAAGTTCGGACGAGGAGGCTGAGGTCCCTGATACCACCAGGCGTACCCGGCCCCGTGTCGCTAGACCGCAGGTTGCGCAGGATCCGCTTCAAGAGCAGCAGAGTGGGGCTGGTGCTGTCGGATTACATGGTGAGGCATACACCAGCAGCCCAGCCCTCCCTGGACCTAGTACCAGCACTGCCGTACAACCTGGTGAAGTAGCGAGCACCAGAAGGGCAGTTGAAGCTGGTACGGTGGCACGTGCAGTAGTGACCCCGTCGCAGCCACCGCAAAGACGTGCCCGTAGAGCCCCTAGAATCCCAGAGGTGCTGGCAAACCCTGATTGGCAGTCCCCAACTTCAGCCGCACCTGTAGTTTTCCCTTTCACTGCCCAGTCTGGAGTTCGGGTTGAGACGGCTCAGATCGGTTCGGCCCTGGGATTTTTTGAGCTGTTCTTGACTGCGGAGCTTTTAGACATAGTTGTGGCCGAAACAAACAGGTATGCCACACAATTTATCACCGCTAACCCGGGAAGCTTTTATGCCCAGCCTTTCCGGTGGAAACCAGTCCAAGTTTCCGAACTTAAAACTTTTCTGGGCCTCCTCCTCAACATGGGCCTGACAAAAAAGCATGAATTGCGGTCATATTGGTCCACGAACCCGATTCATCACATGCCCATGTTCTCTGCTGCCATGTCCAGGGCACGTTTTGAGGCCATCCTGCGGTTCCTGCACTTTAGTGACAACACCGCCTCCCGTCCCAGGGGCCACCCTGCTTTTGACCGGCTCCACAAAATTCGGCCCCTCATAGACCATTTCAACCAGAAATTTGCAGATATTTATACCCCAGAGCAAAACATCTGCATAGACGAGTCCCTGATACATTTTACCGGGCGCCTTGGCTTCAAACAATACATCCCAAGCAAGCGCGCCCGGTATGGGGTCAAATTGTATAAGCTCTGTGAAAGGGCCACAGGCTATACCCACAAATTTCGGGTCTATGAGGGAAAAGATCAGACCCTGGAGCCGGTCGGTTGCCCTGACTACCTGGGGAGCAGTGGGAAGACAGTTTGGGACTTGGTGTCACCCTTATTCGGCAAGGGGTACCATCTTTATGTGGACAATTTTTACACAAGTGTGGCCCTCTTTAGGCATTTGTTTCTAGAACGGATTGGCGCCTGTGGTACCGCGCGAACTAGTCGCGCGGGCTTCCCCCAACGGCTCGTTACCACCCGTCTTGCAAGGGGGCAGAGGGCCGCACTGTGTAACGAAGAACTGCTCGCGGTGAAATGGAGAGACAAGCGTGACGTTTACATGCTCTCCTCCATTCACGCAGACACGACAATACAAATTGAGCGAGCAACCCGTGTCATTGAAAAGCCCCTCTCAGTCCACGACTATAACCTCCACATGGGAGGGGTCGACTTCAATGACCAGATGTTGTCTCCGTATTTAGTTTCTTGACGCACCAGACGCTGGTATAAGAAGGTGTCTGTATATTTAATTCAATTGGCTCTGTACAATAGTTTTGTTCTCTACAGTAAGGCTGGGAGAACTGGATCCAGCGGAGGGTCTAGAAGTAGACAGGCAGCATACAGTGCCTCAACCAGCCAACATTTGTATAAAAAATTACCGTAGGTAGGTTAACAGACTACCCAGCTTATTATTATAGAGGCATAGGTTGGCTGAGATGACTTCTAGGTATGGTGGTATGACAGACAGTATGCTCTTTCCCCAGTGACCTGCATCATCTTGTAGCGTCTTGATGCTGCTGCAGCTGTGTAAGCAGGTAATATTTGCTTGTAGCTGTACGCTGGGCCCCCTGAATGGATTTTACTGGTGGGTGATAGGCAGTATACCCCAGTCCGACACTAGACACACAAAGTGCTGACTGTAACTCCTGAGGCATGGCTTCTCAGCCTGCCTCTCATCTCTATGCCTGGGTTATTCCAATAAATGTGTACTTAGTGAAGCAGATTTATCGAAACTGTTGAAAAGAAAGAAAAACTGTTTGTTACACATAGCAACCAATCACTGCACAACTTTCATTTAACCAGGGGAGTTTAAGAAATTTGGGGAGTACTATTTCTCTTTAGGGAGAGAGCTCCTTAGTCGGCGTGAGGAGACCTTTTAGTTTAAGAAATGAAAGCCAAGCTCTGATTCATTGCTATAGGCAATGAGGAGTTCATTACTCAGTACCCCTCTACTTCTCTGCTACAGGAAGAGGCTTATTGTGTAGTGGACTCTGTTCAAAATATAATCAGCACCGGTGCTGCTGCGCGAGTTATGGACAGTGTTCGCCACTAGTTTCATTATTTCATTAGGCACGTTACCAGCTCTCTAGCACCTTAACCGCTTGCTCCTGATGAGGTGCCCACTACAGAGAACTAGAAACGCATAGAGCAGGGCTGTGTACTATTAGCTAGCTATGAGTTCAGCGGTGTGTACGTGTTCCTCTCGGCATCTCTCTGGGCGCGATAAATATATGGAGACCTTTGAGTCTAGTGTTCGGGCTATGTCTATGGACCCTAAGTGAATTTGGTGGTGACATGATTGGGACTGAAACAATACAATAGTCCCAGATGTCGTGTCTGTAGCAGGAGTGGAATAAGGCGTGACACCCGCTATTTCTGTCCTGACTGTCCGGACCACCCTGCCCTATGCTTTGGAGAGTGTTTCCGGAAGTACCACTCACAGGTACACTATTAGCATAGGGATCATCTCACCAGGATAGGCACACAGGGCTATTAGGGCCCATTCACTCACTGCTGCTGCAAACGTCTCCTTTCACATGGGACAAAGTGCATAATGCACTTCGCCACATCTTTGGGCGATTTGCGCTTTGCACATTGTCCCATGGGGAAGGAGAGGTTTGTTCTATAAAGGTAAAAAAACAAAAAACAAAACAAAAAAAAAAACAGGTAAGCAAACAGGTTAATGTTTAGTTCCAAAAGTTAAAGTTACATGTTCTGTTCCAAAGTTAATAAAATTATTGCGTTGTGGCCTGGTTTTTTTTTTTACCTTCCAGGTGGACCAACCGATCGACCAGCTGCAGCACCGATGTGCATTCTGACAGAAGCATTGCGCTGCTGTCAGATTACACGCAAGTCGGTGTATGCGGCGCTGCAAGACGGGATTTTCTCCTCTGCAGTGACAGATACGTTTGCCGAAGCATACGAGCTGAGGAGGAGGCGGCGTTCCTATGCTTTGGCAAGCACTTTGTATATATATATATATATATATATAAATAAAAAAATCCCGGCAATGATTTATTCATCCACATCGATTGATGTGAATGGAGAAATCTGGTTTGCCAGGGCATACGAGCTAAGTGGGTATGGATGTAGGGCAGACGCCTTTCCCCTCCATTTTTTTTTTTTGGCAGAGATTTTTTCATCCACATTGATCGATGCGAATGAAGAAATCTGTGCCGTTCATTTTTTTCTTTCAGCCCAGAGGCTGAACGGAAAAAAAAATCTCATTACCTGTATGCTCAATATAAGGAGAATAGCAGAAACTCCTAATGCTGGCCATACATGTAATGATTGCGGAGACCCTCAAATGCCAGGGCAGTACAAACACCCCACAACTGACCCCATTTTGGAAAGAAGACACCCCAAGGTATTTGCTGAGGGGCATATTGAGTCCATGAAAGATTTAAATTTTTGTCCTAAGTTAGCGGAAAGTGAGACTTTGTGAGAAAAAAAAAAAATAATCAATTTCCGCTAACTTATGCAAAAAAAAAAAAAATTCTATGAACTTGCCAGGCCCCTCATTGGATACCTTGGGGTGTCTTCTTTCCAAAGTGGGGTCACATGTGGGGTATTTATACTGCCCTGGCTTTTTAGGGGCCCTAAAGCGTGAGAAGAAGTCTGGGATCCAAATGTCTAAAAATGCCCTCCTAAAAGGAATTTGGGCCCCTTTGCGCATCTAGGCTGCAAAAAAGTGTCACACATCTGGTATCGCCGTACTCAGGAGAAGTTGGGGAATGTGTTTCGGGGTGTCATTTTACATATACCCATGCTGGGTGAGAAAAATATCTTGGTCAAATGCCAACTTTGTATAAAAAAATGGGAAAAGTTGTCTTTTGCCAAGATATTTCTCTCACCCAGCATGGGTATATGTAAAATGACACCCCAAAACACATTCCCCAACTTCTCCTGAGTACGGCGATACCAGATGTGTGACACTTTTTTGATGCCAAGGTGGGCAAAGGGGAACATATTCCAAAGTGCACCTTTCGGATTTCACCGGTCATTTTTTACAGATTTTGATTGCAAAGTACTTCTCACACATATGGGCCCCTAAATTGCCAGGGCAGTATAACTACTAGGGATGAGCGAACTCGAACTGTATAGTATTTTGGGGTGTCCGTGACACGGACCCGAACCCGGACATTTTCGTAAAAGTCCGGGTTCGGGTTCGGTGTTCGTCGCTTTCTTCGCGCTTTTGTGACGCTTTCTTGGCGCTTTTTGAAAGGCTGCAAAGCAGCCAATCAACAAGCGTCATACTACTTGCCCCAAGAGGCCATCACAGCCATGCCTACTATTGGCATGGCTGTGATTGGCCAGAGCACCATGTGACCCAGCCTCTATTTAAGCTGGAGTCACATAGCGCCGCCCGTCACTCTGCTCTGATTAGCGTAGGGAGAGGTTGCGGCTGCGACAGTAGGGCGAGATTAGGCAGATTAACTCCTCCAAAGGACTTGATTAACTGATCGATCTGCAGCTGTGGATCATTGAGCTGCTGATCCTCAATTGCTCACTGTTTTTAGGCTGCCCAGACCGTTTGTCAGTCACATTTTTCTGGGGTGATCGGCGGCCATTTTGTGTCTTGTGGTGCGCCAGCACAAGCTGCGACCAAGTGCATTTAACCCTCAATGGTGTGGTTGTTTTTTGGCTAAAGCCTACATCAGGGTGAAGCTGTCACACCAAGTGCATTTAACCAGCAATAGTCTGTTCATTTTTTGGCCATATACAAAATCAGGGGCAAGCTGCGCCTGTCACCAAGTGCATTTAACCCTCAATGGTGTGGTTGTTTTTTGGCTAAAGCCTACATCAGGGTGAAGCTGTCACACCAAGTGCATTTAACCAGCAATAGTCTGTTCATTTTTTGGCCATATACTAAATCAGGGGCAAGCTGCGCCTGTCACCAAGTGCATTTAACCCTCAATGGTGTGGTTGTTTTTTGGCTAAAGCCTACATCAGGGTGAAGCTGTCACACCAAGTGCATTTAACCAGCAATAGTCTGTTTATTTTTTGGCCATATCCCAGTCTAATTCTGTCACTAAATCCATACCGGTCACCCAGCGCCTAAATACTAGGCCTCAAATTTATATCCCGCTAAATCTGTCCTTAGTGCTGTAGCTGGGCGAGTTATTTAGTGTCCGTTCAAGCACATTTCTTGTTCTGGGTTGAAATACAATTCCCAATTTAGCAATTTCATAATTTAGTGGTTTCTGCTATATCAGAGCTATTTGAAATCTATCCCTAAAAGGGTATATAATATTCAAGGTGCACATTGGGTCATTCAGAATAACTTCACACACACCCGCTACTGTGTATTTCCAAGTCTAATTCTGGCACTAAACCCATACCTGTCACCCAGCGCCTAAATACTAGGCCTCAAATTTATATCCCGCTAAATCTGTCCTTAGTGCTGTAGCTGGGCGAGTTATTTAGTGTCCGTTCAAGCACATTTCTTGTTCTGGGTTGAAATACAATTCCCAATTTAGCAATTTCATAATTTAGTGGTTTCTGCTATATCAGAGCTATTTGAAATCTATCCCTAAAAGGGTATATAATATTCAAGGTGCACATTGGGTCATTCAGAATAACTTCACACACACCCGCTACTGTGTATTTCCAAGTCTAATTCTGGCACTAAACCCATACCTGTCACCCAGCGCCTAAATACTAGGCCTCAAATTTATATCCCGCTAAATCTGTCCTTAGTGCTGTAGCTGGGCGAGTTATTTAGTGTCCGTTCAAGCACATTTCTTGTTCTGGGTTGAAATACAATTCCCAATTTAGCAATTTCATAATTTAGTGGTTTCTGCTATATCAGAGCTATTTGAAATCTATCCCTAAAAGGGTATATAATATTCAAGGTGCACATTGGGTCATTCAGAATAACTTCACACACACCCGCTACTGTGTATTTCCAAGTCTAATTCTGTCACTAAACCCATACCTGTCACCCAGCGCCTAAATACTAGGCCTCAAATTTATATCCCGCTAAATCTGTCCCTAGTGCTGTAGCTGGGCGAGTTATTTAGTGTCCGTTCAAGCACATTTCTTGTTCTGGGTTGAAATACAATTCCCAATTTAGCAATTTCATAATTTAGTGGTTTCTGCTATATCAGAGCTATTTGAAATCTATCCCTAAAAGGGTATATAATATTCAAGGTGCACATTGGGTCATTCAGAATAACTTCACACACACCCGCTACTGTGTATTTCCAAGTCTAATTCTGTCACTAAACCCATACCTGTCACCCAGCGCCTAAATACTAGGCCTCAAATTTATATCCCGCTAAATCTGTCCCTAGTGCTGTAGCTGGGCGAGTTATTTAGTGTCCGTTCAAGCACATTTCTTGTTCTGGGTTGAAATACAATTCCCAATTTAGCAATTTCATAATTTAGTGGTTTCTGCTATATCAGAGCTATTTGAAATCTATCCCTAAAAGGGTATATAATATTCAAGGTGCACATTGGGTCATTCAGAATAACTTCACACACACCCGCTACTGTGTATTTCCAAGTCTAATTCTGTCACTAAACCCATACCTGTCACCCAGCGCCTAAATACTAGGCCTCAAATTTATATCCCGCTAAATCTGTCCCTAGTGCTGTAGCTGGGCGAGTTATTTAGTGTCCGTTCAAGCACATTTCTTGTTCTGGGTTGAAATACAATTCCCAATTTAGCAATTTCATAATTTAGTGGTTTCTGCTATATCAGAGCTATTTGAAATCTATCCCTAAAAGGGTATATAATATTCAAGGTGCACATTGGGTCATTCAGAATAACTTCACACACACCCGCTACTGTGTATTTCCAAGTCTAATTCTGGCACTAAACCCATACCTGTCACCCAGCGCCTAAATACTAGGCCTCAAATTTATATCCCGCTAAATCTGTCCTTAGTGCTGTAGCTGGGCGAGTTATTTAGTGTCCGTTCAAGCACATTTCTTGTTCTGGGTTGAAATACAATTCCCAATTTAGCAATTTCATAATTTAGTGGTTTCTGCTATATCAGAGCTATTTGAAATCTATCCCTAAAAGGGTATATAATATTCAAGGTGCACATTGGGTCATTCAGAATAACTTCACACACACCCGCTACTGTGTATTTCCAAGTCTAATTCTGGCACTAAACCCATACCTGTCACCCAGCGCCTAAATACTAGGCCTCAAATTTATATCCTGCTAAATCTCTCGTTACCGCTGTCCTGTTGTGGCTGGGAAAGTTATTTAGTGTCCGTCAAAGCACATTTTTTGTTCTGGGTTGAAGTACAATTCCCAATTTAGCAATTTCATAATTTAGTGGTTCCTGCTATATCAGAGCTATTTGAAATCTATCCCAAAAAGGGTATATAATATTCAAGGTGCACATAGGGTCATTCAGAATAACTTCACACACACGCTTCTGTGCATTTCCAAGTCTAATTCTGTCACTAAATCCATACCGGTCACCCAGCGCCTAAATACTAGGCCTCAAATTTATATCCCGCTGAATTTGAATACAATACATTGGGCCAAATAATATATTTGTTGTTGTGGTGAACCATAACAATGAGAAAAACATCTAGTAAGGGACGCGGACGTGGACATGGTCGTGGTGGTGTTAGTGGACCCTCTGGTGCTGGGAGAGGACGTGGCCGTTCTGCCACATCCACACGTCCTAGTGTACCAACTACCTCAGGTCCCAGTAGCCGCCAGAATTTACAGCGATATATGGTGGGGCCCAATGCCGTTCTAAGGATGGTAAGGCCTGAGCAGGTACAGGCATTAGTCAATTGGGTGGCCGACAGTGGATCCAGCACGTTCACATTATCTCCCACCCAGTCTTCTGCAGAAAGCGCACAGATGGCGCCTGAAAACCAACCCCATCAGTCTGTCACATCACCCCCATGCATACCAGGGAAACTGTCTCAGCCTCAAGTTATGCAGCAGTCTCTTATGCTGTTTGAAGACTCCGCTGGCAGGGTTTCCCAAGGGCATCCACCTAGCCCTTCCCCAGCGGTGAAAGACATAGAATGCACTGACGCACAACCACTTATGTTTCCTGATGATGAGGACATGGGAATACCACCTCAGCATGTCTCTGATGATGACGAAACACAGGTGCCAACTGCTGCGTCTTTCTGCAGTGTGCAGACTGAACAGGAGGTCAGGGATCAAGACTGGGTGGAAGACGATGCAGGGGACGATGAGGTCCTAGACCCCACATGGAATGAAGGTCGTGCCACTGACTTTCACAGTTCGGAGGAAGAGGCAGTGGTGAGACCGAGCCAACAGCGTAGCAAAAGAGGGAGCAGTGGGCAAAAGCAGAACACCCGCCGCCAAGAGACTCCGCCTGCTACTGACCGCCGCCATCTGGGACCGAGCACCCCAAAGGCAGCTTCAAGGAGTTCCCTGGCATGGCACTTCTTCAAACAATGTGCTGACGACAAGACCCGAGTGGTTTGCACGCTGTGCCATCAGAGCCTGAAGCGAGGCATTAACGTTCTGAACCTGAGCACAACCTGCATGACCAGGCACCTGCATGCAAAGCATGAACTGCAGTGGAGTAAACACCTTAAAACCAAGGAAGTCACTCAGGCTCCCCCTGCTACCTCTTCTGCTGCTGCCGCCTCGGCCTATTCTGCTGCTGCCGCCTCGGCCTCTTCCTCCGCCTCTGGAGGAACGTTGGCACCTGCCGCCCAGCAAACAGGGGATGTACCACCAACACCACCACCACCACCTCCGTCACCAAGCGTCTCAACCATGTCACACGCCAGCGTTCAGCTCTCCATCTCACAAACATTTGATAGAAAGCGTAAATTCCCACCTAGCCACCCTCGATCCCTGGCCCTGAATGCCAGCATTTCTAAACTACTGGCCTATGAAATGCTGTCATTTAGGCTGGTGGACACAGACAGCTTCAAACAGCTCATGTCGCTTGCTGTCCCACAGTATGTTGTTCCCAGCCGGCACTACTTCTCCAAGAGAGCCGTGCCTTCCCTGCACAACCAAGTATCCGATAAAATCAAGTGTGCACTGCGCAACGCCATCTGTGGCAAGGTCCACCTAACCACAGATACGTGGACCAGTTAGCACGGCCAGGGACGCTATATCTCCCTAACTGCACACTGGGTAAATGTAGTGGCAGCTGGGCCCCAGGCGGAGAGCTGTTTGGCGCACGTCCTTCCGCCGCCAAGGATCGCAGGGCAACATTCTTTGCCTCCTGTTGCCACCTCCTCCTTCTCGGCTTCCTCCTCCTCTTCTTCCACCTGCTCATCCAGTCAGCCACACACCTTCACCACCAACTTCAGCACAGCCCGGGGTAAACGTCAGCAGGCCATTCTGAAACTCATATGTTTGGGGGACAGGCCCCACACCGCACAGGAGTTGTGGCGGGGTATAGAACAACAGACCGACGAGTGGTTGCTGCCGGTGAGCCTCAAGCCCGGCCTGGTGGTGTGTGATAATGGGCGAAATCTCGTTGCAGCTCTGGGACTAGCCAATTTGACGCACATCCCTTGCTTGGCGCATGTGCTGAATTTGGTGGTGCAGAAGTTCATTCACAACTACCCCGACATGTCAGAGCTGCTGCATAAAGTGCGGGCCGTCTGTTCGCGCTTCCGGCGTTCACATCCTGCTGCTGCTCGCCTGTCTGCGCTACAGCGTAACTTCGGCCTTCCCGCTCACCGCCTCATATGCGACGTGCCCACCAGGTGGAACTCCACCTTGCACATGCTGGACAGACTGTGCGAGCAGCAGCAGGCCATAGTGGAGTTTCAGCTGCAGCACGCACGGGTCAGTCGCACTACAGAACAGCACCACTTCACCACCAATGACTGGGCCTCCATGCGAGACCTGTGTGCCCTGTTGCGCTGTTTCGAGTACTCCACCAACATGGCCAGTGGCGATGACACCGTTATCAGCGTTACAATACCACTTCTATGTCTCCTTGAGAAAACACTTAGGGCGATGATGGAAGAGGAGGTGGCCCAGGAGGAGGAGGAGGAGGAGGAGGAAGAGGGGTCATTTTTAGCACTTTCAGGCCAGTCTCTTCGAAGTGACTCAGAGGGAGGTTTTTGGCAACAGCAGAGGCCAGGTACAAATGTGGCCAGCCAGGGCCCACTACTGGAGGACGAGGAGGACGAGGATGAGGAGGAGGTGGAGGAGGATGAGGATGAAGCATGGTCACAGCGGGGTGGCACCCAACGCAGCTCGGGTCCATCACTGGTGCGTGGCTGGGGGGAAAGGCAGGACGATGACGATACGCCTCCCACAGAGGACAGCTTGTCCTTATCCCTGGGCAGCCTGGCACACATGAGCGACTACATGCTGCAGTGCCTGCGCAACGACAGCAGAGTTGCCCACATTTTAACCTGTGCGGACTACTGGGTTGCCACCCTGCTGGATCCACGCTACAAAGACAATGTGCCCACCTTACTTCCTGCACTGGAGCGTGATAGGAAGATGCGCGAGTACAAGCGCACGTTGGTAGACGCGCTACTGAGAGCATTCCCAAATGTCACAGGGGAACAAGTGGAAGCCCAAGGCCAAGGCAGAGGAGGAGCAAGAGGTCGCCAAGGCAGCTGTGTCACGGCCAGCTCCTCTGAGGGCAGGGTTAGCATGGCAGAGATGTGGAAAAGTTTTGTCAACACGCCACAGCTAACTGCACCACCACCTGATACGCAACGTGTTAGCAGGAGGCAACATTTCACTAACATGGTGGAACAGTACGTGTGCACACCCCTCCACGTACTGACTGATGGTTCGGCCCCATTCAACTTCTGGGTCTCTAAATTGTCCACGTGGCCAGAGCTAGCCTTTTATGCCTTGGAGGTGCTGGCCTGCCCGGCAGCCAGCGTTTTGTCTGAACGTGTATTCAGCACGGCAGGGGGCGTCATTACAGACAAACGCAGCCGCCTGTCTACAGCCAATGTGGACAAGCTGACGTTCATAAAAATGAACCAGGCATGGATCCCACAGGACCTGTCCGTCCCTTGTCCAGATTAGACATTAACTACCTCCCCATAACCATATATTATTGGACTCCAGGGCACTTCCTCATTCAATCCTATTTTTATTTTCATCTTACCATTATATTGCGATGCTACCCAAAGTTGAATGAACCTCTCCTCTGCCTGTGTGCTAGGCCTAAATATATGCCAATGGACTGTTGCAGTGGTGGCTGACGTGAAGCCTCATTCTCTGCTATGACATGCAGACTAATTCTCTGCTGACATGAAGACAGATTCTCTGTTACGGGACCTCCCTCCTCTGCCTGGGTGCTGGGCCTAAATATATGCCAATGGACTGTTGAAGTGGTGGGTGACGTGAAGCCTCATTCTCTGCTATGACATGCAGACTAATTCTCTGCTGACATGAAGACAGATTCTCTGTTACGGGACCTCTCTCCTCTGCCTGTGTGTGTGCTGGGCCTAAATATATGCCAATGGACTGTTGCAGTGGTGGCTGACGTGAAGCCTCATTCTCTGCTATGACATGCAGACTAATTCTCTGCTGACATGAAGACAGATTCTCTGTTACGGGACCTCTCTCCTCTGCCTGTGTGTGTGCTGGGCCTAAATATATGCCAATGGACTGTTGCAGTGGTGGCTGACGTGAAGCCTCATTCTCTGCTATGACATGCAGACTAATTCTCTGCTGACATGAAGACAGATTCTCTGTTACGGGACCTCCCTCCTCTGCCTGGGTGCTGGGCCTAAATATATGCCAATGGACTGTTGCAGTGGTGGCTGACGTGAAGCCTCATTCTCTGCTATGACATGCAGACTGATTCTCTGCTGACATGAAGCCAGATCGTCTGTTACGGGACCTCTCTGCTCTGCCTGTGTGCTAGGCCTAAATATATGCCAATGGACTGTTGCAGTGGTGGGTGACGTGAAGCCTCATTCTCTGCTATGACATGCAGACTGATTCTCTGCTGTCATGAAGCCAGATTGTCTGTTACGGGACCTCTCTGCTCTGCCTGTGTGCTAGGCCTAAATATATGCCAATGGACTGTTGCAGTGGTGGGTGACGTGAAGCCTCATTCTCTGCTATGACATGCAGACTGATTCTCTGCTGACATGAAGCCAGATTGTCTGTTACGGGACCTCTCTCCTCTGCCTGTGTGCTAGGCCTAAATATATGCCAATGGACTGTTGCAGTGGTGGCTGACGTGAAGCCTCATTCTCTGCTATGACATGCAGACTAATTCTCTGCTGACATGAAGCCAGATCCTCTGTTACGGGACCTCTCTCCTCTGCCTGTGTGTGTGCTGGGCCTAAATATATGCCAATGGACTGTTGCAGTGGTGGCTGACGTGAAGCCTCATTCTCTGCTATGACATGCAGACTGATTCTCTGCTGACATGAAGCCAGATTCTCTGTTACGGGACCTCTCTCCTCTGCCTGTGTGTGTGCTGGGCCTAAATATATGCCAATGGACTGTTGCAGTGGTGGCTGACGTGAAGCCTCATTCTCTGCTATGACATGCAGACTAATTCTCTGCTGACATGAAGACAGATTCTCTGTTACGGGACCTCCCTCCTCTGCCTGGGTGCTGGGCCTAAATATATGCCAATGGACTGTTGCAGTGGTGGCTGACGTGAAGCCTCATTCTCTGCTATGACATGCAGACTAATTCTCTGCTGACATGAAGACAGATTCTCTGTTACGGGACCTCTCTCCTCTGCCTGGGTGCCGGGGCCTAAATATCTGAGAATGGACTGTTCCAGTGGTGGGTGACGGGAAGCCAGATTCTCTGCTATGGAACCTCTCTCCAATTGATTTTGGTTAATTTTTATTTATTTAATTTTTATTTTAATTCATTTCCCTATCCACATTTGTTTGCAGGGGATTTACCTACATGTTGCTGCCTTTTGCAGCCCTCTAGCTCTTTCCTGGGCTGTTTTACAGCCTTTTTAGTGCCGAAAAGTTCGGGTCCCCATTGACTTCAATGGGGTTCGGGTTCGGGACGAAGTTCGGATCGGGTTCGGATCCCGAACCCGAACATTTCCGGGATGTTCGGCCGAACTTCTCGAACCCGAACATCCAGGTGTTCGCTCAACTCTAATAACTACGCCACAAGTGACCCCATTTTTGAAAGAAGACACCCCAAGGTATTCCGTGAGGGGCATGGCGAGTTCCTAGAATTTTTTATTTTTTGTCGCAAGTTAGTGGAATATGAGACTTTGTAAGGAAAAAAGAGAAAAAAAAAAAATCATCATTTTCCGCTAACTTGTGACAAAAAATAAAAAATTCTAGGAACTCGCAGTGCCCCTCACGGAATACCTTGGGGTGTCTTCTTTCCAAAATGGGGTCACTTGTGGCGTAGTTATACTGCCCTGGCAATTTAGGGGCCCAAATGTGTGAGAAGTACCTTGCAATCAAAATGTGTAAAAAATGGCCTGCAAAATCCGAAAGGTGCACTTTGGAATATGTGCCCCTTTGCCCACCTTGGCAGCAAAAAAGTGCGACACATCTGGTATCGCCGTACTCAGGAGAAGTTGGGGAATGTGTTTTTGGGTGTCATTTTACATATACCCATGCTGGATGAGAGAAATATCTTGGCAAAAGACAACTTTTCCCATTTTTTTATACAAAGTTGGCATTTGACCAAGATATTTTTCTCACCCAGCATGGGTATATGTAAAATGACACCCCAAAACACATTCCCCAACTTCTCCTGAGTACGGCGATACCAGATGTGTCACACTTTTTTGCTGCCAAGGTGGGCAAAGGGGCACATATTCCAAAGTGCACCTTTTGGATTTCACCGGTCATTTTTTACACATTTTGATTGCAAAGTTCTTCTCACACATTTGGGCCCCTAAATTGCCAGGGCAGTATAACTACCCCACAAGTGACCCCATTTTGGAAAGAAGACACCCCAAGGTATTCCGTGAGGGGCATGGCGAGTTCCTAGAATTTTTTATTTTTTGTCGCAAGTTAGTGGAATATGAGACTTTGTAAGAAAAAATAAAAAAAATAAAATCATCATCATTTTCCGCTAACTTGTGACAAAAAATAAAAAGTTCTATGAACCCACTATGCCCATCAGCGAATACCTTAGGGTGTCTACTTTCCGAAATGGGGTCATTTTTGGGGGTTTTCTACTGTTTGGGCATTGTAGAACCTCAGGAATCATGACAGGTGCTCAGAAAGTCAGAGCTGTTTCAAAAAGCAGAAATTCACATTTTTGTACCATAGTTTGTAAATGCTATAACTTTTACCCAAACCATTTTTTTTTTTTGCCCAAACATTTTTTTTTTATCAAAGACATGTAGAACAATAAATTTGGCGAAAAATTTATATATGGATGTTGTTTTTTTTTGCAAAATTTTACAGCTGAAAGTGAAAAATGTCATTTTTTTGCAAAAAAATCGTTACATTTTGATTAATACCACCAAATGAAAGCTCTATTAGTGAGAAGAAAAGGAGGTAAAATTCATTTGTATGGTAAGTTGCATGACCGAGCGATAAACGGTGAAAGTAGTGTAGTGCCGAAGTGTAAAAAGTGCTCTGGTCATGAAGGGGGTTTCACCTAGCGGGGCTGAAGTGGTTAATTACAATTTTTTTTAATTAAATATTTCTTCCAGTTTATGAAAATAGAGTAAATTTATCATAAATCTGGTGAGTTGCACATTATGGGTTGGCTGGAGGTGTTTGATGCTTGCATACTGGGAAATTGGGTGGTGCGAGGGGGGGGGGCATATTAAGTTTTGCCCTGGGGTCCTATAAGATCTATTTAGGCCCCTGATGCTGCATTTACATGCAGCAATTAAGCACACAATTGTGGGGAAGGAAGTGTTCCTTCCTGACATTTGCCTGCTTTTTAGTGGCGGTGAAGCATTTCATTTACATCCAGCAATCACCTCCACAGTATGAGGACGAGCCATGGCTACTTCTATGGCTCGTCTTCATACAACTGCATTGTTTCTGGACAGCAGAGTGCTGTTTAGACAGCACAATCTGCTGCCTAGAAACAATCATTTATGTGTCCTCATGAATGATTGTTTCACCTGATGAACAAGTTTTTCGCTCATTCATTGGGTGATCTGCAGCACCTTTAGATTGGCAGATTATCGGGAATGAGCATTAGTAGGCAGTGTAAACCTGCCTAATGGTGGATTTACACGTGCCGATAATAGGGCAGAAAATCAAGTGTTTTTATGAAAGCTCGTTGCCAACAATCTGTCCATCTAAAGGTGCAGCCTCTTACCCGAAATGCTCGTTTATCGGTTAAAACTGTCGTTAGTGCAGACAATTAAATTATCATTTCTGCTGCCCAAAAACAATGTAGCAATAGTGATTAGTCATTCTCATACTATGGAGGTGATCGCTGCATGTAAATGCAGTGCTTCACCTCCACTAAATAAGCAGCCAGTAGTTGGAAGGAAACGTTCCTTTAGAGCAGTTTATTTGTAGGCAAAGCTGTGCTGCAATATAAATCTATACCTTTTTAACACAAAAAATATGTGTTGATCAGTTTTATAAGATATTTTTATAAATTATAACATTATGGCTAACTGCAGTCACCACAAGGGGAAACTTACTATATAATGTTTCTGATATATTGATATTAGTCTTTCCTAGCGAGTTGTGGCTCCATAGTACGAACAACAATGGGCACTTGTCCTAGGAAAAGTATAACGATCAGTGGGTGTGGAACTGCTGTGCCAAAAAATGGATTTGACGTAGGACTAAACTTTAGGGCGTTATTCTGGTGGCTCCCCGGTAATCAGCCTTTAACCATTATACAGGGATCTAGTCTTCACTGCAGAGAATGCACCAGGGAGCTTCCGCTTTGAATAGTCTCTGTGTGGTTGGTTGCGATGCCACTGGGATCAGAAAAAAATGTGCATAGCACCAATAGAGCAGGCAAACTTGTAGTCAGTAACTGACCAGGGTCAAGGCAGGCATAGTACGTGCAAATCTGTGAAACAGGTCAGAGGTCAGGGCAGGCAGCGAAGGTTTAATATAGTAATCAAGCACAGGTCAGGTCAGGAATTGGGCAGAGATCAGTACATGGGCAGACAAATGGAACAGAACATCTTAGCAGGGACTAGTAGCCTGAAAAACCTATTGCTTAGGCACCCTACCCTAAGGGAAGGTGCCTTAAGTACCCTGAGGTGGCCAGTCATAGGCTTGGGAAGATTATGGTGTGCGTGCTGGACCTGTGAAAGCCAAGGAGCGAGCACATGTATGCCCTAGTGACAGACAGAAGAAGCCTAGCAGACTGCAACCTGCAGAAGAGGACAGGTACACAGGAGTCCGGTTGCTAGGTCCGCTACTGGAGGGTAGAAGAGGGCCCGCAAATCCAGGCTGCTGGACAGTAGGATCAGCCAGTTATGTGGAATGGCACCCATGCCAGCACAGAGAAGCAGGCACTAGCCACCAACATAACAACAGGAAATCTTGGAGCTTGGATGTTTACTGCCTCCTGTGGAGTAGGAGAAAAGCAAGATGTGACCATGTGACATCTTTCTCCTTCTCCTTGCTACTCCCTATAGCGATACTACTGAATATTTAAACAGCATTAATTATATTGAATGTAATGTATGCTGCTTTAAGTGTGTATATAATTCATATCTTTATATATGTTTTCTCTTGTAGGGTAAAATCAAACAACTTGATGATTCTTGCTGTGAAACCTGTGAGTAAAATACATGTATTTATCCTGCATTAAATCTTTCCGTCTATTATCTCCTAAATAAAATTGACCTGACTCGTCCCAAAAAAAATCACTTTTGGATGTGTTAGAATCCAATTTTTGGGGGAAATTTGTTTTTCTTTTATGTCTGTGAAGGTTCTTATTTATCCAGGTCATGGTATATATCTGTAAAGAATAAATCAAAGCAACTGGACGTACTGTAGATTTCTTGAAAACGTTTCACTCGTTCTTCCAACGAGCTTTCAACCAATTTTTGTACAATCACTCAGAATTGAGAAAGCTCGTTGGAAGAACGAGTGAAACGTTTTCAAGAAATCTACAGTACGTCCAGTTGCCTTGATTTATTCTTTACAGATATGTTTTTCTTTTAGAATGAATTTCCTCATCTCTATCTATCTACCTTTCTGTCTGATTATCTATCTCCTATCTATCTACACACCTCAACATTGCAACAAACTGCAACAAGCTGTAAAGTTGTGCAAATCGAGGAAGTAGGACAGATAGTCAAATTTTAAGCACCTAGCTCCAATCTGTGGCATGTGAAAGGGGCATAAAAGCCAGAATAAAAGCAGTGTTTTTTAGCCACAAGAAACCTCAAAATTCAAGTCATGTGAGATGATTGTGTGATGCCTGTTGTTTGTTGACGTGCCCGCTACCGCCACTTGTCACAAACTGAAAGGGACAGAATTTCAATTGAGAGACCTTGATTTATCACTCCTGTAGATCACTTTGTGTCTAGGCCGAGATGTCAGCACTGTTCAAAATAGTGCATCCTGGTGGTTAGGAGGACAACAATAAAGTGGAATTACAGCAGCGCACCTGAATAGAAGAATGGTACATAGTGATCCACTCTGTACTGTAGGTGAAATTGGATGTTACATCCCAAACCTATGGCAGCAAACAGTGTCTACATAAACCATCAGAAGGTGTTTGTACAACATTAGCCTACAAGCCATATGTACAGCTACAGGTTTTGCACTGACATTATACCAGAGCTCTCAAAGGGTATCATGGTGCACCGCAGGATGGCCATAGGGGCTGGAAGGGAGGTCTATCCTCTTCAACAATGAGTCCCGCTTTTGTATCAGATGCAATGATAGCTGGAAATTGGTCTGGAGACCAATGTCCAATGCCATAAAGAGGCCTTCACAGGGGAACATCACATTGGTCCTACTGCTGGTAATATCGTGGAGTGTCATAATGTAACCAGACCCCTCTAGCCTTTACTTCAAGTGCACTAACAACTCAGCGTTACATTGATTTGGTCGTAAAACTGTAGCAGTCAAGAGGGACACTACCACTCCTACATTTCTATTGCTAGCCTGTTTGCCACCATTGCATTGGTTTGCACAACCAACTCGTCATTTTTTATATGCAAAAACTGGTATTTTCATGTAATGTCCCTGGTTGTCCAGCAGATGGCAATGTACCTGGCAGAAATCTTTAGTCGGAATGGAACTTACCATTCCATTCTCCCCCTTTTGGGCAGCAGTGATCTAGTCCCACTTCCTACCAAGGGAGGGGTTGCAGCAAGCTGTAGAGAGAGAGTTGAGAGTTGAAACAAGAGAGTGAAACAGCATGGTGTGGTGAGGGAGTGTTTCCTCTCACTGCTGCAGGAGCTTTGGGAAACTAGCTCAGAGAGTAGCCGATTCCTGATATATATAAAATGACATAGTACCTCTGAGAGGGAAAACAAAGCCAAAGACACTCTACTCAGCAAAACAGGTCACAGGATACCTCACTCTCAAAAGAAACAGTAACTGAAGCTGATAGGAACCGGACTAAAGCCAGAGATTAGAGAGAGAGAGAGAGAGAGAGAGAGAGAGAGAAAGCAAAGTATTCAAGTCTACCTACCAGTTTACCCTTTGCCTGCTGGAGCCAAGAGAAAGACCAAGTATTATTTGGATGACACAAGTTTATTGCAAGTTTATTCAAGTAAAACCATTGAAATTTACCAAGTCTGGACTCTACTTACTCCACCAACTACAACTCTTTTGTTCCCATGGAGCCTAACCCCTGGGAGCAACAGTATCCAGGTAGGAGTGGTGCGACTCAAACTACTAAAGCTGCATCACCACTCTGCATTCCTAAATACCGGGACCTGATTGATCCTTGGGGCAGCCCATTGCAGAATCATTGGTATAGCCATTTCTCAAGTGTCTAAGGAGCCGTGTCCGAGTAGCCAGGTGGCATGTTGCCCATACTACTGTGAGCAGCCTGCATGGCCTAAACATGCTACTATGGCCTGCAGTTTCTCCAGAAATGTCTCCCATTGAGCACATCGTCATTGGTTGGCCATTACAAAGGGAGCTGCGAGCAGTGAAACTTGATGATTTGCATGCCCAAGTGCATTAAATGTTGCAGAGCATGTATTTTTGCATGTGGTGCTCATACTTGATACTGAATAAATTGAGATATTTTGATCTATCTATCTATCTATCTATCTATCTATCTACATTTACATATATATATATATGTATATATATATATGATGACAACATAAGTAGGTTACTGTCTCACCTGTAATGTAATTTTCTAGGTATGGAGGCAGAATGTAAACAAACAGGAGTTCCCAAATACATTCAAGTTGACGACTGTGTGTCAGAGCGGGAGTTAAGCATACTGTCTTGTAAGGTATGACCATGGAAAGCACTAATATCCAACAAAGAGATATTTATACAATCAGACAGACCTGTGGTACCAGTTGTTATTCTGTACTTTACAACCTCAGCATTTTTGATGCTGAGCTTATCTGCTGTACATATAAAATACATCTTTTGATGTATGACATTTTTGACATATGGATAGAGCCTTCAAAGAGCATTCTCTACAAATACTTGTTAAATATTCTATAATATAAATCAAGGTTATTTTATATGCTGCCTGTAAGTGACAGAGGGCCACCTGAATTGTTTAACTTGATAGATTATTAAAGAAACTACACACATTCTTATAGACACAATCAGATAGCTGAGATGACTTCTAGGTATAGAGGAAAGCTAGCCAGTATCCTTTTTTTGCCCAGGACCTACCTTCTCAAAGTTTTTGCAGGGACCCCCATATTCAATTATCTGATAGCATCTTGCCGTTGTGTGAGCAGGTAATATTTGAATGTATCTGTACGGTGGGCCCCAGGCACCCCAGTCTAACACTGTTGGTAACCCAAGTAGTGTGTCAGGTGGGCAGACAAGGTAACCACCCATCTGATGAGACTAGGTATGGGAATGGTGAAACAAGGAGTATGGGATTACTTGATGCAGTTCCCCTTTCTTATTGGCCCAATAGCTTAGACACCACAAATTGCTCTTTATTGTGTACCTGTCACAGTCAATTTTGTCTGTTGTAGGGTAAATGCACCAGTGCATCCATCTACAACATGAAAACTCGGAATATGGAAGACCAATGCACCTGTTGCTCAGCAACACAGACTGAACTGATAAATGTTTCTCTCAGATGCACCAATGGGACTACAGTAGAACATGAAGTTACTCAAGCCACAAACTGTGAATGCGTGTCCCGGAAATGTAACAAATAATTATATCTGACTACTGCTGTGTAAGACTATACACTGTGCCCATCTATACCATGCCTTTTTCTGCATTTTGAGCCTTTATGAAATAAATTGTGGGAGCTTTGTTGCTGGAAGAAAAAGTTGCTGAAAATAGCAAATGACACATCAACACCAATAGTTATATAGCTGCAAAGCAATGCCTCGACCCATTATGTGCAATTTAAAGTGTTTTAAATTTTTTATTTTTTTCTTGCGGACAAATTCTTCTATGAAGCAGAACACAGAGTATTTTATATTTTCACTAATGCATTAAAGCTATGACTACTTTGATTTACATTTAGTATAAAAATGTAAGTTCTGTGTTGTGGTTGGTAAATCCATTCAGCTGATGGAATAATACTATATATACTGAAAGAAGCAGGAAATGTAACTACTGCCTTCACAAAACACTGTGTTAAATATTAATGGAATACTGTTGATGTTCTTTATGCATTTTCTTCTTTAATTTGTAAAAAAAACTAAGACTAGAATATAAATAAAGTGAATTTTATGAACTCTACCATCAGTCCATGTTCTTTAAACATTGTTCTCAGTCCTGAGGATTAAATATTGTCAACATTGATGCCTTTGGTGCTGGTTTTGGACCTTGTTTCACCCCAATACGGTGATGGGTTTAGTTATAATTAATTTATTTACAGATGCCCATGCGGGCGTTGAACCTATCTTGCCCCAGGTGAAATTTTTAATACTTCACTTTTATTGATTTTTAAATTAAAATGAGTGTTTTATATATCTTTATTTTATTTTTACTAACGAACCAAAAACCGAAATTTAAAAATACAGTACTACTACTCTGAGCAATCAATTGATACTGATAAGTAAGGAGGGAGAGTCCGTGCACTAACTCTCTCTCCTTCACTTACAGGCAGTTTACTGCCTTTACACCGCATGCGGTTACACCTACAACTAGGCTAAATTGTGGGGACTGAGTTCATTCATCCCACTATATATGTGCATCACCTTGGTAGTACCATACGCTGACTGCTTTGGGAGGTCATGATTAAGAACCATCTGGTTCGAAGCATGTAGACCGTACTGGGGCTTATTTTTGGAGGTTTCTATCACCGCTGTACATTTGGTTTGTGGAATAAACGTCAAGCAAGAAAAACAAGGTGCTGGATCTTTCTTCCTTTCCGTTCAAGTTTATATGCTTGGGTCTCATCCCATCCGTGCACTCTTAAAACTGTTGATGCAGGTGAGCTGGACTTTTACTATTATTTGCTTTTTGTCTGTCTCTAAGTTGGTGCACACTGCATGCGGTGTATAACGTTTTTTGATGCCGTATCGCACTGCTGATCTGCTCAACCTTTGATAAGTAGGCCAGCCGGTGAGTGGATTGCTGACTTAAAAACTCAATCTGCCCCCCCAACATGCTTCACCAGATGACTGGTTTCTTCAGGGGATTTGGGCAGCAAATCAAATTTGCTGCCCAAATCCACTGAAGAAGCCAGCTATCTGGTGAAACATGTTGGGAGGCAGATTGAGTTTTTAAGTCAGCAATCCACTCCACTGTCAATTGGATAATAGGGTGGCGCAGCATCTTGCTGTTAAAAAATTCATAACATTTTTCCTCTGCAATATAATTGCAGTTGCCTGCCAGTGAGTGTCAGGCCCACAGACTGTACTGTGCCCACTGCCCACCACTCATATAGAGTGGCACAGCACCTTGCTGTTAAAAAATTCATTACATTTTTCCTCTAATATAATTGCAGTTGCCTGCCAGTGAGTGTCACGCTTACAGACTGTACTGTGGCCACTGCCCACCACTCATATAGGGTGGCACAGTACTTTGCAGATAAAAAATTAATTACATTTTTCCTCTGTAATATAATTGCAGTTGCCTGCCAGTGAGTGTCAGGTCCACAGACTGTACTGTGCCCGCTGCCCACCACTCATATAGGGTGGAACAGTACCTTGCAGATAAAAAAAAGTCATAAAATTTTTTCCTCTGTAATATAATTGCAGTTGCTTGCCAGTGAGTGTCAGGCCCACAGACTGTACTGTGCCCACTGCCCACCACTCATATAGGGTGGCACAGCACCTTGCTGTTAAAAAATTCATTAAATTTTTCCTCTGTAATATAATTGCAGTTGCCTGCCAGTGAGTGTCAGGCCCACATACTGTACTGTGCCTACTGGCCACCACTCATATAGGGTGGCACAGCACCTTGCTGTTAAAAAATTCATTAATTTTTTTCCTCTGTAATATAATTGCAGTTGCCTGCCAGTGAGTGTCAGGCCCACAGACTGTACTGTGCCCGCTGCCCACCACTCATATAGGGTGGAACAGTACCTTGCAGATAAAAAAGTCATTTAATTTTTTCCTCTGTAATATAATTGCAGTTGCCTGCCAGTGAGTGTCAGGCCCACAGACTGTACTGTGCCCACTGCCCACCACTCATATAGGGTGGCACAGCACCTTGCTGTTAAAAAATTCATTAAATTTTTCCTCTGTAATATAATTGCAGTTGCCTGCCAGTGAGTGTCAGGCCCACATACTGTACTGTGCCTACTGGCCACCACTCATATAGGGTGGCACAGCACCTTGCTGTTAAAAAATTCATTAATTTTTTTCCTCTGTAATATAATTGCAGTTGCCTGCCAGTGAGTGTCAGGCCCACAGACTGTACTGTGCCCGCTGCCCACCACTCATATAGGGTGGAACAGTACCTTGCAGATAAAAAAGTCATTTAATTTTTTCCTCTGTAATATAATTGCAGTTGCCTGCCAGTGAGTGTCAGGCCCACAGACTGTACTGTGCCCACTGCCCACCACTCATATAGGGTGGCACAGCACCTTGCTGTTAAAAAAATTCATTTAATTTTTCCTCTGTAATATAATTGCAGTTGCCTGCCAGTGAGTGTCAGGCCACAGACTGTACTGTGCCCGCTGCACTCCACTCATATAGGGTGGCACAGTACCTTGCAGGTAAAAGTCATTAGATTTTTCCTCTGTAATATAATTGCAGTTGCCTGCCAGTGAGTGTCAGGCCTACAGACTGTACTGTGCCCACTGCCCACCACTCATATAGGGTGGCACAGCACCTTGCTGTAAAAAAATTCTTTACATTTTTCCTCTGTAATATAAATGTAGTTGCCGGCCAGTGAGTGTCAGGCCCACAGACTGTACTGTGCCCACTGCCCACCACTTATATAGGGTGGCACAGTGGAAAAGGAAGTCATGGCACGTCTGGCACACAGTGTTGGGGCAAGGGTCCATCTGACCACTGATACATGGTCTGCAAAGCACGGTCTGGTCAGGTATATCACGTACACTGCGGTTTGGGTAAACCTGCTGATGGCTGCCAAGCATGGAATGCTTGGCTCTGCAGCAGAGTTGGTGACACTGCCACGACTTGCAGACAGGCCTGCTGCCACCTCCTCTACTCCTCCTACTCCATCCTCTTTGCTAACCTCCTCAGCTGAGTCCTCTTCTGCTGCGTCTTGCTCCACATCAACTGCACCGCCCCAGCTCCCCAGGGGCTATTCCATATCCCGGATACGACAGTGTCACGCCGTCTTGGGGTTGACTTGCCTGAAAGCAGAGAGTCACACCGGACCAGCACTCCTGTCCGCCCTGAACGCACAGGTGGATCAATGGCTGACCCTGCACCAACTGGAGATCGGTAAAGTGGTGTGTGACAACGGAAGAAATCTGTTGGCGGCATTGAATTTGGGCAAGTTGACACATGTGCCGTGCATGGCACATGTGTTGAATCTGATCGTACAACGCTTTGTGTATAAGTACCCAGGCTTACAGGACGTCTTCAAGCAGGCCAGGAAGGTGTGTGGCCATGTCAGGGGTTCCTACACGGCCATGGCACACTTTTCCGATATTCAGCGGAGAAACAACATGCCAGTGAGGCGCTTGATTTGCGACAGCCCGACACGTTGGAATTCAACACTCCTAATGTTCGACCGCCTGCTCCAACAAGAAAAAGCTGTCAACGGGTATTTGTATGACCGGGGTGCTAGAACAGCCTCTGCGGAGCTGAGTATTTTTTTGCCATGTTACTGGACGCTCATGTGCGATGCCTGTAGGCTCATGCATCCTTTTGAGGCTGTGACAAACCTAGTCAGTCGCACTGAAGGCACCATCAGCGACCTCATCCCATTTGTTTTCTTCCTGGAGCGTGCCCTGCGAAGAGTGCTGGATCAGGCCGTAGATGAGCGTGAAGAAGAGGAAGAGTTGTGGTCACCATCACCACCAGAAACAGCCTTGTAATCATCGCTTGCTGGACCTGCGGCAACGCTGGAAGAGGAGTCAGAGGAGGAATGTGGCTTTAAGGAGGAGGAAGACCAACCACAGCAGGCATCCCAGGGTGCTCGTTGTCACATATCTGGGACCCGTGGTGTTGTACGTGGCTGGAGGGAAGAACAGACCTTCAATGAGATCAGTGAGGACGAGGAACGGGACACGAGTGGCTCGGCATCCAACCATGTGCAAATGGGGTCTTTCATGCTGTCATGCCTGTTGTGGGACCCTCATAAAAAAAGGCTGAAGGAGAACGACCTGTACTGGGTGGCCACGCTACTAGACCCCTGGTATAAGCAGAAAGTGGCTGAAATGTTACCGAATTACCGGAAGTCTGAAAGGATGCAGCAGTTCCAAAACAAGTTAAAAAGTATGCTTTACACAGCGTATAAGGGTGATGTCACAGCACAACGGGAATCTATAAGGGGAAGAAGTGAAAGTAATCCTCCTCCTACCACGACCACGCCGTCAAGGTCAGGACGCTTTACAGACGTGTTGTTGATGGAGAACATGCAGAGCTTTTTAAGTCCTACGCATCGCCACAGCCCTTCGGGGTCCACCCTTTAGAGAACGTCTCGACCAACAGGTAGCAGACTACCTCGCCTTAACTGCAGATATCGACACTCTGAGGATCGATGAACCCCTTGACTACTGGGTGTGCAGGCTTGACCTGTGGTCTGAGCTATCCCGATTTGCGATAGAACTTCTGGCCTGCCCCGCTTCAAGTGTCCTGTCAGAAAGGACCTTCAGCGCAGCAGGAGGTATTGTCACTGAGAAGAGAAGTCGTCTAGGTCAAAAAAGTTTAGATTACCTCACCTTTATTAAGATTAATGAGGCATGGATCCCGAAGGGACTGACAGTGGATGCATTTGACTAAAAAAAGCCATTCCTTGGGCTAAAAATGGTCCCCACGCTGCTGTATTTAATCTCTGCATGCCGGATGACTTGCGTGACTTCTCCGCCACCAACTAGGGTTCAAGCCGCAATGTTTTAGTACACTTTCTGCCTGGAAAACACCAATTTTTCCGTCCGCTGCTACAGTAGCAACTGCAACAATACCTCATTTTTCAGGCATGTGTTCATGCCTAATTTTTCTGGCCTCTGGTGCTGCACTGTGGCTGCAAAAACAAAACAAAAAAAAAAGGCACATACATGTGTCAATTTCCCTTTGTGATCGTTACCTTGTTGTGGTGAAGGGGCTTGCGTATTACAATGAAGCAATCACCTCTATGAGTGTGTTGGCAATGTTGGCACACCCCAGATGATAAGGTCGTTGCTTCATTGTGAACAGACCAAAAGCGATCGGCTGGATAATTTTCATAGAAAAAACATTAATTTTCTTTGTGATCATCTAAGGTGATCATTAAAGCCTACTAGGCCAACAATGGGCTCACACTGCAGAATCATTGTTTTCTGGGTCACTTAACTGTCACTGAACTATCTCAGCACGACTATAGGCTTTGAAAAACCACCATCGCCTGCAATCTCCCGAACGTGCGCACGAGCACAGTCATCACTACACCAAGATTGATGCATAGAGAAATAAAATTTATGTCATGAGTGTGTCAACTATTGACGACAACTCTTTGCGGTTATTTGTGGTGCGTTAAACGAGGAGTTTGGTCTGTCACTGTGAAGCAGGCGTAACCCTTACACTACCTGATCGATACAACATCATACCTGATCGTATACACACACTGGATGTTTTAAAGCACGTTATTCTAAACAATTTAGGAATGTTGCCCTTTATGGAGTAAAAGCCGACTCTGTGTCAACTACGTAATTTTCTATGGGAGTTTTGCCATGGATCCCCCTCCGGCATGCCACACTCCAGGTGTTAGTCCCCTTGAAACAACTTTTCCATCACTATTGTGGCCAGAAAGAGTCCCTGTGGGTTTTAAAATTTGCCTGCCTATTGAAGTCTATGGTGGTTCTCCCGGTTCGCCCGTTCGCGAACATTTTGGTAAATTCGCGTTCGCAAACTGAAAATTTTATGTTCGCGACATCTCTAATAGAGGGTCATTTATCAAACTGGTGTAAAGTAGAACTGGCCTAGTTACCCATAGCAGCCAATCAGATTCCACCTTTCATTTTTGACAGCTTCTTTGGAAAATGAAAGGTGGATCTGATTGGTTGTCATGGGCAACTAAGCCAGTTTTACTTTATACCAGTTTGATAAATGACCCCATACTTTTTAGGAGGCCCACAAAGCATTGTTCCACTCTACAGGGTGGGCCATTTATATGGATACACCTTAATAAAATGGGAATGGTTGGTGATATTAACTTCCTGTTTGTGGCACATTAGTATATGTGAGGGGGGAAACTTTTCAAGATGGGTGGTGACCATGGCGGCCATTTTGAAGTCGACCATTTTGAATCCAACTTTTGTTTTTACAATAGGAAGAGGGTAATGTGACACATCAAACTTATTGGGAATTTCACAAGAAATACAATGGTGTGCTTGAGTTATTTACAAGTTTCTCTTTGTTTACAGCCATTGACATGTCGCCGAGGTTAACACGTGCGGAGCGGAAAGAAATTGTGTTGATGTCTGGTGAATGCAGTAACTGAGTCATTGCAGCAGATTTCAATGCAAGACAGCCTACGAGACCACCCATCTCCCATGCTACAGTTAGCAAACTGCTTGCTAAGTTTCGTGAAACTGGTTCACTGTTGGACTTGCAAAAATGTGGACGCATGAAATCTGTCACTAATGAAGAAACATCAGTGGCTGTCCTAGCTTCATTCAGCAAGAGCCCACAGCGTAGCACTCGCCGCATGTCACTGGAGAGTGGCATTAGTCGAACATCCCTTCGGCGGATATTAGCTACTCACAAATGGCACCCTTACAAACTTCAGCTACTGCAGCATCTCAACGAGGATGACCCAGATTGGCGCACTGAATTTTCAGAATGGGCAAAACAAAAATTGGAACAGGACCCTCAGTTTACGCAGAAGATTTTGTTCAGTGATTAGGCAAACTTATATGTGAATGGTGAAGTTAACAAACAAAACCACCGCTATTGGTCTGACACTAACCCACATTGGATAGATACCTCCAAGACTGTTGGAACCAAAAAATTGATGGTATGGTGTGGTATATGGGGTGCAAAGATAGTGGGGCCATTCTTCATTAATGGAAACCTCAAGGCCACTGGATATGCGAAATTGCTACATGATTATGTGCTTCCCTCTTTATGCACTGAAGCTGGCACGTTCCCTGAGTTTTTCCAGCAAGATGGTGCACCACCACATTATGGGTGTCAGGTCCGAGCATTCCTAGATGAACAGTTTCCTGGAAAGTGGATTGGTCGTCGTGGGCCAGTTGAATGGCCCCCAAGGTCTCCCGATCTGACCCCCTTAGACTTTTATCTTTGGGGTCATCTGAAGGCAATTGTCTATGCTGTGAGGATACGAGATGTGCAACACCTGAAACTACGGATACTGGAAGCCTGTGCTAGCATTTCTCCTGCGGTGTTGCTATCAGTGTGTAAAGAGTCGGAGAAGAGGGTTGCATTGACAATCCAACACAATGGGCAGCACATTGAACACATTTTATAAGTGGTCAGAAACATGTAAATAACTCATGAAGGAATAAAGTTACATTAAAACCAAGCACACCATTGTTTTTCTTGTGAAATTCCCAACAAGTTTGATGTGTCACATGACCCTCTTCCTATTGAAAAAACAAAAGTTGGATTCAAAATGGCCGACTTCAAAATGGCCGCCATGGTCACCACCCATCTTGAAAAGTTTCCCCCCTCACATATACTAATGTGCCACAAACAGGAAGTTAATATCACCAACCATTCCCAATTTATTAAGGTGTATCCATATAAATGGCCCACCCTGTAGTTTGACTGGCTTTATAGAGAGAGGTCTGTCCATGATGCTGTGCCATTTTTTACTTATTGTATACTGTAATTACTGTTCCTTGATAGATGATTGGATGCCCACATACAGTTCATCTAACACTATGAGTTCTTTTAAAGTTTATCCTACATTTGAATGAATCACTATAATTGAGGGTGTTTCTTTCAAAGGAAGTGGCTGGCCAAATATAATTTAGTTGCTGATTATTGCAAAAGATGTTGCTGGGACTTCTTTTTGGGAGAGAGAGAAAGAACCTGCTAATTTACAATGGTGCTGAGAAAATCTCCCATAGACATTGCATTTATGGTGATTAGGAGGAGAAACATTTGTCCCCAACGGGTGAGCACTGAGATAGGGTTCAGAAACTGCTGTAAATTTTAAATTACTGAATTTTATTTTGCTCAAATTGGAACATATTTTGCAGTATATTTTTAAAAACATCACTGTGTATAAAAGAGACATCTGGTTACATCTGGAATTTAAACATACTCAACATAAGTTGGAACTTTAGGTTACCTTCACATATGCGTCAGCGATTCCGGCAGGCTGTTCCGGCATAGAACAGACTGCTAGAATCCTCTGGATTTGGCACTGCTGGATGCAACTGGAATGCCTACCAGCCCCATTAACTATAACGAAAATTACGAGAATCAGCCAGACAGAAACCGCTGCATGCTGCAATTTTTTGTTTGGCTGATTCCTAGCATTTTTTTCCGGATCACCCTGCCACAGATGTAAAAGTAGCCTTAGTCTTTTAGTTCATTTTGAAAAACGCTTGCCAAGTCATTCCCCCTGAAATATTTTCAGAATTTCCCTTTAATAAACATAGAGGTAACTTTTATAAATTCAGTCAACTTGCAGCCACCACTAGAGGGAGCTTAGAGACTTGCTAGAGGCTGTTTATACACTCACCTAAAGAATTATTAGGAACACCTATTCTATTTCTCATCAATGAGATTATCTAGTCAACCAATCACATGGCAGTTGCTTCAATGCATGTAGGGTTGTGGTCCTGGTCAAGACAATCTCCTGAACTCCAAACTGAATGTCAGAATGGGAAAGAAAGGTGGGCTACAACAGCAGAAGACCCCACCGGGTACCACTCATCTCCTCTACAAATAGGAAAAAGAGGCTACAATTTGCACGAGCTCACCAAAATTGGACTGTTGAAGACTGGAAAAATGTTGCCTGGTCTGATGAGTCTCGATTTCTGTTGAGACATTCAAATGGTAGAGTCCGAATTTGGCGTAAACAGAATGAGAACATGTATCCATCATGCCTTGTTACCACTGTGCAGACTGGTGGTGGTGGTGTAATGGTGTGGGGGATGTTTTCTGGGCACACTTTAGGCCCCTTAGTGCCAATTGGCCATCGTTTAAATGCCACGGGCTACCTGAGCATTGTTTCTGACCATGTCCATCCCTTCATGACCACCATGTAACCATCCTCTGATGGCCACTTCCAGCAGGATAATGCACCATGTCACAAAGCTCAAATCATTTCAAATTAGTTTCTTGAACATGACAATGAGTTCACTGTACTAAAATGGCCCCCACAGTCACCAGATCTCAACACAATAGAGCATCTTTGGGATGTGGTGGAACGGGAGCTTCATGCCCTGGATGTGCATCCCTCAAATCTCTATCAACTGCAAGATGCTATCCTATCAATATAGGCCAACATTTCAAAAGAATGCTATCAGCACCTTGTTGAATCAATGCCACGTAGAATTAAGGCAGTTCTGAAGGCAAAAGGGGGTCCAACACCGTATTAGTATGGTGTACCTAATAATTCTTTAGGTGAGTGTATATTGAACTCAATTAATAAACAGCATAAAGTAACTCCTAAGTTCCCTCTAATGGCGGCTGCAGGCATTTAAAGAGCATTTCTGGTACTTTTATATTGGTGGCTTATCCTCAGGATAGGCTATCAATATCTGAATACAAGTTCTCATGAATACTGCACCTCAATTCAATCAGCTGTTTAGGAGTAGCTAAGGTTCCGACTTCTGGTGTTGAAGCTACTTTCAAATAGCTGATCTGTAGCGAATGGAGCTGGTTACTGCAGCACTGCTGCAGTTGAAGTGAATGTCAAAGCACTGCAATAAACATTTCAGTCCACTATGCAATGGACAGACCTAAAAATGCTAGAAAACTTCTTTAACTCTGTATCTATGCAGGAGATTTCAATCTCTTTATGAGAAGTGGGGCTATCATCACAATAAAAATATATTAAGAAATGAAACAGTACAGCATTTTTTACTTTTAAAATGCCATGATGTTAAAACTGGACATTTAAATTACCCACCTAAATCCCATTCGATCTTAGTCCTTGCTTAAGCTCAGAATGGCCCTGGTATATCTAAACGAGCAGGTGATTACAAGGTAAGCCTTTTAATATTTAAAGCAGTACTGTATCTTCATATACCAAGTGTAACCTGAGATTAAAAAAAAAAAAAAAAAAAGATCTATAAAAGGCTCAACCCTCAACACTCTATAGCAGAAGAGTTCTTATGACTTTACAAAGAGCATTGTTCTTTCTCAACAATACCACAACATACAGAGAGCAGGACCCGGGCTGTCATGCTTATTGGATTTCCCTTCTTCTGGATTTTCCATATTATCGCTCTTTTGTGTATTTCTACAAATGGAATGGCTTTTTATTTGACGTCTGACCTACAGGAGACAATAGTTCCCCTTTGTGGCTCACTCGCTAAAGAATTTTCCTAACATAAACATTAGGTGCCATAATTCCCGATTGTTCCGCCTTTTTGTGTTATTTTTTTTTGCCTTGGTTTTGTTGCTGTCTTATATTTTAAAATTAGTAATTTTTTTTTCCTTGGACTGTTATTCTTCCAGGCTGGTGATTACGTTAGCAGAAGGTCTGGTTAATTAGTTCCACTCGGTGTTTGTCTAAAGTAGATTGAAGCTGGGATGGAATTAACAGCCAGTACCATTGGCAAATTAAGACAGGTTAGAAGCAGAAGCAGATTGTACTCAGTAGCTTCACATCCACATCATCCTATTAGCACTGTCTCAACTTCCAACAGACAAATCCCTCAGTGCAATATGGAATCTTCCTCTGCACAACTAACCGGTGAGTTTATCCTTTCAAACTATTGATTTTGTATGTATTTTCTTCACATTTACAATTGTTCATCATTAACCATAGCTTGAGAGTTTTGAATACATGATTTCTCTGTGGGGTGTGTAGCAGGTGCACTGAGCATACGCAATATTCCTAGTTTACCAGGCAAGGTGGTTTGTTATGTGAGTCTATAATATGACTATTTCTTTTGGCCCTTGTGGATTAGCATTATAAAATTATCTACAGTTTTTTTTTTTCATTGTCTTTGATCTGGTTAATATGCTGTAATTTTGCTTTTAGGTCTTTAATATGGACTTTAAAAACGTTAAAATTGAATTGTTTTAGAATATAATGTAAAAACATAATGTATGAAAATTGCTAAAATGACTTTGCTGCTCATCGAGGTTAATATATGATCATACTGGTACAATAGGAAATAAAAACACACAAAGACAGATTTAAAACAAGATGTTTTCTCTGACAGGTGGTGAACAAAAGATGTTTTCTTTCATAATTAATAGGGTTGGATATTTGTAACTGTAGTTACAATGGAAGAGGATAATGGTATTGGTTGTAAAGCCTACACTACAAATATCTATAATGAAACTACCCGAGAACGAAAAAAGTTAATTTAATGTAATGCAGGCAGTGGAGCTAGGTTATATTACTAAATAGCAGTCATAAACCTTAAATGAAATCTCACCTATAGAGAAGCTTAAGGTGTTATTACCTTATTAGAAGGAGACAATACAGTGACTCCAGGAAATAATTAGCATCAAGCATGTTACGTCATAGTTTAGTGAACCAATTAAAGGCTCATTCATTTTTAATTATTTCTAACCAACAAGTAATTTGTTTCCAGTAAAAATAAATTTTTGGTCAGCTTTGAAGCATCGCATATAGATAATCTGGTAACAGGTATGACTTGGAAGCATACTTTGCATAGTCATGTGGAACAAGTGCAAAAACACTTGTGTGATAACAATGATAAATAAATAGCGTTAATAAATCATCATGCATGTATGTTTTCTTTTTGGAAGCATCAGCATAATTACTTCTATATTTATATGAAGAAATCGAGTATAAGGACTCACAGAAACATGATTTTGCTCTAGTGTTTTAAAAGAAACAACACCATACTGCATGTGGTTTTTCTGGACTTTTTAGTTGCGTTTTTTTTAAATAAATAATTGTGTGATTTTTTTTTTCTGCCATTTTATTCTCTATAGAGAACACGATATCCGATTGCATGAAAAAACACCACAAGCTTCTACAGTCTGTGCTTTTAAAAAAGAGACTCAAAAATACCAACAAAAAAAAATATGCTAGTAGCAAAAAAAAAATGCTGCCTTTCATCTTTCCCATAGACTTTCAGCTAACACCTTGTACTGACTTTTATGCAAAAAATGCACACAAATCCGCGGGTTTAAAGAAATGCCACTAAAAATGCAGAGGTATGCAAAAATGTAAAACCCCCATAAATCTATTAGGAATGAGCCAGTCACTATTCTGTATACATGTAAGCTAGGCATCAAATGCAATGAGTGTAGTGGGTATTGTTGGATGAGGTGATCAGGCTCTGGGGAATAGTATAGAAGGGGTAAATAGAGAAGAGTTATAATAGGAAATGTGATAGGTCTACCTAAAAAGATGTGTTTTAGGGCAAGCTTACAACTGGCTTTTGCTAATCAAATTGATTTTCTGGAGTAGCACATTCCAGAGAACAAGAAAAGTATTGGATACAGAAGCAAGAGGTTTGAATCATGGAGGATGTTAGTCTTAGATCCTTGGTAGAAAATAGGGCACATGTATGGTGGTAGAAACAGATTATGGAGGAGATATAGGGTGGTATGGTAGCTCATGTGGCTGCTATCAGATGCTTGATGAGAAAAGGCCCAGTCCAGGTTGACCGCATATCCTATTTCCATAGGTGGTGAGAATCTGTGCAACCAGGGGCATAACTACCATAGTGGCAAACCATGAGACTGCTATGGGGCCCAGGGCAAGAAGGGGCCCAGTTGGGATCATCTCCTCTTTTACTGGAGGTGAAAACTTGGTCAGGACTGTACCATTTAAAGGAACAACTTTTAGAAAATGAGGCAGTGAAAAAAATAGCCCAAGGATAATTGAAAAGGGTTTAGGTGGAAAGCTGTCTGTCCTGTGTGGGGAGCCTGGTTTGAGCCTTGCTATGGGGCCCTTAATTCTCTATGTACGGCACAATGTGCAGCGATCCCCTTTTCATAGGTCCTATAATGCTAGCAAGCAATGGTGTGAGGACTCAAGCTAAAGATAATGAAAATGAGATGATTGACAAAGAAGTTAAAAGTCCTCATGTTGTAGGTGGTCCTGGATATGCAAAGCAACTGATTAGTTGTACAAGACACTGTTCTCATTTGGCTTCTATTTGCTTAATTCAGGAGAGGTGAAGATGGTCCATAAGCTATAGTGAAGTATCAAGCATTTTGCAAACCCTTCATTCTATCTACTCAATGACTGGACTCCTAGCGATGTGAGAATAGCATTTTACACCTTCATGAAATGAAGATGTTCTGGTAATCACCATGTGTGTGGCTTATTGTAGCCTCCCGTGATCAGCTGTTATCACTGTGGGAAGCTCTATGCATCACTCAAAGAATGGATGGCCATGTAATACATGGTTACTTCAAGTCCACCTGAGTGAGAGCCACTTTTACTCTAAAGGTGTTGAAGATGATATATGGAAAGGGGTATTTTAGATAAAACAACCTAAGTAGAAATATTATAAAAGCTGCTTATATCAGACATTTGGATTAAAGATGAGTAAATTGATTCTAAATGTTAAAATTTCACTGAACTACGTCCACCAAACAAATCAGATTTTTAATTAATTTAGGACAAATTGTATAAAAAGGCGCCCCATTTTCCTCTGAATATTCGGGGGGGGGGGGGCACAAGGAAGGAAGAAGATGGAGGATCATATGACACTGGGAGAAAGTTGGGGGGGGGGGGGTTGCCCTGATTGGCTCAGAGGCTGAAAGATAGCCTGGATCAGCCAGTCAGGGGGCAGTGGGCAAACAGCATCTTATGCTGAGACAGAAGAATCACTATTCAGACTTCAGCTTTTGACCTGGAAGGATGTTATGTGGCAGTGTCTGACAAAAGGCTATTAAAAACGCAAGCCACTAATGTAATTTGATAGGGACACTATAGGAAGAGAAAAATAATACATAATTGGGTAGATTTTAAGAAAATTGATCATGTAAAGCTTTATGGAAACTTTTGCAAGGCTAAGGGGCTAGTCACACTGTGTTTAATACAGTTGCTGTGGGCAGCTAGCTCTACATTACAAAATCCATCACAAGTCTCCTTGCAAGAAAAATGAACTTTTTTTTTTCAGTATATAAAAAGACAGCTTTTTTTTGTTAAGAAAACTTATGTTTCTGCAGTTCACAGTGCAGTGACGAGGATGCAGGGGCGTGCATGTGAGTGGCTGGATGGGTGTAGTAGAAGTTGTGGAAATCAAGGTTCTGATGATCTCTGGGCCATTGTGCAGTGATGGGAAGGGTGCACTTTTTCTCCCCGTCAGGGCACCACAAAAATTGCATTGTTATACCCATGATACTGAACGCATATTTCAAAGGCATTCTAATGCAAACATTGCATTGTTATATCCATGTTATTGAGCGCATTACTGCATCAGACTGTGCAGTTCCAGGCCATTTCACTACAATATTTGCATTGAACCCATGGTTTAAAGACAATTTACTGCAAACATTGCATTATTACCAAAGTAAAAAATACCAGTGGACAATGAGTTTGTATGTTTGTAGAAGTGGAGGGATTTAATTGCACTTCTGTCTTTGCACGTTTCAAAGACAAAAACATTGCATTGTTATACTCATGTTATGAAATGCATTAGTGCATCAGACTGTGTAGTTCAACGTCATTATTTATTTGCTTGATATTGAATGCATGGTTCAAATAAATTTTACTGCAAACATTGCATTATTGCATGTAAGGGATAACACCCCGCGTGCCACGACTGACATCAGATGTCAACTACGTCGAGCTCACGAGATATGGTATAGTCATTGGTTACCAACGCGTGATATTACACCCTCCTGGAGGAGCGGGTAAGGTCAGGCTTGGTACACTTTTCACAGATTCATCCTGTCCACACGAGCACAGAGAGGCAACAAGCTGAGAGAGCCTGTTTACTGCCCCAGTGAAACAGCGCTTTCTCAGCCCGGAAAGACTGGCCCCAGTTCCATGTTTGATATAAGCCCGGTCCGCTAACGGGATTATATAGGGTAAGAAACCAACCTGCGGTAGCGTATTACTAGGCCGAAACACGGACGTGGGGATTCGTGATCGAGATTCCAGACAGCACAATATTAAATTATATATTTAATCGCCTTAAGGGCTCACTAGACAATACACTATACACACAAGGATACAGTGGTCTGAGGTTACAAATACAGGTGATATGGTATGGATAAGTCCTTTTGGGTTGTGATGAGTCCTTTGCTGTAGTCACATGGAGGGCAGTGATGTCAGCAGGTTGCAGGTCCCTCTCATAACATGGCACAAGCCTTTTAACCTGTAGCCGGCCCCTCCCGGCCTATGGGAGAGGTCAACCCCCCCTCTGCTGGGCTGGCAGCACATGAGCCACAAAACCGATTAGGGCTCATGGGTCCAGACCAGAATGTCACAGGGAGGTGGTTCTGGGACCAATGGATCTGTCTGGGTTCTGGCTACCAGTAGAGTCCAAGCATGGTACCGTTATGTGGTTTCTATGGGGAGATATGTATAGCTCCCCTCCATGGCATCCCACCGCCAGACTATGACCATGGGCCTGTTCATCGTGGCCACAGGGACACAAATATGTATCAGGGTTTTGCCTGTGATGGCCGGGCGATTCATAATTCCTTATAAATAGCCGGCTCCAATATGTCTGATAAATTTGATTGAACTGGGGAATGGCCCAGACAACTGCAGAGAGGTTTTAGCTGGATTCCTCGCTGGCTGAATGGAGGTGAGAAATTGTAAACAAAGGTGGCCTGCAAGAATTTCTCTGCTATATGGCTGGGCTTTGAAGCAGGGCCCTACTGTGGAGCTCACTACCTCTGCTATATTACAGCTAATGGCTGGTGTGGGAACATGGCTGACAGTAAATATTAATCCATATTCCTCACATTGAAAGAGTAAATTGTGCAGTGTATTTGTAGAAGGGGAGGGATTTAATTGCGCCTCTGTCTTTAAATTACAGAAAACACACTTCCAATTTTGCTAGTACTGTTTAATAATCTGTGTACTGTACCAAACACATAACTTTCCATTTATAGGAAACCCATGACTTTTAATTGATAATGTCTAGAAAAGTAGAATAGTGCAAATGTTCTTTTAATCCATGTTGTAGCAGTGCAAACACATACTTTTGAATCCCTTCTGTTAGCTGTAGAATGACCGTGCGTCTCAATTAGGCTCAGTTCACACAGTTATTGTCATAATTTATTGTCAGCCAAAAGCATGTGCGGGTCAAACCCACGGAACAGATAAAGATCTATTTATGATACCTAATTCGAGAGTAGGTTTGGCTCCTGAATTTGGCTCACAAAAAATGCTGTCCAAATAACTGGTGTGAACTCTAATGTTTGCGCCAGTTCTAATTTATCGGCATGGACTGAATCGTGAAGTGGCTCAAGAGTAAAGTAGTGGCTCTGTGACAGTGTGAGGAGGGTAATAGGAGTATTGTTGTGTTGATGTCACTGTTTATTTTTCCCTTCTTCTGATCCGAAAATCTGAAAAACAGCCCAAAAATGCAGATCCTGTATTTTGAGCATCCTCCTTCACACGGTCAGTATTTAGTCAGCATATGATCAGTATTTGTAAGGCAAAAACAGGAGTGGGTCCAAAACAGAGATGTCATGGAAATATTTGTATCTGTTTTGTGTTTTGGACGCACTCCTGCTTTTGGCTTCCAAATCATGATCAAATTCTGATACTAAATTCCAACTGTGTGTTAGAGGCCTTATGGATGTTAAAACGACAGGATCCATTTTGTTTTTTATTTTTCTGTTCTTCTGATGGATCAGAAGAATGGAAAAATAAATCGTGATGTCAACACGGCCAAACAGGGACACTGGCCCTGTAACAGAGTGGTGAGGGTGATAATAGCATGAAGAGTCACAAATGTGGCCCCGGAACAGAGTGGGGAGGGTGGTAGCAGCATGAAGAGTCACAATAGTAGCCCTGTAACAGACTAGTGAGGGTGACAACAGCATGAAGAGTCACAATAGTGGCCCTGACACAGAGTGGGGGTGGGGGGGTGGGCAACAGCAGTGGCAGTAACAGCACAAAATGGTGACAGATCACAGTAGGAGCAGATGGCAGTAGAGGCAGCAGGCATGTGGTATGAGGCGGTGGCAGCAGCACTTGGGCAGAAGTAACAGGCCACCTGTCACAATATGGCAGCACACTACAGTCAGATCACTACTGCCAGAATGATCTAGTCTGTTGCATCAGGCACCGGTGTCCAGAAATCCTGGTTGATCCATGCCTGAATAATCTTTATAAAAGGATAGTCTCTCAACATTTTGTGCTGAAAGGCGAGTTCTCTTTGGGGTAACAATGCCACCCGCCGCACTAAACACCTGCTCTGATGTCGCACTACTCGGCCAGTTGCACCTACAATTCAAGTTTGGCTACTCAGTGGTCCAGGGGATCTTGGATCTGGGGTGACAGTGTGCAGTCAAAGAATGCCACAAACTGCCGTTATTGCTCTAACATTGTGGCGAGCCAGTCGTCATCCCTCTGCCGAATGGTAATAATGCAGTTATCACTACACAAGCAACTCAGCATGCATTTGGCTATTTGCAGAAGGGGCTCGGAGGGGTTCCCTGCCCCATCTCCACTCCATACTGCCACAGTTTGTGGGGATCATCTGCGTCGTCTTCATCGTCACCCTCTAGCTCTGCAGTTGCATGGGCAGATAAACCACCTAGTTCTGTATAGAATTCCTGGGCGTTTATGTCCTCCTCCTCGTCTCCCTTCTGTGTCGATTCAGCTTTCACAGAGCCTAACTCCACACTGTCTAACATCAAAGTTACACTGGGGAGTAGTCCTGTAAGTCTGCATCATGAAGAAATCGGTCACCGGTTTCCTCTGCTCATACAGTCAGTCCGACATGTGTAACTTGGAGTTCCAACAAGTGGAAATGTCGCATATGAGGCGATGTAGGGCACCAGTCTGCCTTTGCAGGTCAAGGAGTGCCTGTTTTGCACAGTAAGGTTGGCTGAAGTGCATGCACAGTTTCCCTGACATTTTCAAGACCCCTTGCAGTTGGGTGGAAGACTTTAGGAACCGACAACCAGAATGAAGACATGTGCGATGCAAGGTGCATGGGTCATCCCTTCCTGATGCAGTGCAGACAGAATGTTCTTCACTCTATCGGTGACCATAGTTCCTATCTCCAGTTGGCAAGGATACAGCCAGGATTTGATTTCTTGGTTGATGATGGGGACAGTTCCTCCCTGGCATGACTACATTTTCCCAGGATGACTAGGTACAGAACTGTGTGACAACTCTGTTCTTTGCATAGGTGGTATGCTGGAGAACCACTCTGAACTGTGCCTGCAATGGAGGCTGAGGAATCCCACAATAACAACGGAATGCCTGTATTGCCATCACCTGGCCAAGTTGCTGGTGTATCTGGGACGGAACCACATTTACCCAGTGGGCTGTAAAGGACATATATTGTCCTTGACCATAGTTACAGCTTCACATGTCAGTGTTGGCATGAACTATACCAGATGCCGACAGGCTCAAGAACTTGCCCACCTTTTGCTCAACATATGTGTCCAGGGCTGGTACAGCTTTTTTAGAGAAGTAATGACTTGGCTTGAGGCTCTCCACCTTGGGTGGGCACAAGCCATCAGTTCAGAGCCCAATATATGGAAAGGAAGGGACTGTAGTACCAGCAACTTGGCCAGGTGCACGTTCAGATTCTGCACTGTTGGATGAGTGCACTCATACGTTGTCTTTTTGAAATTGACTTGGGGATCAATTGCTGGAGAAAGATATGATGAGGAGTAGGAGGAGCATCAAGAGCAATAAACGAAGAGAAGGAATGACAGCTGGAGAAGGGGTGTGGGCCACTGGGAGATGAAGCAGTTACTGCATCAGGCTGTACCACTACATTAGTGCCACAGTTTTCCCATGCCACTTTATGGTGACACCATGTGTTGATGCAGGGCCATAGTGCCAACATTAGCACCCTGACCGTGCTTTACCTTCTGCCCATATATAATGCATACCACCATTCCTTCAGTGAATTGATAAAGAATTTCCAAACTGCCGAGTATGGCATTTTACCCCCACCACTCTGTGCTGACTGCCTGCTTCTTCCCTTATGAACCACTATTTGTTTTCTAACAGGTAGGCTCCTGAGTAGCAGATGTCTACCCCAGACACGTTTGGCTCCAGATCTCCCACTGCTTCCACCCTGCTGGCTCATAAACATGCTGCCACCCTGCTGCTTCCCTCACCCTCTGATAATTATGATGATGCCCCCTCTTCACCCAGCTCCAACGTGCAATTGGCTACATCATCATCCACTACTATCTGATCATCACTTATGTCACCCTCACCAGTCTCATGGACACATCATGGCCGCTCACACCACATGCTCCCACTCGACTGTCATCATCGCAAGTTGCTGTAACGGATCGGCAGGGTCCCTCCATCTGGAGCGCAGCGACTGCTCCGGTCGTCACAGCGGCGTTTGCTTTCCAGCGTGGAACGCAATGTGCGCGGTGACGTCATGGGCTCATCCCACAGGGCGGAGTTACACCATAAAAGCGCCGAGGCAGCTATGCACAGCGTTCCACTAATTTGGAGTGTGCGCCTGTGCATACTGCTACTGAAGCTTTACCCACAGACTTTGGATCCGGACTTCAGAACACCTGGGAACCTTACTCCATGACTCCGCTAACCTCCCTGGAAATCCGGGACGCTACTTAAGGATTCTACCAAACCGCAAGTATAGCAATTCAGTGGCAGATTCTAACCTGGACTATCAATACCTTACACCAGTAGCGAAAATATTCAAGGCACTCTGTTCTCTGTATAATGTTTGCAAGTAAGGCGTGTGTCGTCCAAAACATGACTCATGGACTATAACTGTTGCCTGCACCATATGTATAACTGCATCCACCTGTAAGGCGTATAGAGATAGCCTTAATAATATACTCAGAGCAGGGAGCAGGTGTATGATGTTAGGGTCCCTAACTCTCCGCCCAGTTGTTTGAGAGAGCCGCCTGGGAATCCGTTACTGAACCTGATCTAACCTCACTTTCCTTCTGGGTCTTGTGCACTAGTTAATGCAACACGTTTCCGCAGTTGAGATCCTCGCAAAACAGTTCGGCGCCTTACAGTTGCATGCCTAAAGGAGGACCTCTCCTCCAAGTCTGTGCTGGCCTGTAGCTGCTGACTGTCCTCACTGAGTTCGTCCTCCCTTAAAAAGTGGAGCAGAGCCGGCAGCATACATTACGAGCAGAAGGAGCAGCAAAAGAAAGAGGCAGTTGCTGGACAGCTGAGGGCACAGAGGTTGCTCCTGGCCATGCAAACTAAGTGTGGTGTCAGAGGAATCCACCAATTCCTGGCTGTGTGTGTCTGATGTCACATGAGATGATGTTGAAGAGCAAGTCAACCACTCTAATACAGCTGGATTGTTGGTCAAAACACGGCCACTGGATAACAGTGGCAGCTCTGGACTGTTGCTGCGGCTGCTGCTACCACCAACACTTCTTTTGCTGCTACTTGTGCCGGCTACAGCAACATTTTTGCCACTGCTCGTTCCTTTTGAAGGTCCAGGCAACTGTCTGTTGACCATAGTGTACAGTAACTGAATCAGTAATGTAACTAAGTACTGTATGAAGGATGCAGCAGTTGAACTAAATGCACCTATATATTAGTCCACCTGTTGACACTGAGTCTGACGCACAGTAAGTCTGTAGATAACAGATTAAGTATTAATGGTGCAGCAGGTGAACTAGATAAATGTGCCTATATATTAAACCGCTGATTCACACTGAGTCTGACGCACAGTAAGTCTATGTATAACAGAACAGATTATGTATGAATGGCGCAGCAGTTGAACAAAATGCACAGGGTGATTACCCTCAGGTTGCACTGTTCCTGCAGTCTCCCTATGCTATCCCTGTGCTCTCACTACAGTGTCTAAAAACTCTGCCTACAATTTCCCTACACTGTTCATACACTGTTCCTGCACTCTCCCTATCCAGTATTCTACAATGAATAGCTTTCTTAAACACTGTTTCTAGTGCTTGCCACATCTGTCCCTATGCTCAGCTCAGGACAGTTTGGACAGTTTGATCCCCAATATTTTACTAAATTGTCCCCAGAATCTCGAGACAAACAGCACTCCTCTATGTGAGATAGTGGACTCGGGTATCGCATGTAATTTGAGAATATTGTCAACAAACAATGCTAATTTCTTAGCGTTAGGAAGTATTTTTAATGGAATTAGGTGACACATTTTTTAGAACCTATCAGTGACCACATGGATGAACGTTTTCCCCTGGAAGAAAGGAAGGTCAGTTATTAACTCCATAGAGATGTGGGTGGGATGTGAAACCATTAAATGCAGAGACAAAGGCAATCATATCTCATGACCAAGTAGGCCACAAGTAAGCTCTGGATATCAGCAATTCCCGAATGACCTGCCATTACAGAGCAATGAGACTCCAAAACTCTAAGATGAAGATTTGGAGGAACAATTTACCAGAAAGAAGATTACTGGGAGCCAAAATCGGACAATATTGTATTTCAGAGGGCATTACTAGGTATTCTAAATGCTGTTTAGGTTTATTGAACACTATTTTCCATTCGTCCTCTTCCTATATTCTGATTAAATTATAGGCTCCTCTGAGGTCAATATTTGAAAACCAACGAGCGAGCCCCAACAATTTGATTAAAAGGGTCAGGAATAAAGGGAAGGGGATACTTATTTCTAACTGTAATTTTATTTAATTCACTATAGTCAATACAAGAGCATAATCCACTGTCTTAACAAAAAAGAACCCAGCTCCCATAGATATAGACGGACAAATATGTCCCTTCCTTAGACTGTCTTGGATAAAATCTTTCATGGACTGTCTGTCAGGTCCAGTAAGATTATAAATTCTGCCCGTAGGATATTTAGCACTAGCAACATGTTCGAAAGCACAATCATATTCACGATGTGGAGGCAAGGTCTTTTTTTGGAAAAAACATCCTGAAAATCTTTAATATATTAAGGTAACGGACCTTCCTCTAATTCAAGACCAGAGAGCTGAATAGATATGCAATTATTAGAGCACTGAGGGCCCCATTTAACTAATTCCCCCCTACTCCAATTAAACACAGGACTATGCACACTCAACTAGGGTAATCCCAAGATCACATCAGCATACAAATTTCTCATGACATATAAGGAACACTTTTTTTTAGAATGAATAGAAACAGACCTTCATTACCAAATAAGGAGTCTTATACTCAATAAACCCTCCGGCCAAGAGAGTAGTATATACTCCAGAGACCGGAACGGGTTCAGCAATTCAAATCCCAAGGCCGATACAAATGCTTGACCTGAAGCAGACCTCTCTAGAAAGGACAGAGTAACAGGCAATAAAACCCAGCCATTACTTTCGGGAAATACCTGTGTCGGAGTTACCTTCTGGATCATCCGCCTTCAGTCTAGTAGGACAGGATCGCAGTTGACTTGCAGGACTGCTGCAGTAAAAACAGAGGCAATTTTTCATGCAGTGTTCCTTCCTTTGCTGGGAAGACATGGTACCCACTTGCATGGGCTCCTCAGACTTCACTGGCACCTTAACCACAGAGGACTAAGAGATAGAAGGGAAGGAAATGGTATGGACGGAGAGGGAACGTCCACGCTTACATTCTTAATTGTCTGTCAAATCGAATAGCCAGAGATATAGCCTCTAGTGTTGGGCGAGACATAGCCTCTAGTGTTGAGTCTCCTCCCTGCACATTTGTTGGCTGCTACGCAGCCAATAAACGTGCAGATGAGTACTGCCATTCACTTTAACGCTGTAGCCATGTTGGCTACTGGCATTACAGTGATTGGCTGGCTGAAATGCATCATCAGGTGCACCCGATAACACCTGTTCGTCTCAGTCTTAGTCAGGGAGAGCTGTATTGAAAAAGGTACAGATAGTGTAGGGGGTGAAATAGTAATATTTTATTGAAAAAACTTAGAGACCCAACAAGTTCTTGTTGTATCTGGCAGCAATATAATTATTAGCGCAACCTGCGCTAAATTGCGTGGAATTGTTAGAGAGACCTAAAAGTCCATTTAAGAACTATCGTTGTATCTGGCAGCAATATAATAGCGCAACCTGCGCTAAATATCTTGCAATTGTTTGGCCGCTGCAGACAGTGACATTATCAGTGCTACATCTCCTGTGTAACGTGTGTGCAGCCTAAAAATATCTGTGACATCCAGTGTACTTTTTCTGTAGACGGTGTCCGCTGCGGACAGTTACATTACCTGCGCTACATCTCCTGTATAATGTTTGCGTATCCGAAATATCAGTGCATTCAGTATAATTTTTTTGCTGCTGGTGGCAGCGACATTACCTGCACTACATCTCTAATATAACGTTAGTGCATCCGAAATATCAGTGAAATTCAGTGTAATTATTTTTTGCCGCTGGTGACAGCGACATTATCTGCGCTACATCTCCTGTGTAACGTGTGCGCAGCCTAAAAATATCTGTGACATGCAGAGTACTTTTTCCGTAGACGGTGTCCGCTGCGGACAGTTACATTACCTGGGCTACATCTACTGTATACCGTTTGCCCATCCTAAATATCAGTGACATTAATTCAGTGTAATTTTTTATTAGCTGCTGGTGACAGCGACATTACTTGTGCTATACCTCCTTTATAACGTTTACGCGTACTAAATATCAGTGACATTAGTTCAGTGTAATTTTTTATTAGCCGCTGGTGATAGTGACATTACTTGCACTATACCTCCTGTATAACGTTTGCGCATCCTAAAATAATTTGTGACATTCAGTGTACTTTTTTCATAGACGCTGCGGACAGCGACATTATCTGTGCTACATCTCCTGTTTAACGTGTGCACATCCTAAAAATATCTGTGACATTCTGTGCACTTTATTTGCACATACACTTACAAAACCTGTGCTACTGTACGTGTGACATACTTGCAAGCATATATACCATTTAATATGCGCAAGGCGAGCAGTAAGGGAAGGGGAAGAGGCCGTGCTGCTGATGGTGCGTGCAGAGGCCATGGCCCTGGGAGCGGGGAAACTGTGCCTGCTGCCAGAGCACAAGAAACACACTCATCCACGATACCTAGCTTCATGTTCCAGTTTGCAGGGAGGTGCAGGACACCACTCTCGAAGTCAGACCGGTGTGACCAGGTGGTCGGTTGGATTGCAGCAGATAATGCTTCCAGTCGGTTAAGCACCACCCTGTCTTCCACAAAGTCCAGTCCCAGTAGCCAAAAGTCTGGTCAACAGAATTCTTACCCTGATACTCCTTCCTCCCACCATGGAGAGTCTTGGCAAACAAGTGATCCCATACTCGGATATTCCGAAGAGCTCTTTTCATCGCCATTTCTTGATTTCGGGCTCTCGACAAGCCCACTTGAAGAAAGACATGAGAAGATATTGTGCCCTGATTCCCAAACTCTTGAGCATCCACAGTCACAAGAAGATGACGGTGGGGTACGGCAATTCGTGTTTCATGAGGTGGATGATGTTAATGATACAAAGTTGGCAATAAGTCAACCGCAATTAGTGTCTCAAGAGGTTGATAATGAGGATGAGACACAGTTGTCAATAACTGAAGTTGTTAGGTCAACAAGTCAGGAGGATAACCAGAGTGAGGAAGTGGAAGAGGAGGTAGTGGACGATGAAGTCACTGACCCAACCTGGGAAGGTGGCAACCGAGCGAGGACAGCAGTACAGAGGGGGAGTGACCCCCAGCACTGCAACAGGCTAGAAGAGGCAGTGGGGTGGCAAAAGGGAGAAGGCGGGCCACACCAAACAAGCCCGGAACTGTTCCCCGGAGCACCCCCTTGCGGCAATCTCCCTTGCCAAGGGATAGGTGTTCTGCAGTCTGGCACTTATTTTAGGAAAGTGCGGACGATAAATGAATTGTCATTTGCAACCTGTGCCGTACCAAAATGAGCAGCGGTGTGAACACTAGCAACCTCACCACCACCAGCATGACATCAAAGCACACTAATAGGAGGGCCGAACGCCTGGGTACACAATCTGCGTCTGTGGGTCACACCACTGCCCCCTCTTCCCCTGTGTTATGTGCTGGCCAATCCCCTGACCAAGACGCAGGCCCGAATGCCTCCCGCCATGCACCTGGACCTTCGCAAGCATTATCAGCTAGAACATCCACTTCTGTGTCCCAGTGCAGCTTACAGATGTCTATACCCCAGGCCCTTGAACGAAAGCACAAATACGCAGCCACCCACCAACAGGCCATAGCACTAAATGCACACCTTTCCAAATTGCTGGCCCTGGAAATGTTGCCATTTAGGCTTGTGGACACTGAAGCTTTCCACAGCCTCATGGTGTTGGCCGTCCCGCGTTACTCTGTCCCCAGCCGCCAATATTTTTCACGGTGTGCAGTCCCAGCCTTACATCAGCATGTGTCCTGTATCATCACCTGTGCCCTGACCAACGCAGTTATTGAGAAGGTCCACTTAACGACTGACACATGGACAATAGAAAAAGGAAAAGTTTGTAGCAGCACAACGAAAAAATGGTAAATACGGAAACTTTCTAGTGGTGGTGGCGGCAGTGTTGGGAGCCAGTCTGAAGCTCCCCCTTCAGCACGTCATTTATATAAAAAACTGCAGCACTCACTTGTCTTCAATTATGCAGGATTTATTCACCAACACAATGCGACGTTTCGACCGACAAGGTCTTTCTCAAGCAACTTTCTCAAGCAACAGTTGTGCTGAGCAAGTAAATGCTGCTTTTTTTTTTTATATATAAACGACGTGACACATGGACATGGCACAGGTGCTACCGACTTCAAGGATTGCAGGCCCTACTTCCATCAGGGTTTCCGCCACCACCTACGTTAGTGGCTGCAACCCCCCCGTCTCCTCCTCCGCCTCCTCTTCCACCTCTGAATTATCATCGTGCAGCACCAGACAGCAGGCAGTAGCTGCAAGCTCTGTAGCACTGCAGTGGAGAAGCGGAAGCAGGCCTTGCTTAAACTGATATGCTTAGGTGACAAACAGCACACTGCCAGAGAGCTGTGGCAGGGGATAAGGGACCAGACTGAGCTCTGGCTCTTGCCACTTAACCTACAACCAGGCATGGTTGTGTCTGATAATGACAGTAACTTGGTGGTGGCTTTGGAGCCTAGCCCACGTGTTCAACCTAGTGGTTCAGCGTTTTCTCAAAACCTACCCCAATTTGCCTGAGCTACTGGTGAATGTGCGCCGTGTGTGTGCCCATTTCCGCAAGTCATCGACATCTTCCGCTGGTCTGGCAACGCTGCAGCAGTGCTTGTAATTGCCAGCTCACCGAATGTTGTGCGGCATTAGCACACGCTGGAACTCGACGTTCCACATTTTGGCCAGGCTTTGTGAGCAGCAGAGGGCAGTAGTGGAATACCAGCTGCAACATGGTCTTCACCTTTCCAGTCAGCTTCTGCTCTTCGCAAGCGACAAGTGGGCATTCATGTCTGACCTCTTTGAGGTTTTTCACAACTTTGAGGAATTAACAAAGATGGTGAGCGGTGATAACTCTATTATCAGAGTAACCATCCTACTTCTGTGTCTACTCAAGCGCTCACTGCTCACAATTAAGGCAGTCTCTTTGCATGTGGAAGAGGTGTAAATGGGGAAGACAGTACACAGGGTGATAGCCAGACCACCCTCAGTTGGTCTTCTCAGCGCGAATTGGATCAGGAGGAGGAGCAGGAGACGGTTGCCTCCGCTACAGAGGGTAGTACCCATTGAAGTTTTATTCCATCTGTTCACCGTGGATGGGTAGAAGAGAAGGAAGAGGATGAGGAGATTGAGATTCATCCTCCTGATGAGGACAGAAAAGTCTTGTCTGTTGGGACTCTGGCACACATGGCTGACTTTATGTTAGGCCAACACCTATTACTGTTTGTTCACCCTTCACGACCCCCGCTACAAAGAGAACTTCTCATCTCTCATTCCTGTGGTGGAGAGGACGAGCAAAATTGTGCAATACCAGAAGGTCCTTGTGGAAAAATTGCTCCAAAAATTTCCAGCTGACAACACTGGCTGCAGAGTACATAGTTCCTTGGCCAACCCAGGAGGGAAGACGAGTGAAACACACAGAAGTTCCAACAGAGGCAGGGCAACACTTTCCAAGGCCTGGGACAGTTTTATGACTGTCCCAGGCCTTGGAGAGTGTTGCCCTGCCTCTGGTTGACCGGTTGACTCTAATAAAAATTAACAAGTCCTGATTGCCCCCGAGAGGAAAGCGGTTGAACATAAAGGCACTCTAAATGTGGGTTTTATGATGTATTGAATACACTGTATTCTCATGCACCCCTTCCACCACTAAAAAGGGTATATGGTTCAATCTCCCTTTTCTCGTCCTCCTCCTTCTCCATGATATCAACATGCTTATTAGGCTGCCCTCTCTCCTAATGTTTTAGAGGGTCATCTCAGCAGCAGGCCCTCACCCATAATGTTTTAGAGGGTCACCAGCAGGCCCTCGCACATAATGTTTTAGATTGTCACCAGCAGGCCCTTGTTCTTAATGTTATAGAGGGTCACCAGCAGGCCTTCACCCCTACTGTTTTTGAGGGTCACCAGCAGGCCCTCACCCCTAATGTTTTAGATGGTCAGATCAGCAGCAGGCACTCGCCCCTAATGTTTTAGAGAGTCTGCTCAGCAGCAGACCCTCACCCCTATTGTTTTAGATGGTCAGATCAGCAGGCCCTTGCTCCAATAGTTTTTTGAGGGTCACCAGCAGGCCATCAATCATAATTTTTAAAGGGTGTGTATGATGCCCTCCTTTATGTGTAATAAAGGGTGTATTGTAGTGCCGGTTCCTTGCAATTCTTTGCAGCCCTTTCACATAGTTCATAGGCTTTATGAGTGTATGAGTCCCACTACCTGAACAATTGTACCATAATGTGAATGAGTCCCTACTTTATGTGATATACAGGTTGTGTCGGAGTGCCTGATCCTTGTAATTTTTGGCAGCACTTGCACTTTATATACAATAAAATCGATTTTATCTTCGGTTTTGTGCGTCAATCTGTAAAAGTGACGTACTTCTCGGACAACATCGTTTCCAGCGGCGACCTGGGAGTCCAAGATGCATCCAGACATCCTCCCCATGCTGTTCTGAACCATTTCAGTGCTGTTTCCATCAATTTCTGACCTTTTCCTATGAACCAGACACCCTCCCCACTTTAGAGCAGGGGGTGCCTGGTTTAATGCTGGGGTTCTCCCATTGACTTCCATTGTGCTCGACCAGAGCATCCCGAGGTGTTCTACTCCAGCACTTTGGTGCTCGACCAACACTAATAGCCTCGTCTAAGGACCCCGGGGCAGGATAACTAACTAAACGGATCATTCCACTCTTCCACTGGTCGTCTGCCTTGACATAGGGAAAAAAGTTGGCTTTCAGCGAAAGCTGCCCTATCTGGTTTATCATACAAAAGACAGAGGACATAAAAGAAATGGTAAACAGAAATAGTTCAGAAGAGTTGGGAGGCAGTGAGATCACTCATTCCTAAAGGACCTCCCTGAAGGAGAGACATGATGACACTTACATTCTGAACTTCAGTCCCCAAGTACTGTGGCCTTTGACAAAAAAAAGTTTGCAACTCTCTCTGAAAGTAAATTTTTTTTTACAGTCACCAGAGAATTGATCAGGGAGCTTAACCTTAGGCTATACTGGTGATTGAACTGTAGCAACAAAGGAGCTAGTCTGACAGGATTTTTGCTGCTGGACCCTCTCGGCTAAATCTTGTACCAGCTGAGCAATTCCCTCCAGCTGCATGTCTGGGTTGCCATGGGCCAGTGATAATGTGATGCCTGTAGGTTAGGGACAGACAAGGACAGTGAGTCTTAAACTAGAACCCAGCCTGCTTTCCCTACCTACTTGCCGTATAATCCTTAAATGGCAGAACCGCAACTGGATGACAGTCCCTACTGTAATTAAGTGCAGAGACTGACAAACACATCCAGACAAACATAATAGCAGCATTGTACTAAATTGGGTCAGAACTGGATGTGCAATGAGGTATCAAAGAAGAGAGACAAAGGAAGGTCAAGAGGCAAGTCATGGTCAGAAGCGCAAGATATCAAACAGTAATAAGAAACAGGAACCAAGAACAAAGGTAGTGAGCCCAAAGACTATTACTGGCAATGGTTGAAAGCAATAGGGGATTTAAATACAGCGATGGGCCCCCAGACCAGAACTCCCATAGGTCAGTCACAAAACAGAACAAGCAATAGGACAGAAGGGCTGTCATTCAGTCCACTGCCTGCACGTGAGCTGTGGGGAGAAAAAGAGTATTGCTCCCATGAACTACGGATGCTGAGGAATGCACCGCTGGAGCCTGGACAAGTAAGTTCCTTACAGGTTTATACCACTAGATACAGTGATTTATCTATTTTACTCTTTTTAAGATGCCGCTGCACTTCTTCCTGGATCAGAAAAGCCACTTTTAATGGGGAGTTTACTTTTATACAGTGAAGAAAAAATATTTAATAGATCATTTATTATCAAAAACTGAGGATGCATCGGGCCATTTGCGCAAGTGACTCGGAGGGACTCCCTACCTCCATCTCCACTGCATACTGACACGATGTGTCTGGGTCATCTGCCTAGTCTTCCTCATCGCCCTGTAGCTCCTCCAGCTGCTCCTGCTCCTCCTTTCCTGTCACCTGTGTAGAAAAAAACTGCCAATTTACTAAGCATTGCTTGTGCTCGAATGTCCTCCTTCTCCTCTAGTTCAGCCCCCACAGGGCTCATGTGGCCGTGAGATGTAGTCACCACGTCTCCTGTCCCCTGGCAAGCCAGATTTAGCATCATCTGTTCCAGGACATGAATCAGTGGAATGACGTTGTTCATGCCGTAGTCCTTGCGGCTGAAAAATAAAGTGGCCTCCTCAAAGGGCCCGAGCAAACGGCAAGTGTCAGGCATGAGCTGCCACTGGCTAACATCAAAGTTACACAGGGGAATACCTCTGTCCGCCTGTATCATCAAGAAATCGTTTATGGCCTTTCTCTGTTCATATATTCGGTCCAACATATGAAGGGTGGAATTCCAATGGGTGGAAACGTTGCATATCAGACTATGTTGAGGGACGCTGTTCTGCCGCTGCAGCTGAAGGCAGTGGCAGATCCAGGGGGAAAGGGCTGCTTCTAAGTTCACATAGGGGGGCGGAGGCAGAAGAGCCTCGCTTGCAGGCGCACACAGCCAGGAGAGGGAGTAGTCCTGACTGGGCGGCCAAGTTGGAAGGAAAAGCCTGAGCTGCTTGCCCGGCTCGCGCGCCTAGTAAGGCGAGGGTGGCGGCATGATGGTGTTCATGCCCTCCCTTACAGAATACAAGAAGAACACTGCTGCCCTGGCTGATACCCGTGAGTCCTTAACCCTACCCTACCTCTGTAGAATTAAGTATTATATATATACACTCACCTAAAGAATTATTAGGAACACCATACTAATATGGTGTTGGACCCCCTTTTGTCTTCAGAACTTCCTTAATTCTACGTGACATTGATTCAACAAGGTGCTGATAGCATTCTTTAGAAATATTGGCCCATATTGATAGGATAGCATCTTGCAGTTGATAGAGATTTGAGGGATGCACATCCAGGGCACAAAGCTCCCGTTCCACCACATCCCAAAGATACTCTATTGGGTTGAGATCTGGTGACTGTGGGGGCCATTTTAGTACAGTGAAATCATTGTCATGTTTAAGAAACCAATTTGAAATGATTTGAGCTTTGCGACATGGTGCATTATCCTGCTGGAAGTAGACATCAGAGAATGGGTACATGGTGGTCATGAAGGGATGGACATGGTCAGAAACTTTGCTCAGGTAGCCAGTGGCATTTAAACGATGGCCAATTGGCACTAAGGGGCCTAAAGTGTGCTCAGAAAACATCCCCCACACCATTACACCACCACCACCAGCCTGCACAGTGGTAACAAGGCATGATGGATACATGTTCTCATTCTGTTTACGCCAAATTCGGAGTCTACCATTTGAATGTCTCAACAGAAATCGAGACTCATCAGACCAGGCAACATTTTTCCAGTCTTCAACAGTCCAATTTTGGTGAGCTTGTGCAAATTGTAGCCTCTTTTTCCTATTTGTAGTGGAGATGAGTGGTACACGGTGGGGTCTTCTGCTGTTGTAGCCCACCTTTCTTTCCCATTCTGACATTCAGTTTGGAGTTCAGGAGATTGTCTTGACCAGGACCACAAGCCTACATGCATTGAAGCAACTGCCATGTGATTGGTTGACTAGATAATTGCATTAATGAGAAAAAGAACAGGTGTTCCTAATAATTCTTTAGGTGAGTGTATATATATATATATATATATATATATATACATACACATATACACAGTACAGGCCAAAAGTTTGGACACACCTTCTCATTCAAAGAGTTTTCTTTATTTTCATGACTATGAAAATTGTAGATTCACACTGAAGGTATCAAAACTATGAATTAACACATGTGGAATTGAATACATAACAAAAATGTGTGCAACAACTGAAAATATGTCATATTCTAGGTTCTTTAAAGTAGCCACCTTTTGCTTTGATTACTGCTTTGCACACTCTTGGCATTCTCTTGATGAGCTTCAAGAGGTAGACACCTGAAATGGTCTTCCAACAGTCTTGAAGGAGTTCCCAGAGATGCTTAGCACTTGTTGGCCCTTTTGCCATTACTCTGCGGTCCAGCTCACCCCAAACCATCTCGATTGGGTTCAGGTCCGGTGACTGTGGAGGCCAGGTCATCTGGCGCAGCACCCCATCACTCTCCTTCATGGTCAAATAGCCCTTACACAGCCTGGAGGTGTGTTTGGGGTCATTGTCCTGTTGAAAAATAAATGATGGTCCAACTAAACGCAAACCGGATGGAAAAGCATGCCGCTGCAAGATGCTGTGGGAGCCATGCTGGTTCAGTATGCCTTCAATTTTGAATAAATCCCCAACAGTGTTACTAACAAAGCACCCCCACACCATCACACCTCCTCCTCTATGCTTCACGGTGGAAACCAGGCATGTAGAGTCCATCCGTTCACATTTTCTGCGTCGCACAAAGACACAGTGGTTGGAACCAAAGATCTCAAATTTGGACTCATCAGACCAAAGCACAGATTTCCACTGGTCTAATGTCCATTCCTTGTGTTCTTTAGCCCAAACAAGTCTCTTTTGCTTGTTGCCTGTCCTTAGCAGTGGTTTCCTAGCAGATATTCTACCATGAAGGCCTGATTCACACAGTCTCCTCTTAACAGTTGTTCTAGAGATGTGTCTGCTGCTAGAACTGTGTGTGGCATTGACCTGGTCTCTAATCTGAGCTGCTGTTAATCTGCGATTTCTGAGGCTGGTGAACTTATCCTCCGCAGCAGAGATGACTCTTGGTCTTCCTTTCCTGGGGTGGTTCGCATGTGAGCCAGATTCTTTGTAGCGCTTGATGGTTTTTGTAACTGCACTTGGGGACACTTTAAAAGTTTTCCCAATTTTTCGGACTGACTGATCTTCATTTCTTAAAGTAATAATGGCCACTCGTTTTTCCTCTTTCTTTTTTCTTGCCATAATACAAATTCTAACAGTCTATTCAGTAGGACTATCTGTGTATCCACCTGACTTCTCCACAACGCAACAAAATTAGGCAGGTGCATAAATTTGGGCACCACAAAAAAAGAAATGAAATCAATATTTAGTAGATCCTCTTTTTGCAGAAATTACAGCCTCTAAACGCTTCCTGTAGGTTCCAATGAGAGTCTGGATTCTGGTTAAAGGTATTTTGGACCATTCCTCTTTACAAAACATCTTTAGTTCATTCAGGTTTGATGGCTTCCGAGAATGGACAGCTCTCTTTAAGTCACACCACAGATTTTCAATTATATTCAGGTCTGGGGACTGAGATGGCCATTCCAGAACGTTGTACTTGTTCCTCTGCATAAATGCCTTAGTGGATTTTGAGCAGTTTTTAGGGTCGTTGTCTTGTTGAAAGATCCAGCCCGGGTGCAGCTTCAGCTTTGTCACTGATTCCTGGACATTGGTCTTCAGAATCTGCTGACAAGATTCCCAGTCCCTGCACTGGCCACACAGCCCCACAGCATGATGGAACCACCACAATTTTTTACTGTAGGTAGCAGGTGTTTTTCTTGGAATGCTGTGTTCTTTTCCCTCCATGCATAACGCCCCTTGTTATGGCCAAATAACAAAATTTTAGTTTCATCAGTCCACAGCACCTTATTCCAAAATGAAACTGGCTTGTCCAAATTTAGCCCACCTCAAGCGGCACTTTTGTGCTGTGGGCGGAGAAAAGGCTTCTTCTGCATCACTCTCGCATACAGCATCTCCTTGTGTAAAGTGCGCCAAATGGTTGAATGATGCACAGTGACTCGATCTGCAGCAAGATGATGTTGTAGGTCTTTGGTGCTGGTCTGTGGCTTGACTCTGACTGTTCTCACCATTTGTTGCTTCTGTCTATCCGAGATTTTTCTTGGTCTGCCACTTCGAGCCTTAACTTGAACTGAGCCTGTGGTCTTCCATTTCCTCAATATGTTCCTAACTGTGGAAACAGACTGCTGAAATCTCTGAGACAGCTTCCTGTATCCTTCCCCTAAACCATGATGGTGAACAATCTTTGTCTTCAGGTCATTTGAGAGTTGTTTTGAGACCCCCATGTTGCTACTCTTCAGAGAAAATTAAAAGAGGCGGGAAACTTGCAATTGACCCCCTTAAATACTCTTTCTCATAATTGGATTCACCTGTGTATGTAGGTCAGGGGTCACTGAGCTTACCAAGCCAATTTGAGTTCCAATAATTAGTTCTAAAGGTTTTGGAATCAATAAAATGACAACCGTGCCCAAATGTATGCACCTGCCAAATTTTGTTTAAACAATTATAGCACACTTTCTGTAAATCCAATAAACTTCATTTCACTTCTCAAATATCACTGTGTGTGTCTCCTATATGATATATTTTACTGACATTTTTTATCGTAACAACCAACGATTTATACAGGAAAATCCTGACGATTAACAAGGGTGCCCGAACTTTTGCATCCCACTGTATATGTACCCTACCCTTCTACCCCTTCTCAGTTATATTACCCGCTGTATATAATGTACCCTGCCTGATACCCCTCAGTTATATAACTTAATACTGAGGAGGGCTATCAGGGGACATTATACAGTTATATTACCCCTGTATAATGTACTTTGATACCCGTCCTCAGTTATATTACCACTGTATAATATACCCTGATAGCCCTCCTCAGTTATACTACCAATGTATAATTTACCCTGATAGCCCTCCTCAGTTATATTACCCCTGTATAATGTACCCTGATGCACCTCCTCAGTTATATTACCACTGTATAACGTACCATGATACCCTTCCTCAGTTTTATTACCCCTGTATAATGTACCCTGATACCCCTCCTCAGCAGATATATTAACCCTGTATAATGTACCCTGATACCCCTCCTTAGTTATATTACCCCCTGTATAATATACCCTGATACTCCTTAGTTATAGACAGAGCATTTTTTCTGCTCACACTGCAAGGGTCCATTCACACATCCGTTGTTTCTTTCCTGATCTGTTCCGTTTTTTGCTGAACAGATCTGGACCAGATCTGGACCCATTCATTTTCAATGGGTCCTGAAAAAAAATCTGACATTGTGCTGTCCGTTTTTTTTCAGGACCCATTGAAAATGAATGGGTCCAGATCTGGTCCAGATCTGTTCAGCAAAAAACGGAACAGATCAGGAAACAAACAACGGACGTGTGAATGGACCCTTACTGACAGCCTCACGGGGACATCGCTGCCTGTCTCTCTCTTTGTGCCTTGGGAACCTACGTGTGTGTGAGCGTCTCAGGCAGGGTGTTGTGAGTTAGTCCGCGGTAAGGTGTGGGGGTCCTGTGTTGTCTCTGCGGTGCAGGGGGAGTGCTGCGATCTGTCTCCTCAGTGCAGAGTGTGATCAGACTGGCCCTGAGCCGCCCGACTCCCAGGAAGACCTGCAGAAGACCAGTTTGTGTAACTGATCAGATCTGAGGACCCCAATGAAAACAAATCATTTACTGCCCCATGTGGTCAAAGACTATTACCAGGGACTCTGTATCCACAAGGGTGCACGCCATCTTTATAGAAGACCGTACCAGTACTTCAGACAGTTTATTAGATTATATGTAATGTGATTAAATAGCCATAGGGACTGGGACATTTTTAGTTCGTCCCTCAGTTTGGTGGGACAGGCATCTGGCACCCGTCCGCCGCCACAAAACAATCTGGAAGTGCCAGGAACAACGAGAAGTCTCTTCCTAGTATTAACTCATATTGCAGGTTCGTGGCCACTGCCACCCCTCATGGATCCGCCTGCCGGCAACCGTGTTTAGAGACACCAAAGAGATGGGGAAGTCTTTTAAGTCTCCATGTATACATAACACGCCGACGTTCCGGCCTGTAAACTAAGTGGGTCACACTAGGGTAGCCCTCACAAGGGTCACCAGACTCCCCAAGTTCAGCAGCGCCACCGCAGAAGTGACTCCTAAATCCACCTGACACAAATGTTTGCTATCGAGAGTCTCAGGGGTGCCTGTCACACACACCTTTCTCGCATAGAGTGACTGTCAGTAACCAAAGTTTGTGTCCATGGGCTCAGCTAGATGGGGACAGTCGGCCCCTACATGGCCAGGCTTATGACACAGCCAACAGATTATCAGGTGGCCGTGAGGGAAATCTGTTGGCAAAAAAAAATAATGGAACGGACACGGAAACAAACAACGTTCGTGTGCATGTAGCCTAATTTCAAATATAAATATTTTTGGGAAGTCTGTTGTATTAGAATTCAGTGTCGATAATAGAATCCAGCGACCATGCAAAGAGCTATATAATATGCGACTGCAATAAAAGTCAGCAGGTAAAGCACGTATCTCCAGTTTATTTATATGCCACACTGTGTGCTTAGTCCCATGCAACATAATACCTTGTGTTGAGTCTCCTGGCTCATGGAGACTTTGCTATCTATCAAAGTAATGCTACTGATCACTTGTTTCACATTGCTTGCATTTAATGTTGTTGTTTTTTTAATTTGGTTTATTTTAGTTGAATTCCATAGCTAATGACCTGTATGTCTGCGAGGGATTTTTAGAACATCCTGTCTATTACTTACATTTATTTTCAACATTTTTTGCTCTTGGGTACAAGAATAGTCCAATGCACTCGACCCCGCAAGCATTATCTATCGCTGGTGATCTAACCAATTTGTTCAGCTGTACTATATGTGGCCATAGACTCAGCACTTTTTCCTTTTTTCAGATATTCCTTTATCTGTGAATCATATGAACAATGGACAGCAACAAAGAACAGTACCAGGGAGTCCAAACACCACACAGAAATCCAAATATCTTGCAGTCACTCAGTTTCTCCCTCAAGGTAACATCAATGGCGCATTTGAACCATCTAGTGTGGACAACCATAATAACTCAGTAAGTAGAACTTTAATGATCATCAGCATGATTGATGCATGATACTGCCACCCCCATGAATGGCGTTCTTGGGATGATGGGAAGTGTTGGGTTTGTGCCACATAACATTTCCCATGATGGCCAAAAAAGTTCAATTTATTTCATTTCAATTGGTCCGTAAAAAATGCGGACAGCAAACCGTGTGCTATCTGCATTCGTATGTTCGTTCCGTAGCCCCTTAAAAAAAATAGAACATGTCCTATTCTTGTCCGTTTTGCAGACAAGGATAGGTATTGTTATAATGGACCCCCCCCCCCCCCCCAAAAAAAAAAGGATGCCATATGGACGTCATCCGTTTTTTTTTTTTTGTGGATCGGCAATTTGCGGACTGCAAAACACATACGGTCATCATGTGAATGTAGCCTTAGTCTCATCTGACCAAAAATCCCTCTTCCTTGTGCAGTACGCCAGACCTTAGGGTTTCTGCAATTCCTGTATATACTGTAGTTTTGTATTATTATGTATTTTATATTGTATTGTACAGAGCTAAAATTGACTCTGAGAACACATCACAATGTTATCTTGGTTATCTTGTGACAAAATCCATTGAAATCCATTGAAAAGTTAGTTAACAATTACTTGCCATTCTTCACTTAACGTGTTAACCATTAAGTTTAGATTGGCTGCATCTGTATGTTTTGGCCGTATCTACCAATTAAGGTTATGGTTGGCAAGGAACAGGGATAACCACCCTATTCCACCCCTGTTAGTAGAAGTCGGCTGGCCCTGCTTCCTGCCAGGAGTGGGAGTTTCTGTGTAACCTGAAAGAGAAGAGGAAGTACACTCAGGAGCTCCTTCTCCTGAAAAGGATTTTCCAGAGAGAACAACAATTCAGGTCTTCAAGTAAATCATTGAGAAGACAGACAACAGGGTGACCAGATAACACCTGTATCAAAGAGACAGATGGACGGTGAGGGACTACAGTTAAGACACCCTTCATCCAAATTTCCACTTGGCCAGTCATTGCTAAAATTTGTACCCTATAGTTAGTGTTGAGCAAATTGACGCCCACAGATTGACTTCAATCCGCATTTCAGGAAAAAATGTATTCGCCGCAAAGCCAAATTTCCTTGCGTTTCTTGGTAATGAATCTATTTTTCCTGAAATGGCGCTTAAAAGAAAAAACATACTAACCTCCGCCATTTGCGTGGGATAATGCCGTCATGGCCAATCTCGATAACAGAAACCACTTGAAATCTGTACCTGGGTGACATATGACATCACCCCACCTGCAGACTGGCCTGGCGCAGTGATGTCATCAAATTTTGCATGGTGTCTTAAATTAATATGGCCGTTAAGGCCTCTACGCGACCAAATGTATAAGGTGAGTATTGTTTTTTACCCTGATTAACCCCTGAAAGGCCAAAATTGTAGCGTCAGATGCTGCGATACACGATTAATGCAGCATCTGAGAGGTTCAATGACGCAGGGCGTCGCGATTGCCGTTCCCTGTCATTGCGCCCGCTACATACAAAGAAATGCGCTTTGTGACAAAGTAATTTGTCACAAATCAAATAAATTTCTTTGTGAAATTTGCTCATCTTTACTTATAGTGGACATCTACGCTTACAAGTGCTATATTGCAGCCATCCAACCTGTCTCCATTTTCCTTACTGGTGCCAGAAAATTGCACTTTGAATTAGCTGCTATTGAATGTACCCTAAGTTATACTTTGGACTTAGAAAAAGAGACTGTTATATATTTACTTCTGGACCCATTTTTCAAAACGACATTTCCACCGCACTGATCACTAGGGAGCAATGACCTGAAGGAGTCCACTGTGACACAACACTTCATTGGGGCCACTCCCATCGTCTCTAATGGCTTCTCAGGGGCTTGCTGCACATGTGTTTGGTGAATCTGCCACATGATGTTGAACTGAATTTTTTTTTGTGTTTTTTGGCATTTTATAAAGCTCCACTCTGTGGAGTATACAGCTTATAGTGGTCCAGTGGACAGATACTACGCTGTAGATCTTCAGAGCTCCTTTAGTGTTATTTGGCATTTTCATTGAATCTCTGATTTATGCCCAGTCTGAGTTTCAGTACGCGACCTTCACCTGTCAGGGTTTTAGTTGTGCCATATTCTGTTCATTTTGTTACAATTGGATTTAATAGTGCCCTGTAGGATGTCCAAATTTTTATTATATCTTTGCAACTCGACCCTGATCTAAACTTTTCCACAACTTTGTAGTGATGCAGACTCAGGGGCCTTTAGAACAGTTTTTATACTTGCATCATGTGACAGATCATGTGACACTTTGGTAACACATAGAGATGAGCGAATTTTGCAAAAATATGATTCGCCTGTTCGTCAAAAAAAAAAAAATTCAGTTCTATCCGATTAAATTTGCGGCGAATTACGTAAAAAAAAGGCTATTTCCTGGCTGCAGAGAGACTTTATAGTGGTGTAGAACACTGTGCATTGCTGTAACACACATAGGAAGTCTGCTTTGGTAGTGAAATAATACTGCATACCGTTGCTCTTAGAATCACAGCACACTTCACTTATTTGGGTAGTCACGGGGCCAAATTGACCAAATAACTCACGTATAAACTCAGCCTTACAGGTTCAATGTTAGCGCTAAGAAGAAGCGCACTACTTTTACACAGTCGTCAGCTGATTCCACATAGATGTCTACAGAACCTGTTCTATTAAGCCCTTATACAAGTAGAGCCCCCCCGACACAGTGGAGAGGGTGTCAGCAGTAAGTTTGTGTTGACGTCACTGATTATTTTGCCCTTTTTTCTGATCCGTCAGAACAATAACCCACAAAAAACATATCCTGTCTGTGAAGAATCCGCCTTCACTCGGTCAGCATTTGATCAGTAATCCATCAGTATTGCTAAAGCCAATAAAAACAGGACTGGATCCAAAACAGAGATGACACGTGAATGGAATATTTGCATATCTTTTGTGTTTTGTACTCACTCCTGCTTTTGGCAACCAAATCATAAGCCAATTCTGATGGGACCATACAGGCCTTACAGCTGCTATACAGAGAGGATCCATTGTGCATCTAATTTTTTCGTCCTTCTGACAGATCAGAAGACTGGTTAAATAAATCATGATGTCAGCCAAGCTAAAAAGGCTAAATAGTGGCCCAGTCATGAAGTAAGGAGGGTGGGAACAGCAGAAGAAGTTCACAGAGTGGCCCTATGACATAGTGGTGAGGTGGAAGCAGCATAATGAGACCATAGAGTGGCCCAATGACAGAGTCAGAAGGTGGTGGCAGCCTCTGGAGGCCACAGAGTGGCACAATGACAGAGTTCTGGAGGTGACAGCAGCATCAGTCCACAGAGTGACACAATGACAGAGTGTGGAAATGGCAGCAGCATGAGGAGGCCACAGAGTGACCCTATGACAGAGTCTGGAGGTGGCGGCAGCATCAGGAGGCCACAGAGTGACACAATAACAGAGTGTGGCAGTGGAAGCAGCATGAGGAGGCCACAGAGTGCCACAATGAAAGAGTCTGGAGGTAGCAGCAGCATCAGGAGGCCACAGAGTGGCACAATGACAGAAAGTGGAGGTGGCGGCAGCATCAGGAGGCCACAGAGTGATGCAATGACAGAGTCTGGAAGTAGCGGCAGCATGAGGAAGTCACAGAGTCGCACAATGACAGTGTGTGGAGGTGGCAGCAGCATGAGGAGGCCACAGAGTGGCAAGGTGACATAGTATTGAGGTGTGTGGCAATACAAGTACCCGATGTAGATGGTGGGTGAAAGAAGGAGTACTTGGCATCAGATGTGTGGCATCAGGCGAGTGTCAGCATCAGAATAGTAGCTGAGGCAGGTTGCCAGAAGAAACCAGCCTCTTTTGTCAAAGTGTTGGTGAGGCATCATGGATTATCTAGTCTGATGCATCAGGAATTGGTGGGTGGACATCCTTGCTGATCCATGCCTGATTCATCTTGACAAAGGTCAGCCTCTCCATATTTGGGTGGACAGGCGAGTTCTTCTTAAGGGTAACTATGGCCCCCGCTGCACTAAACACCCGCTCTGATGCCACACTACTGGCCAGGCAGGACAGCTTCTCCAGTGCAGATTCTGCTAGTTGCGGCCACAAATCCAGTTCAGCTGCCTAGTAGTCCATCTGATCTTCAATGTGGAGTGGCAGGATGCTGTCCAAGTATGCCACCACCTGCTGGTTCAGGTCCTGCTCTATATCTAGCTGCTGGTGAGTACTTTCTGCACTATGCGGGTGAAGGAAGCTGCTCATCAGCGACTCTAGACTCAGGCAGCTGCTGATGGAGCTGGTACTGCTCCTGCCACCCCATCCCTCCCCAGCAGCCATGGCAGTGGAACGTGAGCACAGACAGCCCCCCGGTCAGACCTGCAAGAGGATGGATGATGGGGCAGACAGGTAGCGGCCAACTAACTACATAGGATGTCTCTATAGTAGTACAGTTTGTCCTTCCTCTCAACGGGTGTAAAAAAGGCCCCCATTTTGGACCGGTAGTGAGGGTCAAACAAGGTGGAGAGCCAGAAGTCATCCCTCTGCCGAATGATGACAATTCGGCTGTCACTACCCAAGCAAGTGAGCATGCATGGGGCCATTTGAGCAAATGACTCAGAGGGACTCCCTTCTTTCATCTCCACTGCATACTGCCAAAGTGTACCTAGGTCATCTGCCTCGTCTTCCTAATTGCCCTGTAGCTCCTCTGGCTGCTCCTCCTCTCAGTCACATGTCTAGAAAAACCTCTATTTCGCTACACATTGCTTGTGCTCAAATGTACTCCTCCTCTTCCAGTTCAGCCCCCACAGGGCTCACGTTGCAGTGGGATCTAGGCATCACGTCTCCTGTTCCCTGACCAGCCAAATTTAGCAGTATCTGTTCCAGGACATAAAGCAGTGGAATGACGTTGTTCATCCCATAGTCCTGGAGACTGACAAATAACGTGGCATCCTCAAAGAGCCTCAGCAATTAGCAGGTGCCATGCATGAGCTGACACTGGCTGACATCGAAGCTACACAGGGGAGTACTCCTGTCCGCTTGGATCATCAGGAAATCCTTGATGGCCTTTCTCTGTTCGTACAGTCGGTACAACATATGGAGGGCGGAATTCCCACGGGTGGAAACATTGCATATCAGCCAATGTTGGGGGATGCCATTCTGCAGCTGCAGCTCAAGGAGGGTGTGCTTTGCATTGTACGAGTGGCTGAAATGCATTCAAAGTTTCCTGGCTTGACAACCAGATTGAACACGTGTCCCATGCAGGGCGCATGGCTCAGCCCTCCTTTACACAGCACTGACACAATGTTCTTCCCGTTGTCGGTCACTATGGTTCCGATTTTGAGTTGTCGAGGAGAAAGCCAGGATTTGATTTCTTGCTGAAGGACAAGGAACAATTCCTCCTCTATGTGACTCCATTCACCCAGGCAAGTGAGGTGCAGAACAGCGTGACACTGCTGTGCCCTGCACATGTGGTATGCTGGAGAGTCACTGTGAATTGTCCCTGCAGTAGAGGCGGAGGATGAGGAGGCAGAGGCAAACATTGTTGCTGGACCAATGGTGTGGCAACGTGGAGGCGGAAGCGGCATTACCTGGCTAAGTTGCTGATGTGGCTGTGCAGGAACCACGTTCACCCAGTGGGCAGTAAAGGACATGTACTGTCCCTGACCGTAGTTACAGCTCCACACGTCGGCACTGCCGTGCACTTTGGCAGACACCGACAGGCTCAAGGACTGGCCCACCTTCTGTTCTACATGTGTGTGCAGGGCTGGTACTGCCTTTTTTGCAAAGAAATGACAGCTTGGGACTCTCCACCTCTGCTCGGCACAAGCCATCAGTTCTCTGAAAGATGCAGAGACCGCTTGGAAAGGGAGGGAATGCAGCACCAGCAACTTGGACAGGAGCACATTTAGCTTCTGCGCCGCTGGATACAGTTGCAAGAAAAAGTATGTGAACACTTTGGAATGATATGGATTTCTGCACAAATTGGTTATAAAATGTGATCTGATCTTCACATAAGTCACAACAATAGACAATCACAGTCTGATTAAACTAATAACACACAAAGAATTAAATGTTACCATGTTTTTATTGAACACACCATGTAAACATTCACAGTGCAGTTGGAAAAAGTATGTAAACCCTTGGATTTAATAACTGGTTGAACCTCCTTTTGGCAGCAATAACTTCAACCAAACGTTTCCTGTAGTTGCAGATCAGACGTGTACAACGGTCAGGAGTAATTCTTGACCATTCCTCTTTGCAGAACTGTTTCAGTTCATCAATATTCTTGGGATGTCTGGTGTGAATCGCTTTCTTGAGGTCATGCCACAGCATCTTAATCGGGTTGATGTCAGGACTCTGACTGGGCCACTCCAGAAGGCGTATTTTCTTCTGTTTAAGCCCTTCTGTTGTTGATTTACTATGCTTTGGGTCATTGTCCTGTTGCAACACCCATCTTCTGTTGAGCTTCAGCTGGTGGACAGATGGCCTTAAAGGGAACCTGTCACTGGGATTTTGGGTATAGAGCTGAGGACATGGGTTGCTAGATGGCCACTAGCACTTCCACAATACCCAGTCCCCATAGCTCTGTGTGCTTTTATTGTGTAAAAAACCCGATTTGATATATATGCAAATTAACATAAAAGAGTCATATCTTACTTGTGTGACCAGAGAAGAGTCATATTTTCAAGCTCTGACTCATGTCAGGTTAATTTGCATATGTATCAAATGTTTTTTTTATACACAATAAAAGCACACAGAGCTATGGGGACTGGGTATTGCGGATGTGCTAGCGGCCATCTAGCAACCCATGTACTCAGCTCTATACCCAAAATCCTGGTGACAGGTTCCCTTTAAGTTCCCCTGCAAAATGTCTTGATAAACTTGGGAATAAATTTTTCCTTCAATGATAGCAATCCATCCAGGCCCTGATGCAACAAAGCAGCCCCAAACCATGATGCCCTCACCACCATACTTCACAGTTGAGATAAGGTTTTGATGTTGGTTGCTGTGCCTCTTTTTCTCCACACATAGTGTTGTGTGTTTCTTCCAAACAACTCAACTTTGGTTTTATCTGTCCACAGAATATTTTGCCAATACTGCTGTGGAACATCCAGGTGCTCTTGTGCAAACTGTAAATGTGCAGCAATGTTTTTTTTGGACAGCAGTGGCTTCCTCTGTGGTATCCTCCCATGAAATCCATTCTTGTTTAGTGTTTTACGTATTGTAGATTCGATAACAGGGATGTTAGCATATGCCAGAGACTTTTGTAAGTCTTTAGTTGACACTCTAGGATTCTTCTGCTCTTGCAGTCATCTATACCGGGCGACCACTCCTAGGGAGAGTAGCAGCAGTGCTGAACTTTCTCCATTTATAGACAATTAGTCTTACCGTAGACTGATGAACAGCAAGGCTTTTGGAGATACTTTTATAACCCTTTCCAGCTTTATGCAAGTCAACAATTCTTAATCGTAGGTCTTCTGAGAGCTCTTTTGTGTGAGGCATCATTCACATCAGGCGATGCTTCTTGTGAAAAGCAAACCCAGAACTGGTGTGTGTTTTTATAGGGCAGGGCAGCTGTAGCCAACACCTCCAATCTCATCTCATTGATTGGAATCCAGTTGGCTGACACCTCACTCCAATTAGATCTTGGAGATGTCATTAGTCTAGGGGTTCACATACTTTTATCACCTGCATGGTGAACGTTTACATGGTTTGTTCAATAAAAACATGGTAATATTTAATTATTTGTGTGTTATTAGTTTAAGCAGACTGTGATTGTCTTAAATAAGGAGAGAAAAGAAGAAATGAATCGCACATCCACTGCTAATGCTATGATCTCATCCCTGCATTCCTGCAGGAGACAGTACTAAATAGCGCATGTGTACCACCTCCAAGCTACATGCTAAATGAGGCATTTGTGTACATTTTGAACAAAAGGCAATAAGCCCACTCACCACGCCAAGGTTGCCTCTATGAGTGGGTCCTAACCTAAAACTGGCGCGGCGCTACACGGCGACCACCAACAGCGCTGTGGCGCCATCCCGGCCGGCGGCGGGACCCAGTGGCCAAACAGCACCCCTGCTGCTTGACCATGCCATACCTAGCTCTGGGCCCCACCAACCAGCCAGAAAAACAGCACAGTGGCCCCCATGCAGCACCGCACCATGTGAACAGTTGTTAAAGCTCACCTGCTCTGAAGCTCACAGCAACTCCAACTGAGAGCATGATAGGCTAATTTAACCCCTACTACTGAATACTAGGCTAATTAAAATCACCTGGCTAGTGGAAGGAGTTCAGATCCAGGGACAGAATTCTATGTATTAAATAAGGAGAGAAAAGAAGAAATGAATCGCACATCCACTGCTAATGCTATGATCTCATCCCTGCATTCCTGCAGGAGACAGCACTAAATAGCGCATGTGTACCATCCCCAAGCTACATGCTAAATTAGGCATTTGTGTACATTTTGATCAAAAGGCAATAAGCCCACTCACCACGCCAAGGTTGCCTCTACTGTGATTGTCTATTGTTGTGACTTAAATGAAGATCAGATCACATTTTATGACTAATTTGTGCAGAAATCAATATCATTCCAAAGGGTTCACATACTTTGTCTTGCACCTGTACGTGCATGCATACTGTTGTCTCTTGGCAATTTCTTCTGTGATCAATTGCTGATGGAATGGGTGACGAGAAGTAGGAGGAGCAGGAGCATCAGGACCAGCAGATGATGGGAATGACAGACAGCTCCCTTCATCCGAGGTGGTGAAGCCTTGACTGCCTGAAATCAAGTGCGTGCCACGGGGTGATGCAGCGGTTTCTGCGGCAGGCTGGACTACCACATTGGAGCCACGGTTCTCTCAGGCCACTTTATGGCGACGCTGCATATGTTGACGCAGGGCCATAGTGCCAACATTGGCATTATGGCCACGCTTCACCTTCTGCCCACAGATTCTACATATGGCCACGTTCACCTCCTCCGGCGGCTTAAGAAAAAACTGCCACTCTGCCAAGTAGGTGATTTTACCCCCAACACTACTCACTGACTGCTACTGCCACTGCCTCCATAAATCCGTGCAACGCTACTTCCCGGGCAGGTAGGCTCCCGCAAAACGGGTAGTCTTCCCCGGGCACGTTTGGCCCCCGACCTTCCACTGCTGCCACCCTGCTGACTCCCGAACACGCTAGTGACTTGCTGGCTCTGCCGCTGGCTCCCAATAATGATGAAGCCCCTTCGTCACCCGACTCCCAAGTGCGATCAGCTACATCTTCATCATCGAGTACTGTCTGCATGTCACTGATGTTCTCCTCAACCGTCTCTGGGTCAGGAGCCTGACCGCTCTCAATACCAGCTCCCACGCCACTTTTCTCATTACTACTTGCCCGCCTAGTGAAGGAAGCGTGGATGTCTCCTCCACATCTTGCTGGGCAGTAGCCACAAAAGCCTTTACTACAGATTACTGCACCGCAGAGCGGCAAATGTTTTTTTTTTCTTTTTACGCTAACACGTCACAAAAGGCTTTAAAAGAAATAACTGTACTGCGCAACGGAAAATAAATTTTTTCTTTTTCCGCTAAAATATCTCACAAAAGCTTTTACCACAGATTACTGCACCTCAGAGCAGCAAATCTATTTTTTCTTTTTGCGCTAATACACGTAACAAAAGGCTTAGCAAGAAATAACTGCACCGCTGAGCGGAAAATATATTTTTTCTTTTTCCACTAAAACACCCCACAAAAGCCTTTACTACAGATAAGTGGACTGCACAACGGCAAATAAGACGTAGAAATATTGCCTTGTAAAAAACCCTGTTAATGCCTGTATCAAACAGCACTTGCATTTGGATCCACAGTCAGTGCTGCAAGGTCTAATAGGAATGTTCCTATTACCCAGGCTGTCACCTCCCTGACTGAACCCTGTTCAACAGAAATGCACTGTAATGATTCCTCCCTATCCTTTCCCTACACCTTGAATAATCTTTCCCTGTACTTGTAAATCTTTTTTTCTTTAGCAGAATGACGTTTTTTCTATCACTGTCCCTAGCGCCTGCAGACATGTCTCTCCCTGCTCTAAGTACGCTGGTGAATTGCAGAATCTAAGATGACTGCCGTATTTATAGGGCTGGGACATCACATGGCTGGCTAGCTGGCTGCTGATTGGCTGCATGCATGTCAGTATGGGTGATCCCATCTTCCCAGAGTTCATTTCTCCATCTCCTCACACGTGCAGCTGCCATTTTAGGAAAAAATGCGATTAGTTACCTCGAACCACGAGGAAATTTGCATTCGGTGCAAATCTAATTTTTCCTAAAATTCGGAAAGAATTCCACTTCGTCAGCTTCGATTCACTCATCTCTAGTTACACACATAGGGCACCTCATGAAAAAATGTATGTGACTTCTGGAGTTAACTGGCTGGACTAGACCTTATATACGGGTTCCATATACGGGTTCCATAGCAAAGGTGAATACTAGAGATGAGCGAATAAAATAAAAAATCTATTCAGTCGGTTCGCCAAATTTTTCGAATAGATTCGATTCGATCCAAATTTATTTGTGGTGAATTGCAGCTATTTCTTGGCTGCAGAGAGCCTGTAAAGTGGTGTAGAACACTGTGTCTTGCAATAATATGCATAGGGAGTCTGCTGTGGTAGTGAAACAATACTGTGAGTCAGTATGACACACAGATGACAGGCATCGCTCTTAAAATCACTTCACACTTCACTCATTTGATCAGTTACGGGGCCAAAACTAACAAAATAACTCGTGTGAACTTAGCCTTACAGGTCAATGTTAGCGCTAGGTACAAAGAGCCATGCAGAGGACCAAGATCCTACTATAGCATGAAAGAGCCACTCCTTTTACACCGTCGTCAGATTATTCCACTTAGATGTCTACAGAACTTGTTCTATTAAACGCTTATACAAGTAGAGCCCCCTGACAAAGTGTAGAGGGTGTTAGCAGTAAGTTTGTGTTGACGTCACAGATTATTTTGCCATTCCTCTGATCCATCAGAACAATAACCCACAAAAAACGGATCCTATCTGTTGAGCATTCGCCTTCATTTGGTCAGTAACCTATCAGTATTGCTAAAGCCCCAAAAAAACTGGAGTGGAGCCAAAACAGAGATGACACGTGAATGGAATCTTTGCATGTCTTGTGTGTTTTGTACCCACTCCTGCTTTTGGCTACCAAATTATTAGCCAATTCTGATGCAAAATAGGGACCATGTCATGCAGGCTTTACAGCTGCTACATAGACAGGATCCATTGTGCGTCTCATTTTAACTTCCTTTTAACAGATCAGAAGAAGGGTCAAATAAATGATGACGTCAACCAGGCCAAAAAGGCAAAATAGTGGCCCAGTAATGAAGTGGGAAGGGTGGGAACAGTGTGAGAAGTCCACAGAGTGGCCCAGTGACAGAGTGGTGAGGTAGCAGCAGCATGAGGAGGCCTCAGAGTGGCCCAGTGACATAGTGATGAGGTAGCAGCAGCATGAGGAGACCACAGAGTGGCTCAGTGACATAGTGGTTTGGTGGCAGCAGCATGTGGAGAAGTGGCAGCAGCATAAGGAGACCACAGAGTGGTGATGTGGCAGAATGATAAGGGAGGCCATAGAGTGGTGAGGTGGCAGCAGCATGTGGAGACCACAGAGTGGTGAGGTGGCATCAGCATGATGAGACCACAGAGTGTCCCAGTGACATAGTGGTTAGGTGGCAGCAGCATGAGGAGACCACAGAGTGTCCCAGTGACATAGTGGTTAGGTGGCAGCAGCATGTGGAGAACACAGAGTGGCGATGTGGCAGCAGCATGAAAAGACAACAGAGTGGCTTATTGACACAGTGGTGAGGTGGCAGCAGCATGAGGATGCCACAGAATGGCCCAGTGGCATAGTAGGGAGGTGGGGAACAATACCAATACCAGCTGAAGATGGTGGGTGGCAATAGAAGCACCTAGCAGCAGGTGTGGCATCAGGCGGGTGGCAGCATCAAAATAGTAGCTGAAGCAGGTAGCGTGAAGAAACAGGTCTCTTTTGTCAAAGTGTAGTTGTGGTACCATGGATGATCTAGTCTGATACATCAGGCACTGGTAGTTGAAAATCCTGGCTGATACATGCCTGATTCATCTTTACAAAGGTCAGTTTCTCCACATTTTGGGTGGACAGGCGAGTTCTCCTTGGGGTAGCTATGGTCCCTGCCGCACTAAACACCCTCTCTGATGCCTTACTGCTGGCCAGGCAGGAAAGCTTGTCCAGGGCTTACTCGCCCAGTTGCAGGCAAAAATTTTGTTTGGCTGCCCAGTAGTCCAGTGGATCTTCGATGGTTCAGATTCTGCTCTATGTCTAGCTGCTGGTGAGTAGTTTCTTCAGTAGGCGGGTGAAGAAACCTGCTCATCGGTGACTCTAGACTTAAGTTGCTGCTGATGGAGCTGGTACTGCTCCTGCCCCCCAACAGCCATGGCAGTATAACATGAGCGCAGAGTGCCCCCCGGTAAGACCTGCATGAGGATGGGAAATGGCGCATACAGGCAGCGGCCAACTGACTACATAGGATGTCTCGATAGTAGTTCAGTTTGTCCTTCCTCTCAGCAGGTATAAAAAATTCCCCCATTTTGAACCTGTAGTGTGGGTCTAACATGGTGGAGAGCCAGTAGTCATCCCTCTGACGAATGGTGACAATTCTGTTGTCACTACGCAAACAACCGAGCATGCATTGGGCCATTTGTGGAAGTGACTCGGAGGGACTCCCTGCCTCCATCTCTACTGCATACTGCCACGATGTGTCTGGGTAATCTGCCTCGTCTTCCTCATCGCCCTGTAGCTGCTCCAGCTGCTCCTGCTCCTCCTCTCCTGTCACCTGTGTAGAAAAAAACCTGCCATTTCACTAAGCATTGCTTGTGCTCGAATTTCCTCCTCCTCTTCTAGTTCAGCCCCCACAGGGCTCATGTGGCCATGAGATATAGTCACCATGTCTCCTGTCAAGCCAGATTTTGCAGCATCTGTTCCAGGACATGAATCAGTGGAATGACGTTGTTCATCCAGTAGTCCTTGCGGCTGACAAATAAAGTGGCCTCCTCAAAGGGCCCGAGCAAACGGCAAGTGTCACGCATGAGCTGCCACTGGCTAACATCGAAGTTACACAGGGAAGTACCTCTGTCCGCCTGTATCATCCAGAAATTGTTTATGGACTTTCTCTATTCATACAGTTGGTCCAACATATGGAGGGTGGAATTCCAACAGGTGGAACTGTCGCATATCAGCCCATGTTGAGGGACGCCATTCTGCTGTTGCAGCTCAAGGAGAGTGTGCTTTGCGGTGTATGAGTGGCTGAAGTGCATGCAAAGTTTTCTGCCCATTTTCAGGATGTCTTGCAGATGGGTGAAGATTTCAGGAACCGCTTTACAACCACATTGAACACGTGCAACATGCAGGGCACATGGCTCAGCACTCCTTAACACAGTGACAACAACATGTTCCTCCCTTTGTCAGTCACCATGGTTCCGATTTTGAGCTGTCGAGGAGAAAGCCAGGATTCGATTTCTTGATGCTGGATGCAGAGATTTTCCTCCCCTGTGTGACTTAGCCCAGGCAAACTAGGTGCAGAACAGCGAGACAATGCCGTGCTCTGCACATGTGGTATGCTGGAGGAGCACTGTGAATTGTCCCTGCAGTATAGGCTGAGGACACAGTGGAGGATGAGGAGGCAGAGGCGGACATTATCCCAGGACCAACGCGTGAGAACGTGGAGGTGGAAGCGGTGTCACCTGGCCAAGTTGCTGGTGTAGCTGGGCAGGAACCACATTTACCCAGTGGGCCATAAAGGACATATATAATCCTTGACAGTAGTTACTGCTCCACACGTTGGCCCTGCCATGCACTTTGGAAAACACAGACAGGCTCAAGGACTGGCCCACCTTCTGTTCTACATATGTGTGCAGGACTGGTACTGCCTTTTTTGCAAATAAATGATGGCTTGGGACTTTCCACCTTGGCTCAGCACAAGCCATCAGTTTCCTGAAAGGTGGGCCTACCACTTGGAAAGGGAGGGACTGCAGTACCAGCAATTCGGCCAGTAGCACGTTCAGCTTCTGCGCTGTTGTCTTTTGGCAATCGCTTTGTTTATCAATTGCTGATGAAATAACTGACAAGGAGTAGGAGGGCAAGGAGCAGGAGCATCAGGACCAGCAGATGATGGGAAAGACAGACAGCTCCGTTCGGCTGAGATGTTGGAGCCTTGACTGCCTCATATTGGGTGCATGCCACTGGGTGATGCATCGGTTGCTGCAGCAGGCTTGACCACCACATCGGAACTATGGTTCTCCCAGGCCACTTTATGGTGACACTGTATGTGTTGATGCAGGGCTGTGGTGCCAACATTGGCAACCTGGCCACGCTTCACCTTCTGCCCACAAATTCAGCAAATGGCCATGTTTACCTCCCACTGTATGGCATTTTCCCCCCAACACTCCACACTGACTGACTGCTACCGCTGCCTCTGTGAACCCCTGCACCGCTACTTTCTGGGTCGGTAGGCTCCTGCGAAGCGGGTGGTCTACCCAGGGCGCGTTTGGCTCCTGACCTCCCACTGCTGCCACCCTGCTGACTCACACCCACACTACCACCCTGCTGGCTCAGCTGCTGCCTTACTTGCAGGCTGCTACCCTTTTTTTATGATGATGATAATGATGAAGCCCCTTCTTCACCTGACTCCGAAGTGCTATCGGCTGCATCATCCGCTACTGTCTGCACGTCACTGATGTTCCCCTCAATGGTCTCAGAGCCAGGAGCCTGACCACTCGCAACACCTGCTCCCATGTGACTCTCTTCATCAGTACTTGCTTCCCTACTGGAGGAAGCGGCGGATGTCTCCCCCAGATCTTGGCTGGGCAGTAGGTGCTGACAGGCCTCTAGTAGCTGTTCCTGAAAAGTGGAGCGAGTCAACCATTTAAGCACCGCTGGTCAAGACAACCGCTAGAGGACACCGGGAGTCCAGGCCTCTTGCTGCAACTCCTGCTGCCACCCCCTCTTCTTCTGCTGCCTGCGACAAACATTTTGGCCACTGCCCATTGCCTTTGAAGGGCCTGGCACCTGTCTGTCTGACATCCTGTATAATAAAAGAATTAAATTAAAATTAAAATAATACCTCCCAAGAAAGGCAGTAGTACAATGTAACTTTACCGCTGAACTGCAATTAACACATATATTATTTTCTGATGATTAAATCCCCCCCCCCCAAAAAACAACAACACAATTCACCGCAGAACGGCAATTAAGACGTACTCTTTTTCCTATTTATACACCCCCAAAAAAGAAAAAGAACAATCACTATTATTACACCCCCCCCCCCAAAAAAAAGTAAAACAATGTGAAATTAACGCAGAATGGCTATTAGGATGTACTATCTTTCCTTAATGCACAGCGTAAATGGCTGTAGTACAATGTACAATAATTTTACCGCAGAACGGCAATTATGACATATGTTTTTTCCTTTTTTTTCCTATTTATACACCCCCCCAAAAAAGGAAAACAATATAAAATCAACGCAGAACGGCTAATAGGACGTACTTATCTTTCCTATTAATACACCCCATAAATGGCTGTATCACACAGAACTTGCATCCCAATCACAAGCAAGATTTGCTGGAATTAGTGATGTATCATATATAGTGCAAACAACCTAAAAGCAGCAGTATAACTGCAATTTGGATCCCCAATTAGTGCGGCAAGGTGTAATAGTAATCGCTGCTATTATCCAGGCTGTACACTCTCCTATTGCACCCTGTTCTCCTTTTGTATTGTAGATGATGCCTCCCTATGCTTTACCTACACCTTGAATAATCTTTCCCTGAACTTGTAAATCGTTTTTTTCAGCACAATAAAGTCTTTCCTAATACTGTCCCTAGCGCCTGTTAACCTCTCTCCCTGCACTAAGTACACTGGAAAATGGCAGAATCCAAGATGGCTGAGGCTATTTATAGGGATGTGACATCACAGGGGCTGGCTGCTGATTGGCTGCATGCATGGCATTGTGGGTGATCCCTCGTTCCCAAAGTTCTTTGCTCCAGGTGCTGCAGCCATTTTAGGAAAAAATTTGATTCGTTACCATGAAGCGTGAGGAAATTCAGCTTCGGCGCAAATCGATTTTTTCCTGAAATTCGGATCGAATTCCCCTTCGTCAATTTCGATTCGCTCATCTTTAGTGAATATACCGTATATACACTCTCAACTGTCTAATTATCTAATTAGCATATATTTTTCATTTGGTCTATTTCGTCAGCTTTATTACATAAAATCTAAATTGATAAACATTTTATTTCCAGGTTGTAATGCAGGAAGAAAAAAGATTGAGATTTCTCAGTGGTTGATATCTGTGTCTATCTATCTTTCTATCTCATATCTATCTATCGCTCTATCTATCTCATATCTATCTATCTAGTGCCTTGCCCCTCCTCATTTCTTATTTTATTGCATTACTGCATTACAACCTTATATATTTGTACTGTGTTAGCCAGTAAATAAAAGATGAAAAAAGATTAAGTGGTTGATACCTTTCAATGGTTAACTAAAAAGATGGTGACAAAATTGCAAGCTTTCAAGGCTACTTGGGCCTCTTCGTCAGGCGTCTCTTAAGACAGTGTCTGAAGATTCACAAATTTATACACCAAAGTAAATTTGGGTGTGAATCTTTAGATGCTGTCTTAAGAGACGCCTGACGAAGAGGCCCAAGTAGCCTCAAAAGCTTGCAATTTTGTCACCATCTTTTTAGTTAACCATTAAAAGGTATCAACCACTCAATCTTTTTTCATCTTTTATTTACTGGCTAACACAGTACAAATATATAAGGTTGTAATGCAATAAAATAAGAAATGAGGAGGGGCAAGGCACTAGATAGATAGATAGATATGAGCTAGAAAGATAGATAGACAGGCTGACTGACTTCTGCTTCATTTGTAGATAGGCAGACAGATACTGTATTCTCACAACCAAATCTATCTTTTAGCAATTCAATTAAATAACAGGTAGTACTAGGCTCAGATGGATTTTGTGTCCATCTTTGAAGTAGACCTAGTGTTGTGAGTGTATTTGTATTGTTTCTGGAGGTCTAGGACCTAAAGCATCAGGTAGATGGTGAGACTCTCTCCTTTCTTTAGAATAATAATAATTACTTTCAAGGTAAGAGTATTTTCTTCCCCCTCCCTTGTCCACCTGGGAGTAGAGCTGCTTCATGTTCTCAGTGTCTCTATGGATACATCTTTTACTGGGAAGATTAGGTACCAAGGCAATGAGAGAAAACAGTGCCCAGATTTGTACTGAACCTGCAGAGAAGAAAGAATCTACCAGTGATCAGTTACACAACACATCCTATCTACTACAGCCTGCCCATTGACTGTCACCACATCCCAAAGCAAGCTGAAACTCTGTCGATCCTGTTTCATCTGACAATGGATCATGTTTCATGGGTTCTCTGTCTTTCAAAACCAAGAGGATGACACACACCGAGTTCCCTGTTGAGGCGTTTCGGTGACTCTCTCCTAGGGAGGGGATATTTTTGGATTCTCTTTCAGATATGGACCCAGAAAGCCTTCAAGGACTTCCAGTAAGTATGCAGAGGTGAAATGGGAAGGGATACTTTAGAAACAGCAATGAAGCAAAATATCTACCCATTCGGTTCATTGTCACCCATTTAAGATTATAGGTTAATTCTAAAAGGGTACTTTCCATGTAAACCAGAAATTATAGCCATCAAAGGTTAAATAGAACAATGCTGCGTTACATAGGTTTTATAAACAATGGATATATTGTCACCATGAATAACACATAATTATAAGGCACAGGTTCCATGGTGTAGAGAAAATTATAGTAGGCGACCTGCTCTTTCATCAGGTGTTAGGCTATACTTCTAAATAACCTACCATGATACCACTCCTAAATGTTCGTATAAAAGAAAAAACATTATAGATGCATGTACTTTAACAGGAATTGTATCTAATAAAGACAGTAGATTGAGAATATTAGGATTCATAGACACTGATGTAATCAAAGGAATCAAAGTTTATTGCGATGTTACATAGTCAAAATAGTCAAAATGTAATAAATTTACTTAAAGGGGTTGTCTCACATCAGTAAGTGGCATTTATCATGTAGAGAAAGTTAATACAAGGCACTTACTGATATATTGTTATTATCCATATTGCTTACTTTGCTGGCTGCATTCATTTTTCTATCACATTATATACTGCTCGTTTCCATGGTTACAGACCACCCTGCAATCCAGCAGTGGTGGTCGTGCTTGCATAATATAGGAAAAAGCACCAGCCTATGTGCGCTCCCATGGTCCTGGCTACCAGAGAGGCTGATGCTTTTTCCTATAGTGTGCAAGCACGACCACCACTGATGGATTGCAAGGTGGTCAGTAATCATGGACACGGGCAGTGTATAATGTGATAGAAAAATGAATCCAGCCAGCAAAGGAAGCAATATGGATAATAACAATATATTAGTAAGTGGCTTGTATTAACTTTCTCTACATGATAAATGCCATTTACTGAAGTGAGAGAACCTCTTTAAACATTTAAACCTTTTTTATTTTATTTTTTTAAATTTTGTTACTGCCTTTATTTGCCCATTTCTCTATTTCTTCACTTACGGTATTTAATATTAACGATGTATAGACTCTCCTTCTGAATATGGTTATAATGTGATATTGTGATCTATGGCGAAATTCTGTCTTCTATAGAGTATTTGGGATGTAGAATGTTCATAAATGTAAAGTAGCCGATTAGATTAATTCATCATAAAACCATACATCTTCTGTGAATTTCTATGCTAGTTTTTTTTTAGATTATTTTGAATTATTTGAAAATGATCTGGAAATTGTAATATGTGTCCTTTGTTATACAAAGAATTTAATCAAATTTGTTCACTCTATATATTTTTTCTTGATGCATTTTGTTGTTTGACATTTACATGAAAATCTCATGAGAGTTGTCTGTGTATGTCACTTGATGTATTCTATGGAATACTATAATTCTGCAAATGTTGCTTCCACTATTGTATGTAGCCCCACCTTAAAGGGTTTTTCCCAAAATACAGACAGGATAAAGGAATACATGATTGTTGTTGGTAAAGGCATAACTGTTGCCCCATTATTCTTTCCCTATGGGACTACCAGAGATAGCCAGTACAGTGCTCGGCCATTTCAGGCAGTGCCATAGAGAATGAATGAAGTAGTAGTGCGCATTGCTTAACCAGTGCTCTGTTCATACAGGGCCACGGGAGTCCTGAATTGGGGACTACTCTCTATTACATCCATATACCCTAACAGAACATATGGCTAGTTGTTGTCTGAACAGGATATAACTGGTATTTCTCTCGATCATGATGAGCCTATATAATAGTGATCTCATGATCGTCTCACAGTACCTGTACTCATGATCGTCTCACAGTACTCCCTGTAATATCAAGCAGCGGTATTATTTATTTAAACAGAGGATGGGGAAAAGTCACGTAAAGGAAAAGGTTGTCAAGAAAGCCACCCATGAAAATTCCCAACATTTTTAAACTAGTAGAATCAAGTGTTTAATTTCTAACAGAAAAATCTAATCTTCCTACCTGTATATTTACATTCAAGTAATTTATATAATTTTAAAGTGAGTGTCAGCCATTCCTCTACTTTTCCCTTGCCAACGTCCATTCAAATAAATGATTGAGTAATCCTTGCAGGATAACAGGCTTAACTGAATGGACAGATGTCTTTTTTCGGCCTTATAAACTATGTTACTATGTTAATCCGTGGATGGACTTGGTCTGCCACCGTGGAATCTTCTATTAAAAAGAAGGTGTCCATTTTGTTTTAAAGGGGTTGACCCATCAAAAATAATCCCCAGTTTTCAAACCAGCATCTGGATCTGAATACTTTTGTAATTGCATGTAATTAAAAATTTGGCATAGCCAATGAGTTATTCACTAAAATGTATCTGTATAGCGCCACCTGCTGTTTGTTTATTTTTCTTTTTTCTTTGTCCTGCTCACTGAAAATGCTGCACATGCTTAGTTTTATTCTTTAACTGCCTCCTCAGCTGTGATAGGGAGAGCTGAGACACACCCCCTTAACTGCAGCAGAAAAGACACTCCCCTTAAGCTGCCAGCTTGATATAAATCTAGCAGAGCAATCACTGGGGAGATCTCTGGATCCATGTGAGGTACAGGGCTGGTTCTAGCTTTGTTAGAAAGAGGTTGACATGTACTATATGATGATTTTCTGATTTTCATTTTTTTTAATTAGTCATGGAATAACCCCTTTAACCACTTCAGCCCCGCTAGGTGAAACCCCCTTCATGACCAGAGCACTTTTTACACTTCGGCACTACACTACTTTCACCGTTTATCGCTCGGTCATGCAACTTACCATACAAATGAATTTTACCTCCTTTTCTTCTCACTAATAGAGCTTTCATTTGGTGGTATTTTATTGCTGCTGGCATTTTTACTTTTTTTGTTATTAATCAAAATGTAACGATTTTTTTGCAAAAAAATGACATTTTTCACTTTCAGCTGTAAAATTTTGCAAAAAAAACGACATCCATATATAAATTTTTCGCCAAATTTATTGTTCTACATGTCTTTGATAAAAAAAAATGTTTGGGCAAAAAAAAAAATGGTTTGGGTAAAAGTTATAGCATTTACAAACTATGGTACAAAAATGTGAATTTCCGCTTTTTGAAACAGCTCTGACTTTCTGAGCACCTGTCATGATTCCTGAGGTTCTACAATGCCCAAACAGTAGAAAACCCCCACAAATGACCCCATTTCGGAAAGTAGACACCCTAAGGTATTCGCCGATGGGCATAGTGAGTTCATAGAACTTTTTATTTTTTGTCACAAGTTAGCGGAAAATGATGATGATTTTATTTTTTTTATTTTTTCTTACAAAGTCTCATATTCCACTAACTTGCGACAAAAAATAAAAATTTCTAGGAACTCGCCATGCCCCTCACGGAATACCTTGGGGTGTCTTCTTTCCAAAATAGGGTCACTTGTGGCGTAGTTATACTGCCCTGGCAATTTAGGGGCCCATATGTGTGAGAAGTACTTTGCAATCAAAATCTGTAAAAAATGACCGGTGAAATCCGAAAGGTGCACTTTGGAATATGTGCCCCTTTGCCCACCTTGGCAGCAAAAAAGTGTGACACATCTGGTATCGCCGTACTCAGGAGAAGTTGGGGAATGTGTTTTGGGGTGTCATTTTACATATACCCATGCTGGGTGAGAAAAATATCTTGGTCAAATGCCAACTTTGTATAAAAAAATGGGAAAAGTTGTCTTTTGCCAAGATATTTCTCTCATCCAGCATGGGTATATGTAAAATGACACCCCAAAACACATTCCCCAACTTCTCCTGAGTACGGCGATACCAGATGTGTGACACTTTTTTGCAGCCTAGATGCGCAAAGGGGCCCAAATTCCTTTTAGGAGGGCATTTTTAGACATTTGGATCCCAGACTTCTTCTCACGCTTTAGGGCCCCTAAAAAGCCAGGGCAGTATAAATACCCCACATGTGACCCCACTTTGGAAAGAAGACACCCCAAGGTATCCAATGAGGGGCCTGGCAAGTTCATAGAATTTTTTTTTTTTTTGCATAAGTTAGCGGAAATTGATTTTTTTTTTTTTTCTCACAAATAGGGATGAGCGAACTCGAACTGTATAGTTCGGGTTCGTACCGAATTTTGGGGTGTCCGTGACACGGACCCGAACCCGGACATTTTCGTAAAAGTCCGGGTTCGGGTTCGGTGTTCGTCGCTTTCTTGGCGCTTTTGTGACGCTTTCTTGGCGCTTTTTGAAAGGCTGCAAAGCAGCCAATCAACAAGCGTCATACTACTTGCCCCAAGAGGCCATCACAGCCATGCCTACTATTGGCATGGCTGTGATTGGCCAGAGCACCATGTGACCCAGCCTCTATTTAAGCTGGAGTCACATAGCGCCGCCCGTCACTCTGCTCTGATTAGCGTAGGGAGAGGTTGCGGCTGCGACAGTAGGGCGAGATTAGGCAGATTAACTCCTCCAAAGGACTTGATTAACTGATCGATCTGCAGCTGTGGATCATTGAGCTGCTGATCCTCAATTGCTCACTGTTTTTAGGCTGCCCAGACCGTTTGTCAGTCACATTTTTCTGGGGTGATCGGCGGCCATTTTGTGTCTTGTGGTGCGCCAGCACAAGCTGCGACCAAGTGCATTTAACCCTCAATGGTGTGGTTGTTTTTTGGCTAAAGCCTACATCAGGGTGAAGCTGTCACACCAAGTGCATTTAACCAGCAATAGTCTGTTCATTTTTTGGCCATATACAAAATCAGGGGCAAGCTGCGCCTGTCACCAAGTGCATTTAACCCTCAATGGTGTGGTTGTTTTTTGGCTAAAGCCTACATCAGGGTGAAGCTGTCACACCAAGTGCATTTAACCAGCAATAGTCTGTTCATTTTTTGGCCATATACAAAATCAGGGGCAAGCTGCGCCTGTCACCAAGTGCATTTAACCCTCAATGGTGTGGTTGTTTTTTGGCTAAAGCCTACATCAGGGTGAAGCTGTCACACCAAGTGCATTTAACCAGCAATAGTCTGTTCATTTTTTGGCCATATACAAAATCAGGGGCAAGCTGCGCCTGTCACCAAGTGCATTTAACCCTCAATGGTGTGGTTGTTTTTTGGCTAAAGCCTACATCAGGGTGAAGCTGTCACACCAAGTGCATTTAACCAGCAATAGTCTGTTCATTTTTTGGCCATATACAAAATCAGGGGCAAGCTGCGCCTGTCACCAAGTGCATTTAACCCTCAATGGTGTGGTTGTTTTCTGGCTAAAGCCTACATCAGGGTGAAGCTGTCACACCAAGTGCATTTAACCAGCAATAGTCTGTTTATTTTTTGGCCATATACTACATCAGGGGCAAGCTGCGCCCGTCACCAAGTGCATTTAACCCTCAGTAGTGTGGTTGGTCAAGCTGTGACACCAAGTGCATTTAACCAGCAATAGTCTGTTCATTTTTTGGCCATATACTACATCAGGGGCAAGCTGCGCCCGTCACCAAGTGCATTTAACCAGCAATAGTGTGGTTATTTTTTGGCCATATCCCAGTCTAATTCTGTCACTAAATCCATACCGGTCACCCAGCGCCTAAATACTAGGCCTCAAATTTATATCCCGCTAAATCTCTCGTTACCGCTGTCCTGTTGTAGCTGGGAAAGTTATTTAGTGTCCGTCAAAGCACATTTTTTGTTCTGGGTTGAAGTACAATTCCCAATTTAGCAATTTCATAATTTAGTGGTTTCTGCTATATCAGAGCTATTTGAAATCTATCCCTAAAAGGGTATATAATATTCAAGGTGCACATTGGGTCATTCAGAATAACTTCACACACACCCGCTACTGTGTATTTTCAAGTCTAATTCTGTCACTAAACCCATACCTGTCACCCAGCGCCTAAATACTAGGCCTCAAATTTATATCCTGCTAAATCTCTCGTTACCGCTGTCCTGTTGTAGCTGGGAAAGTTATTTAGTGTCCGTCAAAGCACATTTTTTGTTCTGGGTTGAAGTACAATTCCCAATTTAGCAATTTCATAATTTAGTGGTTTCTGCTATATCAGAGCTATTTGAAATCTATCCCTAAAAGGGTATATAATATTCAAGGTGCACATTGGGTCATTCAGAATAACTTCACACACACCCGCTACTGTGTATTTTCAAGTCTAATTCTGTCACTAAACCCATACCTGTCACCCAGCGCCTAAATACTAGGCCTCAAATTTATATCCTGCTAAATCTCTCGTTACCGCTGTCCTGTTGTAGCTGGGAAAGTTATTTAGTGTCCGTCAAAGCACATTTTTTGTTCTGGGTTGAAATACAATTCCCAATTTAGCAATTTCATAATTTAGTGGTTTCTGCTATATCAGAGCTATTTGAAATCTATCCCTAAAAGGGTAGATCATATTGAAGGTGCACATAGGGTCATTCAGAATAACTTCACACACACCCGCTACTGTGTATTTCCAAGTCTAATTCTGTCACTAAACCCATACCTGTCACCCAGCGCCTAAATACTAGGCCTCAAATTTATATCCCGCTAAATCTCTCGTTACCGCTGTCCTGTTGTAGCTGGGAAAGTTATTTAGTGTCCGTCAAAGCACATTTTTTGTTCTGGGTTGAAGTACAATTCCCAATTTAGCAATTTCATAATTTAGTGGTTTCTGCTATATCAGAGCTATTTGAAATCTATCCCTAAAAGGGTATATAATATTCAAGGTGCACATTGGGTCATTCAGAATAACTTCACACACACCCGCTACTGTGTATTTCCAAGTCTAATTCTGTCACTAAACCCATACCTGTCACCCAGCGCCTAAATACTAGGCCTCAAATTTATATCCTGCTAAATCTCTCGTTACCGCTGTACTGTTGTTGCTTGGAAAGATATTTAGTGTCCGTCAAAGCACATTTTTTGTTCTGGGTTGAAGTACAATTCCCAATTTAGCAATTTCATAATTTAGTGGTTTCTGCTATATCAGAGCTATTTGAAATCTATCCCTAAAAGGGTATATAATATTCAAGGTGCACATTGGGTCATTCAGAATAACTTCACACACACCCGCTACTGTGTATTTTCAAGTCTAATTCTGTCACTAAACCCATACCTGTCACCCAGCGCCTAAATACTAGGCCTCAAATTTATATCCTGCTAAATCTCTCGTTACCGCTGTCCTGTTGTAGCTGGGAAAGTTATTTAGTGTCCGTCAAAGCACATTTTTTCTTCTGGGTTGAAATACAATTCCCAATTTAGCAATTTCATAATTTAGTGGTTTCTGCTATATCAGAGCTATTTGAAATCTATCCCTAAAAGGGTAGATCATATTGAAGGTGCACATAGGGTCATTCAGAATAACTTCACACACACCCGCTACTGTGTATTTCCAAGTCTAATTCTGTCACTAAACCCATACCTGTCACCCAGCGCCTAAATACTAGGCCTCAAATTTATATCCCGCTAAATCTCTCGTTACCGCTGTCCTGTTGTAGCTGGGAAAGTTATTTAGTGTCCGTCAAAGCACATTTTTTGTTCTGGGTTGAAGTACAATTCCCAATTTAGCAATTTCATAATTTAGTGGTTTCTGCTATATCAGAGCTATTTGAAATCTATCCCTAAAAGGGTATATAATATTCAAGGTGCACATTGGGTCATTCAGAATAACTTCACACACACCCGCTACTGTGTATTTCCAAGTCTAATTCTGTCACTAAACCCATACCTGTCACCCAGCGCCTAAATACTAGGCCTCAAATTTATATCCTGCTAAATCTCTCGTTACCGCTGTACTGTTGTTGCTTGGAAAGATATTTAGTGTCCGTCAAAGCACATTTTTTGTTCTGGGTTGAAGTACAATTCCCAATTTAGCAATTTCATAATTTAGTGGTTTCTGCTATATCAGAGCTATTTGAAATCTATCCCTAAAAGGGTATATAATATTCAAGGTGCACATTGGGTCATTCAGAATAACTTCACACACACCCGCTACTGTGTATTTTCAAGTCTAATTCTGTCACTAAACCCATACCTGTCACCCAGCGCCTAAATACTAGGCCTCAAATTTATATCCTGCTAAATCTCTCGTTACCGCTGTACTGTTGTTGCTGGGCAACATATTTAGTGTCCGTCAAAGCACATTTTTTGTTCTGGGTTGAAATACAATTCCCAATTTAGCAATTTCATAATTTAGTGGTTTCTGCTATATCAGAGCTATTTGAAATCTATCCCTAAAAGGGTATATAATATTCAAGGTGCACATTGGGTCATTCAGAATAACTTCACACACACCCGCTACTGTGTATTTCCAAGTCTAATTCTGTCACTAAACCCATACCTGTCACCCAGCGCCTAAATACTAGGCCTCAAATTTATATCCTGCTAAATCTCTCGTTACCGCTGTACTGTTGTTGCTGGGCAAGATATTTAGTGTCCGTCAAAGCACATTTTTTGTTCTGGGTTGAAATACAATTCCCAATTTAGCAATTTCATAATTTAGTGGTTCCTGCTATATCAGAGCTATTTGAAATCTATCCCAAAAAGGGTATATAATATTCAAGGTGCACATAGGGTCATTCAGAATAACTTCACACACACGCTTCTGTGCATTTCCAAGTCTAATTCTGTCACTAAATCCATACCGGTCACCCAGCGCCTAAATACTAGGCCTCAAATTTATATCCCGCTGAATTTGAATACAATACATTGGGCCAAATAATATATTTGTTGTTGTGGTGAACCATAACAATGAGAAAAACATCTAGTAAGGGACGCGGACGTGGACATGGTCGTGGTGGTGTTAGTGGACCCTCTGGTGCTGGGAGAGGACGTGGCCGTTCTGCCACATCCACACGTCCTAGTGTACCAACTACCTCAGGTCCCAGTAGCCGCCAGAATTTACAGCGATATATGGTGGGGCCCAATGCCGTTCTAAGGATGGTAAGGCCTGAGCAGGTACAGGCATTAGTCAATTGGGTGGCCGACAGTGGATCCAGCACGTTCACATTATCTCCCACCCAGTCTTCTGCAGAAAGCGCACAGATGGCGCCTGAAAACCAACCCCATCAGTCTGTCACATCACCCCCATGCATACCAGGGAAACTGTCTCAGCCTCAAGTTATGCAGCAGTCTCTTATGCTGTTTGAAGACTCCGCTGGCAGGGTTTCCCAAGGGCATCCACCTAGCCCTTCCCCAGCGGTGAAAGACATAGAATGCACTGACGCACAACCACTTATGTTTCCTGATGATGAGGACATGGGAATACCACCTCAGCATGTCTCTGATGATGACGAAACACAGGTGCCAACTGCTGCGTCTTTCTGCAGTGTGCAGACTGAACAGGAGGTCAGGGATCAAGACTGGGTGGAAGACGATGCAGGGGACGATGAGGTCCTAGACCCCACATGGAATGAAGGTCGTGCCACTGACTTTCACAGTTCGGAGGAAGAGGCAGTGGTGAGACCGAGCCAACAGCGTAGCAAAAGAGGGAGCAGTGGGCAAAAGCAGAACACCCGCCGCCAAGAGACTCCGCCTGCTACTGACCGCCGCCATCTGGGACCGAGCACCCCAAAGGCAGCTTCAAGGAGTTCCCTGGCATGGCACTTCTTCAAACAATGTGCTGACGACAAGACCCGAGTGGTTTGCACGCTGTGCCATCAGAGCCTGAAGCGAGGCATTAACGTTCTGAACCTGAGCACAACCTGCATGACCAGGCACCTGCATGCAAAGCATGAACTGCAGTGGAGTAAACACCTTAAAACCAAGGAAGTCACTCAGGCTCCCCCTGCTACCTCTTCTGCTGCTGCCGCCTCGGCCTATTCTGCTGCTGCCGCCTCGGCCTCTTCCTCCGCCTCTGGAGGAACGTTGGCACCTGCCGCCCAGCAAACAGGGGATGTACCACCAACACCACCACCACCACCACCACCTCCGTCACCAAGCGTCTCAACCATGTCACACGCCAGCGTTCAGCTCTCCATCTCACAAACATTTGATAGAAAGCGTAAATTCCCACCTAGCCACCCTCGATCCCTGGCCCTGAATGCCAGCATTTCTAAACTACTGGCCTATGAAATGCTGTCATTTAGGCTGGTGGACACAGACAGCTTCAAACAGCTCATGTCGCTTGCTGTCCCACAGTATGTTGTTCCCAGCCGGCACTACTTCTCCAAGAGAGCCGTGCCTTCCCTGCACAACCAAGTATCCGATAAAATCAAGTGTGCACTGCGCAACGCCATCTGTAGCAAGGTCCACCTAACCACAGATACGTGGACCAGTAAGCACGGCCAGGGACGCTATATCTCCCTAACTGCACACTGGGTAAATGTAGTGGCAGCTGGGCCCCAGGCGGAGAGCTGTTTGGCGCACGTCCTTCCGCCGCCAAGGATCGCAGGGCAACATTCTTTGCCTCCTGTTGCCACCTCCTCCTTCTCGGCTTCCTCCTCCTCTTCTTCCACCTGCTCATCCAGTCAGCCACACACCTTCACCACCAACTTCAGCACAGCCCGGGGTAAACGTCAGCAGGCCATTCTGAAACTCATATGTTTGGGGGACAGGCCCCACACCGCACAGGAGTTGTGGCGGGGTATTGAACAACAGACCGACGAGTGGTTGCTGCCGGTGAGCCTCAAGCCCGGCCTGGTGGTGTGTGATAATGGGCGAAATCTCGTTGCAGCTCTGGGACTAGCCAATTTGACGCACATCCCTTGCTTGGCGCATGTGCTGAATTTGGTGGTGCAGAAGTTCATTCACAACTACCCCGACATGTCAGAGCTGCTGCATAAAGTGCGGGCCGTCTGTTCGCGCTTCCGGCGTTCACATCCTGCCGCTGCTCGCCTGTCTGCGCTACAGCGTAACTTCGGCCTTCCCGCTCACCGCCTCATATGCGACGTGCCCACCAGGTGGAACTCCACCTTGCACATGCTGGACAGACTGTGCGAGCAGCAGCAGGCCATAGTGGAGTTTCAGCTGCAGCACGCACGGGTCAGTCGCACTACAGAACAGCACCACTTCACCACCAATGACTGGGCCTCCATGCGAGACCTGTGTGCCCTGTTGCGCTGTTTCGAGTACTCCACCAACATGGCCAGTGGCGATGACACCGTTATCAGCGTTACAATACCACTTCTATGTCTCCTTGAGAAAACACTTAGGGCGATGATGGAAGAGGAGGTGGCCCAGGAGGAGGAGGAGGAGGAGGAGGAAGAGGGGTCATTTTTAGCACTTTCAGGCCAGTCTCTTCGAAGTGACTCAGAGGGAGGTTTTTGGCAACAGCAGAGGCCAGGTACAAATGTGGCCAGCCAGGGCCCACTACTGGAGGACGAGGAGGACGAGGATGAGGAGGAGGTGGAGGAGGATGAGGATGAAGCATGGTCACAGCGGGGTGGCACCCAACGCAGCTCGGGTCCATCACTGGTGCGTGGCTGGGGGGAAAGGCAGGACGATGACGATACGCCTCCCACAGAGGACAGCTTGTCCTTACCCCTGGGCAGCCTGGCACACATGAGCGACTACATGCTGCAGTGCCTGCGCAACGACAGCAGAGTTGCCCACATTTTAACCTGTGCGGACTACTGGGTTGCCACCCTGCTGGATCCACGCTACAAAGACAATGTGCCCACCTTACTTCCTGCACTGGAGCGTGATAGGAAGATGCGCGAGTACAAGCGCACGTTGGTAGACGCGCTACTGAGAGCATTCCCAAATGTCACAGGGGAACAAGTGGAAGCCCAAGGCCAAGGCAGAGGAGGAGCAAGAGGTCGCCAAGGCAGCTGTGTCACGGCCAGCTCCTCTGAGGGCAGGGTTAGCATGGCAGAGATGTGGAAAACTTTTGTCAACACGCCACAGCTAACTGCACCACCACCTGATACGCAACGTGTTAGCAGGAGGCAACATTTCACTAACATGGTGGAACAGTACGTGTGCACACCCCTCCACGTACTGACTGATGGTTCGGCCCCATTCAACTTCTGGGTCTCTAAATTGTCCACGTGGCCAGAGCTAGCCTTTTATGCCTTGGAGGTGCTGGCCTGCCCGGCAGCCAGCGTTTTGTCTGAACGTGTATTCAGCACGGCAGGGGGCGTCATTACAGACAAACGCAGCCGCCTGTCTACAGCCAATGTGGACAAGCTGACGTTCATAAAAATGAACCAGGCATGGATCCCACAGGACCTGTCCGTCCCTTGTCCAGATTAGACATTAACTACCTCCCCATAACCATATATTATTGGACTCCAGGGCACTTCCTCATTCAATCCTATTTTTATTTTCATTTTACCATTATATTGCAAGGCTACCCAAAGTTGAATGAACCTCTCCTCTGCCTGTGTGCTAGGCCTAAATATATGCCAATGGATTGTTGCAGTGGTGGCTGACGTGAAGCCTCATTCTCTGCTATGACATGCAGACTGATTCTCTGGTGACATGAAGCCAGATTGTCTGTTACGGGACCTCTCTCCTCTGCCTGGGTGCTGGGCCTGAATTTATGACAATGGACTGTTGCAGTGGTGGCTGACGTGAAGCCTGATTCTCTGCTATGACATGCAGACTGATTCTCTGCTGACATGAAGCCAGATCCTCTGTTGCGGGACCTCTCTCCTCTGCCTGGGTGCTGGGCCTAAATTTATGAAAATGGACTGTTGCAGTGGTGGGTGACGTGAAGCCTCATTCTCTGCTATGACATGCAGACTGATTCTCTGCTGACATGAAGCCAGATTGTCTGTTACGGGACCTCTCTCCTCTGCCTGGGTGCTGGGCCTAAATATCTGACAATGGACTGTTGCATTGGTGGCTGACGTGAAGCCTGATTCTCTGCTATGATATGAAGACTGATTCTCTGCTGACATGAAGCCAGATTGTCTGTTACGGGACCTCTCTCCTCTGCCTGTGTGCTAGGCCTAAATATATGCCAATGGATTGTTGCAGTGGTGGCTGACGTGAAGCCTGATTCTCTGCTATGACATGCAGACTAATTCTCTGCTGACATGAAGCCAGATTGTCTGTTACGGGACCTCTCTCCTCTGCCTGGGTGCTGGGCCTAAATTTATGACAATGGACTGTTGCAGTGGTGGGTGACGTGAAGCCTCATTCTCTGCTATGACATGCAGACTGATTCTCTGCTGACATGAAGCCAGATTGTCTGTTACGGGACCTCTCTCCTCTGCCTGGGTGCTGGGCCTGAATTTATGACAATGGACTGTTGCAGTGGTGGCTGACGTGAAGCCTGATTCTCTGCTATGACATGCAGACTAATTCTCTGCTGACATGAAGCCAGATTGTCTGTTACGGGACCTCTCTCCTCTGCCTGGGTGCTGGGCCTAAATTTATGAAAATGGACTCTTACAGTGGTGGGTGACGTGAAGCCTGATTCTCTGCTATGACATGAAGACTGATTCTCTGCTGACATGAAGCCAGATCCTCTGTTACGGGACCTCTCTCCTCTGCCTGGGTGCTGGGCCTAAATATCTGACAATGGACTGTTGCATTGGTGGCTGACGTGAAGCCTGATTCTCTGCTATGATATGAAGACTGATTCTCTGCTGACATGAAGCCAGATTGTCTGTTACGGGACCTCTCTCCTCTGCCTGTGTGCTAGGCCTAAATATATGCCAATGGATTGTTGCAGTGGTGGCTGACGTGAAGCCTGATTCTCTGCTATGACATGCAGACTGATTCTCTGGTGACATGAAGCCAGATCCTCTGTTACGGGACCTCTCTCCTCTGCCTGGGTGCTGGGCCTAAATTTATGAAAATGGACTGTTGCAGTGGTGGGTGACGTGAAGCCTGATTCTCTGCTATGACATGCAGACTGATTCTCTGGTGACATGAAGCCAGATCCTCTGTTACGGGACCTCTCTCCTCTGCCTGGGTGCTGGGCCTAAATTTATGAAAATGGACTGTTGCAGTGGTGGGTGACGTGAAGCCTCATTCTCTGCTATGACATGCAGACTGATTCTCTGCTGACATGAAGCCAGATCGTCTGTTACGGGACCTCTCTCCTCTGCCTGGGTGCTGGGCCTAAATTTATGAAAATGGACTCTTACAGTGGTGGGTGACGTGAAGCCTGATTCTCTGCTATGACATGAAGACTGATTCTCTGCTGACATGAAGCCAGATCCTCTGTTACGGGACCTCTCTCCTCTGCCTGGGTGCTGGGCCTAAATATCTGACAATGGACTGTTGCATTGGTGGCTGACGTGAAGCCTGATTCTCTGCTATGATATGAAGACTGATTCTCTGCTGACATGAAGCCAGATTGTCTGTTACGGGACCTCTCTCCTCTGCCTGTGTGCTAGGCCTAAATATATGCCAATGGATTGTTGCAGTGGTGGCTGACGTGAAGCCTGATTCTCTGCTATGACATGCAGACTGATTCTCTGGTGACATGAAGCCAGATCCTCTGTTACGGGACCTCTCTCCTCTGCCTGGGTGCTGGGCCTAAATTTATGAAAATGGACTGTTGCAGTGGTGGGTGACGTGAAGCCTGATTCTCTGCTATGACATGCAGACTGATTCTCTGGTGACATGAAGCCAGATCCTCTGTTACGGGACCTCTCTCCTCTGCCTGGGTGCTGGGCCTAAATTTATGAAAATGGACTGTTGCAGTGGTGGGTGACGTGAAGCCTCATTCTCTGCTATGACATGCAGACTGATTCTCTGCTGACATGAAGCCAGATTGTCTGTTACGGGACCTCTCTCCTCTGCCTGGGTGCTGGGCCTGAATTTATGACAATGGACTGTTGCAGTGGTGGCTGACGTGAAGCCTGATTTTCTGCTATGATATGAAGACTGATTCTCTGCTGACATGAAGCCAGATTGTCTGTTACGGGACCTCTCTCCTCTGCCTGGGTGCCGGGGCCTAAATATCTGAGAATGGACTGTTCCAGTGGTGGGTAACGGGAAGCCAGATTCTCTGCTATGATATGAAGACTGATTCTCTGCTGACATGAAGCCAGATTGTCTGTTACGGGACCTCTCTCCTCTGCCTGGGTGCTGGGCCTAAATTTATGAAAATGGACTCTTACAGTGGTGGGTGACGTGAAGCCTGATTCTCTGCTATGACATGAAGACTGATTCTCTGCTGACATGAAGCCAGATTGTCTGTTACGGGACCTCTCTCCTCTGCCTGGGTGCCGGGGCCTAAATATCTGAGAATGGACTGTTCCAGTGGTGGGTGACGGGAAGCCAGATTCTCTGCTATGGAACCTCTCTCCAATTGATTTTGGTTAATTTTTATTTATTTAATTTTTATTTTAATTAATTTCCCTATCCACATTTGTTTGCAGGGGATTTACCTACATGTTGCTGCCTTTTGCAGCCCTCTAGCCCTTTCCTGGGCTGTTTTACAGCCGTTTTAGTGCCGAAAAGTTCGGGTCCCCATTGACTTCAATGGGGTTCGGGTTCGGGACGAAGTTCGGATCGGGTTCGGATCCCGAACCCGAACATTTCCGGGATGTTCGGCCGAACTTCTCGAACCCGAACATCCAGGTGTTCGCTCAACTCTACTCACAAAGTCTCACTTTCCGCTAACTTAGGACAAAAATTTAAATCTTTCATGGACTCAATATGCCCCTCAGCAAATACCTTGGGGTGTCTTCTTTCCAAAATGGGGTCAGTTGTGGGGTGTTTGTACTGCCCTGGCATTTGAGGGTCTCCGCAATCATTACATGTATGGCCAGCATTAGGAGTTTCTGCTATCCTCCTTATATTGAGCATACAGGTAATGAGATTTTTTTTTCCGTTCAGCCTCTGGGCTGAAAGAAAAAAATGAAAGGCACAGATTTCTTCATTCGCATCGATCAATGTGGATGAAAAAATCTCTGCCAAAAAAAAAATGGAGGGGAAAGGCGTCTGCCAGGACATAGGAGCTCCGCCCTACATCCATACCCACTTAGCTCGTATGCCCTGGCAAACCAGATTTCTCCATTCACATCAATCGATGTGGATGAATAAATCATTGCCGGGATTTTTTTATTTTTTTTTATATATATATATATATATACAAAGTGCTTGCCAAAGCATAGGATTGCCGCCTCCTCCTCAGCTCGTATGCCTCGGCAAACGTATCTGTCACTGCAGAGGAGAAAATCCCGTCTTGCAGCGCCGCATACACCGACTTGCGTGTAATCTGACAGCAGCGCAATGCTTCTGTCAGAATGCACATCGGTGCTGCAGCTAGTCAATCGGTTGGTCCACCTGGAAGGTAAAAAAAGAAAAAGAAAAAACCAGGCCGCAACGCAATAATTTTATTAACTTTGCAACAGAACATATAAACTTTAACTTTTTTAACTGAACATTAACGTGTTTGCTTACTGGTGTGTTTTTTTTTTTTTGTTTTTTTACCTTTATAGAACAAACCTCTCCTTCCCCATGGGTCAATGTGCAAAGCGCAAATCGCCCAAAGATGTGGCGAAGTGCGTTATGCACTTTGTCCCATGTGAAAGGAGACGTTTGCAGCAGCAGTGAGTGAATGGGCCCTAATAGCCCTGTGTGCCTGTCCTGGTGAGATGATCCCTATGCTAATAGTGTACCTGTGAGTGGTACTTCCGGAAACACTCTCCAAAGCATAGGGCAGGGTGGTCCGGACAGTCAGGACAGAAATAGCGGGTGTCACGCCTTATTCCACTCCTGCTACAGACACGACATCTTTTTCGGGGTGACTGTTGGGTTGAGGTACCAGGAACGACATTGGGGAAATGTCGCTCGTGTAGACGGCTAACTACACTGGTGGTTGGGGCCACGGAACCTCCTGGATACAGGAGGTTCTCGATGATCTCTTCCTGAAATTTGAGGAAGGATCCAGTTCTCCCAGCCTTAATGTAGAGAACAAAACTATTGTACAGAGCCAATTGAATTAAATATACAGACACCTTCTTATACCAGCGTCTGGTGCGTCGGGAAACTAAATACGGAGACAACATCTGGTCATTGAAGTCGACCCCTCCCATGTGGAGGTTATAGTCGTGGACTGAGAGGGGCTTTTCAATGACACGGGTTGCTCGCTCAATTTGTATTGTCGTGTCTGCGTGAATGGAGGAGAGCATGTAAACGTCACGCTTGTCTCTTCATTTCACCGCGAGCAGTTCTTCGTTACACAGTGCGGCCCTCTGCACCCTTGCAAGACGGGTGGTAACGAGCCGTTGGGGGAAGCCCGCGCGACTAGTTCGCGCGGTACCACAGGCGCCAATCCGTTCTAGAAACAAATGCCTAAAGAGGGCCACACTTGTGTAAAAATTGTCCGAATAAGGGTGACACCAAGTCCCAAACTGTCTTCCCACTGCTCCCCAGGTAGTCAGGGCAACCGACCGGCTCCAGGGTCTGATCTTTTCCCTCATAGACCCGAAATTTGTGGGTATAGCCTGTGGCCCTTTCACAGAGCTTATACAATTTGACCCCATACCGGGCGCGCTTGCTTGGGATGTATTGTTTGAAGCCAAGGCGCCCGGTAAAATGTATCAGGGACTCGTCTATGCAGATGTTTTGCTCTGGGGTATAAATATCTGCAAATTTCTGGTTGAAATGGTCTATGAGGGGCCGAATTTTGTGGAGCCGGTCAAAAGCAGGGTGGCCCCTGGGACGGGAGGCGGTGTTGTCACTAAAGTGCAGGAACCGCAGGATGGCCTCAAAACGTGCCCTGGACATGGCAGCAGAGAACATGGGCATGTGATGAATCGGGTTCGTGGACCAATATGACCGCAATTCATGCTTTTTTGTCAGGCCCATGTTGAGGAGGAGGCCCAGAAAAGTTTTAAGTTCGGAAACTTGGACTGGTTTCCACCGGAAAGGCTGGGCATAAAAGCTTCCCGGGTTAGCGGTGATAAATTGTGTGGCATACCTGTTTGTTTCGGCCACAACTATGTCTAAAAGCTCCACAGTCAAGAACAGCTCAAAAAATCCCAGGGCCGAACCGATCTGAGCCATCTCAACCCGAACTCCAGACTGGGCAGTGAAAGGGAAAACTACAGGTGCGGCTGAAGTTGGGGACTGCCAATCAGGGTTTGCCAGCACCTCTGGGATTCTAGGGGCTCTACGGGCACGTCTTTGCGGTGGCTGCGACGGGGTCACTACTGCACGTGCCACCGTACCAGCTTCAACTGCCCTTCTGGTGCTCGCTACTTCACCAGGTTGTACGGCAGTGCTGGTACTAGGTCCAGGGAGGGCTGGGCTGCTGGTGTATGCCTCACCACGTAATCCGACAGCACCAGCCCCACTCTGCTGCTCTTGAAGCTGATCCTGCGCAACCTGCGGTCTAGCGACACGGGGCCGGGTACGCCTGGTGGTATCAGGGACCTCAGCCTCCTCGTCCGAACTTTGGGTCAGAGTGCCACTGCTTTCTACAGGTTCGTATTCTGACCCGCTGGATTCATCAGATGAGGGTTCCCATTCCTCATCCGACTGGGTCAGAAGCCTGTAGGCCTCTTCAGAGGAATACCCCCTGTTAGACATGTGGGCAACTAAATTTAGGGGTATTCCCTGAGACTACCCAAGAAAAAAAAAGCAAGCCTGTCTTACAAAGGGGAGGCTAGCGAAGTACCGGAGGCCGCTGCGGTTGATAAAAAATATAAAAACTGATTTTTTTATCGCCGCAGTGCGTGTAAAGTGAATGTGCAGTGATCAAAAAAAAAAATTTTTTTTGTCACTGCGGTGGGGCGGGTGTGGGCGAACGCACGTGTGGGCGACCGATCAGGCCTGATCGGGCAAACACTGCGTTTTGGGTGGAGGGCGAACTAAAGTGACACTAATACAATTATAGATCTGACCGTGATCAGTTTTGATCACTTCCAGATACTATAAAAGTACAAATGCTGATTAGCGATACGCTAATCAGCGAATAACGGACTGCGGTGCGCTGGGCTGGGCGCTAACTGATCGCTAACTACCTAACCAAGGGACCTAAACTATACCTAAAACCTAACGGTCAATAACAGTGAAAAAAAAAAGTGACAGTTTGCACTGATCACTTTTTTCTTTTCACTTGTGATTGACAGGGGTGATCAAAGGGGTGATCAAAGGGTTAATTGGGGTTCAGGGGGGTGATCAGGGGCTATAGTGTAGTGTTTGGTGTACTCACTGTGAAGCCTGCTCCTCTGCTGGATCCAACCGACGAAAAGAACCAGCAGAGGAGCAGGCAGCCATATATCAGATCATATTTACTAATATGATCTGCTATCTGGCACTTTGATTGGATTTTTTAAAAATCAGCAACCTGCCAGCCGCGATCATTGGCTGGCAGGTTGCTGACGAAATACTGCTGTGCGAAATGCCGGCGCGAACTGCGCATGCGCGCGCGCATATTCGCGTCATCTCGCGTCTCGCGAGATGACGCGTATATGCGTGACTGTGCGCAGCGCTGCCACCTCCGGAACGCACATGTGCGTTAGGCGGTCCGGAGGTGGTTAAAGAGAAGGCTCCCAAATTTGGAACTCTCTCTACAACCTCCACTTGCCCTGACTCTCTGTTTTAGAAAAACAATTTTAAAATAACCTATTTTGAGTTAATGGGCGGGGCGGTTTATTCAGAACTAATTGTCCAGAGCAGCTACAAAGAATATCCCTCACTCTGGATGTCGTAATATGCCTCAGCACATTGAAATATGCCTCTGATAGAGAAAAGTGCATTTGCAGGATATGTTAGAAGGTTTATCACTTATTGTAGCAATGATGGGTGACAGTAGCTACTGTAACAGGTATCAAAATGGGTAAATGATTTCTCTTCTGATTTGCTGAGAAATTAAGTCGTCTCTGTCAAGGAATTTCCAGATCAAGGTCATCATGGGTTCTTTGGTAAAACTTTGCCTTGGTCTTTGCCCTACTATTTAAATAGACATTTTAGGAAAATGTTTTCTCTTTGGCTAGCACTTTTCTGTGTGGCTGTCCTTTCTGAGAAAAGTTACACTTTGATGGTGGAATCTGTAACTATGTGCCACCACACAGTGGTGTAGGTAGAACTGACTGGGCCCCACAGCAAATTTTTGAATGGGCTCCCCCACGGGTAACTTCGCTACAACCCCCCTCCCCCATGCAACCCCCAATCCTGCGACTAGTCAAAATCACTCTCTCAGACCAGGTCCTGCTGCCACTCCATCCGTTTCCTATACATATAGTGTATACTGTGTATAGTGTCGCCATATATATTACAAGTCATATAATACAAGTCATTGCAAAATAATGTTGTGGGAGCCCTGACAGTAAAATCTTTTAGTCCTCCTCTCAGGTGGGCCCCTTTTGAGTCGGGCCCACCTGAGTCGCGCACTATACAATGCCAATAAAAGGTGTGTTACCATAATTACAAGAAAAATGCAAAAAAAAGTACACAAAACAAAAAAAATTAGGGAGAGTTAATTTCTCAGTTTCATTTTCCCTTCTTCTGATCTGTCGGAAGAACAGAAAATAAAAAAAGGGTCCTGTAAAAAACAGATCCTTTTAAAAAGGGATCCTGTAAAAAATAAATCCTGTTAATCAGTTATGCACATTTGCTATCCGTTTGAGCCGGGTGGAAAAAAAAAAGTACTGCGTGCAGGGCATAGTTCTCCATCTAAAAAAAGGATCTCAGGCAGCAATGGCTCAAACGATGCAATGGCTCAAAACAGGATCCATTTTTCTACAGGATCTTGTTTTTTCTATTTTTCTGACGGATAATAAAAAAGGCAAATGAAACAGAGATGTAAACTTGTGCTTACTTGAATACACAAAATAAAAGAGCAGATCCTGCAGTCTCCCTATGCTCACCCTACAGTGTGTAAAAACTCTTCCTATTATCTCCCTACACTGTCCCTGAACTGTCCTTGCAGTCTCCCTATCCAATATGCCACAAAAGGCTTCTTGAACACTGTCCCTAACACTTGTCACATCTCTCCCTATGCTCAGATCACAGTGAAATGGCAGAGACCATGTGCAATGAGGATTATAAAGGGCTGTGATATCACAGGGGATGGCTATCTGCTGATTGGCTGGCTGCATAGCATTATCGGTCATATAGTGTTCCCGAGCTTCATGCTTTCACTTTGTAAGACATGTGTGTAACCACCATTTTAGAAAAAAATTATATTTGTTATCACAAAGCACTAGGAAATTTTTGGATTTCTTGTGAATCTAATTTTTCCTAAACTTCAGATTGAATTCCATTTCAGATGCTTTGATTCACCCAACACTATAAATATATATATATATATATATATATATATATACTAGACATTATGCCTGTTACAAAAACGGATGCTAGAATTGGCAGGTGCGAAGAGCAATCATCACACCGCATTCCAATAGTTGGCACGGGCGGCGTGTTGGGTGGCGTTGAGTGGCTGGCGCTCGGGGTGAGGACGGTGCGGATGGTGGGTGGTGTGAATAGCGTGTGGGGGCGGCGTTGATAAGTGACTGATGGCTGTGGCTGGTGGCACTGACTGATGGCTAAGACGACTGACACTGACTAGTCGCTAAAACTGTGGGCACTGTGACTGGTGGCTGAGACGGCTGGCACTGACTGGTGGTGCTGAGACTGCTGGCACTGTTACTGGTGGCAATCACTGATGGCTGAGATGGCTGGCACTGACTGGTGGTGCTGAGACCACTGGCAGCAACTGGTGGCCAATACTGATGGCAGCAGCAGATGATGTATCTGTGTCTGACAGGACTGTAATAGCGGCACTTCTGTTTCATTTAATGGCAGGAGGTCTGAGGTGCGCCGTGTTTCTATTGGCTGGCAGCGCACAGATGTGGGAGGTCCGGACGGCTGTGTGTTGAGCTGCGATCTTATTGGCCAGCGCATCGCGCATCTAACTCAGCGCATGCACATTTAACTTCAGCACACACGCATGGACACAGCACAGGCACAGAGGGATTTTACTATATAGGATATATATATATCCTCCACATATATCTATCTTATAAACACATTGAGCACATGGCTTTCTCCTCTTCAGAGGGCAATGTAGGCCTCCTCCCCTGCTCTCTCGTCCCCAATACACAGCAGAGCAGAGAGCACTACTGTTGTAATATTACAGGAAGTGAAGAGGAGCAAATTGGGAAGGGGGGGGGGTTTAAATAAGCTCAAGGGAGAATTTTTAAAGGTAGTGACACATGCTGCTGCCCTCCCCAATATGCTGCCGTCTGAGGCCAGAAGATTACCAAATAGTAGATGCATCCCTGCCTGACTGACACCCTTGCAACTGCTCCTGGGCCCCTTCTAATCTCAGGGCCCGAAGCAGCTGCTTCTCCTGCTTCCCTGATAGCTATACCCCTGCCACCACATATCACATTTTCTACAGCAAAATATGGTGATATATCAGGTTTCATTCAGTGTGCACTAACTGTTGGAAAATGAGATTAATACAGATTAAGAAAGCCGTAACATGTCAAAATAACACTTATCATAATGTGAAAACATAACATTGCTATTACGTTATGAAAGAATGATGTTGTAGAGGGTCTAAATAATACTTCCACACACGGTCAAAATAACAGTACAATGCCTAAACATACTTCCATACTGTACATAAATAATACCCAAACACAACTGACCTTGCCATGCATTGTCAAACAAAAACAGTGCTCAAAGTACTAGCCAGCTTAACTTTAAGAACATTGTGATTAGAGATGAGCGAATTTCTAAAAAATTTGATTAGGCTGGTTCGAAGAATTTTCCAAAAAGATTTGATACGATCTGAATTTATTTATGGCTAATCAAGTCAAAAAACAGCAATTTCCTGGCTGCAGAGAGCCTGTATAGTGGTGTAGAACACTGCCTTGCAGTAACACTCATAGGGAGTCTGCTGGGGTAGTGAAACAATACTGTGAGTCAGTATGACATGCAGATGACAGGCGTCTCTCTTAGAATCACTGCACACTTCGCTCATTTGGGCAGAACTCAGCCTTACAGGTCAATGTTAGCGCCAAGAAGAAGCGCACTCTTTTTACACCGTAGTCAGCTGATTCCACATAGATGTCTACAGAACCTGTTCTATTAAACGCTTATACAAGTAGAGCCCCCCCCCCCCCCCCCCCGACAGAGTGGAGAGGGTGTCAGCAGTAAGTTTGTGTTGAAGTCACTGATTATTTTGCCTTTCCTCTGATCCGTCAGAGCACTTCGCTCGGTCAGCATTTGGTCAGTAATCCATCAGTATTGCTAAAGCAAAAAAAAAAAAAAAAACAGGAGTTGATCCAAAACAGAGATGACACGTGAATGGACTTTTTGCATATATTGTGTTTTGTACCCACTCCTGCTTTTGGCTATCAAATCATAAACCAATTCTGTCGGGGCCATAAAGGCCTTACAGCTGCTACATAGACAGTATCCATTTTGCATCTCATTTTTACTTCCTTCTGACAGATCAGAAGAAGTGTCAAATAAATCATGATGTCAACCAGGCCAAAAAGGCAAAATAGTGGCCCAGTCATGGAGTGGGGAGGGTGGGAACAGCATGAGAAGTCCACAGAGTGGTCCAATGACATAGTGGTGAGGTGGAAGCAGCATGAGGAGACCACAGAGTGGCCCAGTGACATAGTGTTGAGGTAGTAGCAGCATCAGGAGACCACAGAGCTTTAGAACATATAACTGCACCGCTGAACGGAAAATAATACTTTTTTTCCCCACTAATACACCCCAAAAAAGGCTGTAAGTTTGTCACTTCACAGCACAAAGGCTAATAAGCCCTTTTTTCCCCACTAATACACCCCAAAAAAGGCTTCCAAACATATGACTGCACCGCTGAATGGCTAATAACACATTTTTTTTCTACGAATACACCCCAAAAAAGGCTGTAATTTTGTCACTTTACCGCACAACGGCAAATAAGCCCTTTATTTTTCCACTAATACACCACAAAAAGGCTTTAGAACATATAACTGCACCACACAAAGTCTAGGCTAGGTGTATTTCCTAGTAATTCACCCTGTTAATGGCTGTACCACACAGCACTTGCACCCCAATAACAAGCAAGGTTTGCTGGAATTACAGAGGTATCATCTATTGCAAACCTAAAAGCAGCAGAATAATTTCTCCCTATCCTTTCCCTACATCTAGACTAATCTTTCACTGAACTTTTAAATCCTTTTTTCAACACAATGGAGTCTTTCTAGCACTTTCCCTAGCGCCTGCTAATGTCTCCCCCTGCACAAAGCATACTGGAAAATGGCTGAATCCAAGATAGCTGAGAATATTTATAGGGCTGTGACATCACAGGGATGGCTGGCTGATGACTGGCTGCATGCATGACATTGTGGTGATCCCTCGTTCCCAGAGTTCTTTGCTCAATTTCCTAACATGTGCAGCGGCCATTTTAGGAAAAAATGTGATTCACCACCACGAAGCGTGAGGATATTCGGATTTGGTGCAAATTTTTTCTGAAATTCGTATCGAATTCCACTTTGTCAACTTCAATTCGCTCATCTCTAATTGTGATCTATTTGACCCTAAACATGAAAGACTACTTTTAGGATCATACATCTGATGAGTTTTAAAATTGTAAGATTTATTGCTAATGTCTCTCTCTTATGTCTTTGATGTTTTCACATCTTTAATTCAATGGGGCAAGCTCATCTTTGGCTCTGTGCCTTAATGTTAAGAATGTAGACTAGTTTGGGTTCTGTTTGTTTGTTGGTTTCTACTTTGTCACCCAGGCAATATTCTGGATCACTTTTCTGTTTGTGTGTTCTTGTCCCACTGGGGTTTACTCATTACCTCTTATTATTTCTTACACAGGTTGTTAACAATTATGTGGATGGAAACCAGACCATCAGACAAAGTGGCATGTACTTTGGGGACGGTAAAAGGAAAGTGGACTATGTCCTTGCCTATCATTACAGGCACCGTTCTTCCCAACACAATGGCTCCCCCACAAATCACAGACCTCCAGCAGTAATTGTTTCCAATGGGAATTCAGTCACCCCAGAAGAAATTGGAAAAACACCCCCTGAACAGCCTCTTCCAGGAGAATTACAAAATCAACAACAGAAAGTACAAGAACAAAACCAACAGAAGCAACAGAACAATGATCATCCACATTCTCGGAACGGAAACTCATGCCACCCACATGAAGTGGTTGTGGTAGAGATGAGCCACCAAGATGCCCTTGAAGAAGAGAAAAAAAGTCAACGAGAGGAGTTTGAGCGTAACCTCATTGAAGCTGGACTGGAGTTGGAAAAAGACCCTGAGGTGGGTGGGGTCTTTCAAGCAAAATAACACTTGAAAGGCAACACAAGTGAAGAATTAATTTAACATTTATGTATTTAATGTGGTTTTTTTGTTCGATCCTATTTTATGATCATGAAACCCTGGGTTCTTTGGTATCAAGCATTCAAATTCTCATGCTACTCATGTTGCACCTCCTTACTACTACCAGCCAAAACTGTTTATACAGATAAAGTCTCTGTTCACATTGTGTCCCATTCCTAATGGATTTCGGTGTACTTGATGACGAGAATAGTGTGGTCTACTGGAACCTGCAAGAAAACCTAGTGGGGTCCATTGTAAGGAAATAGAATCAGTCAGGATTTAATTTCCATGTGATAAATGATTCAGCATATTGATCATGGTTCCATTAAAAGCGAAGACCATGAGTAGCAGTAACATTTTCAGATTTTGTTCTTGTTCGATCTGTTCTGGAAATCATCAAAACTGACAGTTAAAGACTTGTCACCAAAAAATGCAGTGCAATCTGCAGGCAGCATGTTGTAGAGAAGGAGGAGCTAAGAGGATATATATAACTTTGTGGGAAATGATTAAGTAAATCTTGTAATTTACAACATTTTGATCTTTTTTTAGCTTAAAGCTACCCATGTGAACAGTTTTCTGTACACAGGGAGGTGTTCTCAGTGACTGCAGTTATCTGTGTATTTACACTTCCGCAGAGAATGCTATCAATCACTGATAATGCCTCCACCATGTACAACTATCAGTGACTGACAACTATCTCTGTATACAAACTTACACAGAGAATGCTATCAATCACTGATACAGTAATACCCCCCTGCTTACAACTATTGGTGACTAAAAGCTGTCTCTGTATACACACTTACACAGAGAATGCTATCACTGAGAACACCACCCCCTGCTTACAACTATCAGTGACTAACAGCTGTCTCTGTATACACACTTACAAAGAGAATGCTTTCAATCACTGATCACGCATAACACCTTCCTCGTGTACGACAATCAGTGATTGACAGCTATCTATGTATACACACTTACACAGAGAATGCTATTAATCACTGATAACGTCACCCCCTGTGTACAACTATCAGTGACTAACAGCTGTCTGTGTATACACACTTACACAGAGAATGCTATCAATTACTGATCATGGATAACATCCCCCTCGTGTACGACTATCAATGACTGACACCTATCTCTGTATAGTTTTGATCGTGAATATTCTAATCGCAAATATTTATCGTAAATATCGGCACTTCGAGAATTCACGAAGATGTAGAATATAGTGCTATATAATCGTAATCGCAAATATTCTAGATTTTTGTTCATCAGTAACCTCCCTTCTTGCTTGTGGGCCAATGAGAAGGCTGTAATATCTTTGTCAGAGCTTAGCAACATCCCTAGCAACCAATAGGAAAGTTGCCTACCCCTTACTATATAAGAACCTCCCCAGCAGCCATTTTCTGTAGTTTTATGGCGTTCTGAGTGAGACAGCATTGTCCTTGCTGTGCTCTGTGCTTTGCTGTGTCATTACATTAGATAGTTAGTTAGCTCATATATATAATACAGATAGTTAGTGGGAGATAGTCAGTGTAGGTTAGATAGTGATATAGTGTAGCTATATATATATACCTGTAGTGTAGGTTCTAGTGCAGGGTGTTAGGTAGTGTGATAGGAATTACTGTTTCTCTGCTGTCCATACATACATGCTAAAGACATAGTGCTGTGATGTCACAACTAGTGTTGAGCACGAATATTCCAATAGCAAATTATATTGCGAATATCGGCACTTCGAGAATTTGCAAATATTTAGAATATAGCGCAATATCTTTGTAAAATCGAATATTCGTTTTCTTTTTTTTTTTTTTATACAGTACCTATCCCTCCCATTCTTCTTGCTTGTGAGCCAATGGGAAGGCTTTGTAAGAGCTTAGTAACATCCCTAGCAACAAATATAAAAGTTCCTATCCCTTACTATTGCCGAAAATTCACAAGCGCAAATATTTTGGAGCACTCTATCTGCATATAAAGCTATTCTAATGTTCTGCCGTGCCAACCATTTTCTCCAGTCTCAGGAAACTTATACCAGCTTGAAAATGTAGCATAAGTGACCCACGCCAGTATTTTGCGTGCATTACGCGAATATTACATTGCCAATTTTCGCAATCAAGAATTTAATCTTGAATTCTCTAATTCGCGAATATATGGCGAACATTGTACAAAATATTGCGAATTCGAATATTGCCCCTTCCACTCATCACTAGTCACAACAATACTTAGTAATATCTACTCAGACCTGATGAAATGTGAAGTTGCATGTATGGCACAAAAAATATGCGCATCATTAGTACCGAATTGTGCAATCGCAAAAATAATGACTGGAGATCACGAACTCTAGAATTCACGAATTTATTGCGAATATTATGCGAAAAATTCACGAAATGTTGTGAAAACAAATATTGCCTATGCCGCTCATGACTAACTCACTTACATAGAGAATGCCATCAATCAGTGATAACGTCACCCCCAGTGTACAACTATCAGTGACTGACAGCTATCTATTGTAAGGGATCGCCTCTTATTCGGGGGTCATTCTTACAATGATCTATATCGACCACATGGTTAGGGGCCAAACATTGCTTTTATTTGGCACCTCAGCAAAACCAAAACAAACAATACAAATAAAACACCTGCCCGAATGGGCTCTATCTAAACATGAAGACTCCCTACCTCACTGAAAGCCCCGTTCACACGGGAAGAACATGCGGCTTTTCCCAGCCTAACAATCCAGCACTTCCAGGCTGTAACAAAGTCCAGTACCTTTTGGGGGATTGTGACCCAGAAGTCCTCCTGACTCTGGCCTAGCGACCGTCGATTCCAAGACCTCGCAAAGTCCCCCAAAGTTCAGGCTAACACCTAGCCCCGTGGCCCCTCAGCCAGCTCTGCTGAGCTCCCTTGTACAGAGCCTTCCCAGGCCTCTGCTGCACACAGACTCTTCCTCCTCCTAACAGTCTGGACTGGGCTCTTATCCCAGACTGATTGTTCCACCTGGTGCGGCCTCTGACCTGCTGATTGACAGCGAAGAAATGGAAACTCCTGCCATATCTCTCCCCTAGCAGCCATGAGGCCTGTCACTGCCTCACACTATGTATACACATTTACATATAGAATGGTATCAATCACTGATAACTCCTCCCCTATTTACAGCTATCAATGGCTGACAGCTATCTATACATGAGGCTTGCTGTACCAAGTGACTGCTGATTAAGTGGAGTTTAAAGAATCAGAGTTTCAGACAAGGAGCAAGAAACTAAGATTTGATAGAATTTCCTTGTGTGTTGTTGGCTTAATTGTAGCTAGTCCTCCAACTACAGCAGACAGGGTTTGATTGTAACTCGTATTTACTGTTTTCCTACTTTACTGTTCATCCCCATTTAAACGTGCTCCATGGACAATGCTACTAAGTGTGTGTCCTGTGCCATGTATGCGTGCCTTTAAGAGCCTTTCGAAGGGTGAATACAATTGCACTAGATGCAATCATGTTGCATATTTGGAAGCCCAGATCTTGGATCTAAATAAGCAGCTTGAAATACTTAGGAGCATTGCACACCTGGAGAGAAGCTTAGACCTCACTGTGCAGCCACTGACTGGGGTCAGTGAAATGGAGGTGGGAGGAGGAGGGCAAGATCAGGTGAGCATTTGGGTTACTGTAGGAAGGAGAGGTAGAGGGAAAAGTGCCAGGGAGGCTAGTCCTGAGCTGGCACGCCCTAGTAAATATGCCTGCTTGGCTGATATTACGGATGAAAGCCCAGGGCCAGCAACACTGCAGCAGGGCGTTTCTCCTAGCAACCAGGAGGATGCCCCCTGCAGGAAGGATGGGAAAAGGAGTGCAGCAAAGGTCAGACAGACTCTATTATTAGGAGGACAGACAGGGTCATCTGTTGCCGAGACCGTGAATGCCCAAAAACATTTGGCATATTGCGGATCGGATTGACAGATTGCTGGGTGGAGATGGGGAAGACCCGGCGGTCATGGTACACATTCAGTGATAGATGGAAGGTCCTTAATAATGATTTTAGGGAACTAGGTGAGAAGCTCAAGTCCAGGACCTCCAAGGCAGTGTTTTCAGAAATACTACCAGTGCCACGAGCGTCACCAGAGAGACAACGGGATCTTAGGGAGTTAAATAAGTGGCTCAGAAGCTGGTGCAGGAAGGAAGGGTTTGAGTAGAAGCCTGGATAGAGGGGGGCTGTGGATGTAGTGTTTCTAGATTTTGCAAAGGTTTTTGATTGTGTCCCTCATAGACGCTTAATAGGTAAAGTAAGGTCTATAGGCTTGGAAAGTATAGTTTGTAATTGAATTGAAAACTGGTTGAAGGATCATGTCCAGAGAGTTGTGGTCAATGATTCCTATTCAGAATGGGCCCAGGTTATAAATGGTGTACCCAAAGGTTCAGTGCTGGGCCCTTATTATTTAATTTATTTATTAATGATATCGAGGACGGGATTAATAGCACCATTTCTATTTTTGCAGATGACACTAAGCTGTGTAGAACTGTACGGTCTATGGAAGATGTCCATATACTACAAGCTGACTTGAACACTCTGAGTGACTGGGCATCAACTTGGCAAATGGGGTTCAATGTGGACAAATGTAAAGTTATGCATCTTGGTAGTAATAATCTCTGTGCTTCATATGTCCTAGGTTATGTAACACTGGGAGAGTCACTTATAGAGAAGGATGTGGGTGTCCTTATGGATGGTAGATTAAATTACATCTTACAATGTCAATCAGCTGCTTCTAAGGCCACCAGGATATTGTCCTGCATTAAACGAGGCATGGACTAGCGGGGCAGGGATGTGATATTACCACTTTACAAAGTGTTGGTGCGGGCTCATCTGGAATATGCAGATCAATTCTGGGCACCATTACATAGAAAGGACTCACTGCAGCTGGAAAAAGTACAGAGGAGAGCAAAGAAAGATTAAAATAATTGAATTTATTTAGTCTTGAGAAGAAACGTCTAAGGGAAGACATGATTAACCTATTCAAATATATAGATGGGCCATATAAAAAATACAGTAAATAGCTGTTCCATGTAAAATGAGCTCAAAAGACAAGGGGGCACTGCCTCCGACTGGATATGAAAAGTTCAGTCTCCGGACATAGGCGTGCGCAGCGTGTGTGTATGTATATCAGGGGCGTAACTAGAGGTGACTGGGCCCCACAGCAATTTTTTTTATCCCCCCCCCCCGTGTAAACCCCGCTCCTTTGGCGAGTCACAATCTAGACCAGACTAGGCTGCCACGCCATCCTTTTCCTATTATATATATATATATATATATTATATACATACACACACACCCTATCTGTCATGTAGTGTCATTCTATCATACTGTTGTGGGGGCCATGTCAAAGTCTTAGGCCCCTTTGACACAGGCGAGTTTTCGGCATGGGTGCAATGCATGGTGTGAACGCATTGCACCCGCACTGAATCCGGACCCATTCACTTCAATGGGGCTGTGTACATGATCAGTGATTTTCACGCATTACTTGTGCGTTGCGTACAAATCGCAGCATGCTCTATATTCTGCGTTTTTCACGTAGCGCAGTCCCCACAGAAGTGAATGGGGCTGCTTGAAAATCGCATTGCATCCGCAAGCATTGCAGATGCAATGCGATTTTCACGGATGGTTGCTAGGAGATGATAGGGACCCGAACTTTATTAATTTCCCTTATAACATGGTTATAAGGGAAAATAATAGCATTCTTAATACAGAATGCTAAGTAACATGTGGCTTGAGGGGTTAAAAAATAATAAAATATTTAATTATTCATCTCATCCACTTGATCGCGCAGCCCGGCTCGTCTTCTTTCAGGACCTGGCAGGAAAAGTACCTTTGGTGACGTCACCGCGCTCACAACTTGGTGAGTGTGGTGACGTCGGAGCAGGTCCTGCTGAATGAAGATAGAAATCTTTTATCTTCATTCACGCTCACCACCAGGTTGCTAGGAGATATTGATTGTAAACTTTTAGTTTTTTATCACGTGCATGAAAAACGCATCAAAACGCATTGCACCCGCGCAGAAAAAACTGAACGCAATCGTAGACAAAACTGACTGAACTTGCTTGAAAAATGGTGCGAGTTTCACTGAATGCACCCTGAACGCATCTAAAGCCAACCCGTATCGTTCATGTGAAAGGGGCCAGCCATTCCCGTATTGCGGACCGCATATGCAGATCAGTAATAAATGGGCACCCTTCCGTGTGCATTCCGCATCACGGATGCGGACCCATTCACTTCAATGGGTCCGCAAATCCAGAGATGAGGAAGGGTGCGAAACGGAATCACGGAACGGAACACTACGTAAGCACTACGCAGGGCTTCCATTGCGCACTTCCGTTCTACCAAAAGATAGAACATGTCCTTTTTGCTGAATTGTGCTTTCCTGGCTAATATACCCAGAGAGGTGAACATGACATCACACTACACTGTATGTACAGCACAGTATAACCCTTGCTGTAGGATAGGTGCCCATTCTATGTATTCACAGCAAATTTTTAAACAGGCAGGCAGGCGTCATACAGTGGCATTTGATTTTTTAACATACATGTGTTTTTACTGGACTATGACGTACACGACACAAAAATGCAGTACTGCACGTTCTTGTATCCTGCACAACCCGGTGAAAAAATGGATACTTTTTTTTTTTGTTTACAATGAAACTCTATGGTGAACGGATGTCACTGTCATGGCATCAGTACAAGGCATCCGAATATGTTTTTTTGTATACGTTAAACGGATGGGAAAACAGTGATGTGAACCCAGCCTTAAATGTGGGACAAAAATGTGATGTGAACAAGTGGTGCATTGTACAGTTGTTGAAAAAAACATACTCGCCTGCTCCCCGCTGCTCCGTGATCTTCCAGTCCCCATTCTGGCCTCATACTGGTGTCCCCAAGCTGCACATGGGCGCCCAGAGGAGTGTGGCATCAGATGGATAGGGGGCCTAGAGGGCAGGGCATCAGATAAGTAGGGGTCCCACAGGACTGGGGGGGGGGGGTTCTGAAAGGACAGCAGATGAATGCAGCTGGGGGGGGGGGCAAAGGACAGCAGATAAATGCAGCTGGGGGGGGCAAAGGACAGCAGATAAATGCAGCTGGGGGGGGCAAAGGACAGCAGATGAATGCAGCTGGGGGGGGGGCAAAGGACAGCAGATGAATGCAGCTGGGGGGGGGGGCAAAGGACAGCAGATGAATGCAGCTGGGGGGGGGGGGGGGCAAAGGACAGCAGATGAATGCAGCTGGGGGGGGGGGGCTAAATGAGATGCAGGACAGCTAGGGTTGGCAGGGATTAGCCTGGAATGTATGGGCTCCTGATAGTGACAGGCACAGCATCTTCTTTCTGCAGCACTTTCTGTCTCCCCTCTGCCTCCTGTTACTGCCGACTACAGAGCAGAAGCTGGGCTGTACTAATAGTTAGGAGAGGGAGGGGAGACAGGATCTCCCTGTAGCACACTGTACTATTAAGCAGCTAGGCTCCTCTATTAATGGTCCGTGCTGATGGGCGGGGCTTAGCTCCCTGCTCTGCTCCGAGGATATTCCAAGCAGCAGTGAAGTGAGTGTAGAGGGGGTGTGGCCAGTCTGTTTACTACTGCTCCGGGCCCCTTGTCAGCCCGGGCCCCGAAGCAGCTGCTTCCCTGGTAGGTACGCCACTGATGTGTGTGTGTGTATATATATATATATATAATGGAAAAAATTGGACAGCACTCCAGACGGTATCTTCGGTAAAGCAGATAAAGTTTAATCACCCATGTGGTGGCAGCAAAAAAGCAACGTTTCGGCTCTACATGAGCCTTTCTCAAGCAATGACAAAAAATGTAAAGCCAGCATATATCAGTGAGTCAATTAAATCAATTGTGTAACCATATAATTGATACTTAATAAACATCAATGTACAAAAATATAAATACCATTACAAAATAGTCATCATAATGATCATTGTTAAAGTGACAAGTGCATACAGTGTATAAAGTGCATGATAGGGTTGACAGTCCTATGTTATAATCTAAAATCCATAAACACTATCAACTGTTCATAGTTCGTCCATGATTACTCATAAAACATTGATTGTGCACATATGTGATGGGGTATGATAATGAGAAAATACCTGAGAGAGTGATAGAGCCCACATATACTATCGCGCTGTTCAGCGCGTCTCCCTGATGCAAGTGCGCATGTCCCGGTCGCATATCAAACGTCAGAGCACGTCCGAGCGGCACCACGTTTGTTAGAGATGTCGCTCCTAAGTGACGTCACAGGCACATAGCGATGCCTTCTGCCAGGTCATATGTGGCGTCACTGGAGTGAGGAAGCGCATGTGCAGTTCCAACTTTGATGCCTATAGCCACCATAGTATTCAAGGGAATGCAGCCAGTCTATATTCTTTACTGCATTGATTACTATGCGCATACTAAGTTCCATAATCGATCACAGTGGATGTATTCCACTTAACACAGCCAAGTAGGAAGGTCCCCACTTTTCCAAGATGGGAAACCAACCTCTTTGTGTGCCCATGATGCTGGCAGCACGCTAATACCATCAGCACCATCGGTCGCATACTTGCTGCAACTCGTGACCTAGAGGGTTCTCCTCAATCATAAATCAGAACAAGAAAATCAATATTTGGGCAATCAAAATTCCATCTGCATGTTCAAGATTAATCCTTTTGATATGCTATCGGGACAATGACACCAATACACAAGAAAAATAAAAGGTTTGAAAATCCAAACAAATACTTGGTAGGCTCCTCATCCACCTCCCAGGTGCAACATTTTTACTTCAAATCTTCCCCCGGAATATGAAGTAAAAATGTTGCACCTGGGAGGTGGATGAGGAGCCTACCAAGTATTTGTTTGGATTTTCAAACCTTTTATTTTTCTTGTGTATTGGTGTCATTGTCCCGATAGCATATCAAAAGGATTAATCTTGAACATGCAGATGGAATTTTGATTGCCCAAATATTGATTTTCTTGTTCTGATTTATGATTGAGGAGAACCCTCTAGGTCACGAGTTGCAGCAAGTATGCGACCGATGGTGCTGATGGTATTAGCGTGCTGCCAGCATCATGGGCACACAAAGAGGTTGGTTTCCCATCTTGGAAAAGTGGGGACCTTCCTACTTGGCTGTGTTAAGTGGAATACATCCACTGTGATCGATTATGGAACTTAGTATGCGCATAGTAATCAATGCAGTAAAGAATATAGACTGGCTGCATTCCCTTGAATACTATGGTGGCTATAGGCATCAAAGTTGGAACTGCACATGCGCTTCCTCACTCCAGTGACGCCACATATGACCTGGCAGAAGGCATCGCTATGTGCCTGTGACGTCACTTAGGAGCGACATCTCTAACAAACGTGGTGCCGCTCGGACGTGCTCTGACGTTTGATATGCGACCGGGACATGCGCACTTGCATCAGGGAGACGCGCTGAACAGCGCGATAGTATATGTGGGCTCTATCACTCTCTCAGGTATTTTCTCATTATCATACCCCATCACATATGTGCACAATCAATGTTTTATGAGTAATCATGGACGAACTATGAACAGTTGATAGTGTTTATGGATTTTAGATTATAACATAGGACTGTCAACCCTATCATGCACTTTATACACTGTATGCACTTGTCACTTTAACAATGATCATTATGATGACTATTTTGTAATGGTATTTATATTTTTGTACATTGATGTTTATTAAGTATCAATTATATGGTTACACAATTGATTTAATTGACTCACTGATATATGCTGGCTTTACATTTTTTGTCATTGCTTGAGAAAGGCTCATGTAGAGCCGAAACGTTGCTTTTTTGCTGCCACCACATGGGTGATTAAACTTTATCTGCTTTACCGAAGATACCGTCTGGAGTGCTGTCCAATTTTTTCCATTGTCTATTGTGGGTAAGCTCCAGTTGCCATCCTTGGACTCTGCACCCAATTTTTCTATAGGTGGTGCTGCCGGTAGATTTTTATACTTTATATATATATATATATATATATATACATAGCCTTTATGCAATGAGCCCCCATTATCAGCACTTATACCTCATTAACCGCTATTATCAGTCCTTATGCCTCATTAGCCCCCATTATCAGCCCTTATGCCTCTCATTAGTCCCCATTATGCCTCTCATTAGCCCCCATTATGCCTCTCATTAGCGCCCATATGCCTCATTAGTCCCTATATGCCTCATTAGCCCCCATATGCCTCATTAGCCCCCATTATGCCTTTCATTAGCCCCATTATGCCTCTTATTAGCATCCATTATGCTTTTTATTAGCCCCCATTATGCCCCCAGCAGCCTCATTTTTTATAAAATAAAAAACCACTTACCTCTCTGCTCCTGGACGCCGCCGCTCCTCACCACCCGCGATTTTCTGCCTCCTGATGTCAGCTCTCAGCTGTGCGCTCTGAACTGGCGCGCACAGCGTGATGTCACAAAGCGCCTCACGCTGTGCGCAGCCCTGCACAGCTGACGGCCGAGGACCAGGAAGCGATAAGTACAGAGCGTTCACCACTTCCTGGTCCTCCGGTACTAATGAGCGCTTCCAAAATGGAAGAGCTTCATTAGTATTTACCAGCCAGCAGGCTTGATTAGGGTGTGCCCAGGCACACCCCGTGAGCACACCTTTGTCTCCGGAATTGTCAGAGCTTCTTTACTGTAAGAACTGTGAAGCTGTGGAATAGACTTCCTCAAGACGTGGTCACAGCAGGAACAGTGGACAGTTTCAAAAAAAGTTTAAACAAATTCTTAAAAGTAAAAAACATTAATGCTTATGAAAACGTGTAGAAATCTGAGTCTCAATTCCTTCTGGGATTCGAGTCCCCACCTATGTCTTGGTTGAACTTGATGGACGTATGTCTTTTTTCAACCGTATTAACTATGCAACTATGTAACACACACTTACACAGAGAATGCTATTACCGATAACTCCCTGTGTACAACTAACAGTGGCTGACAGCTATCTATGTATACACACTTACACAGAGAATGCTATCAATCACTGATAACACCTTCCCCATGTACAGCTATCAGTGACTGACATCTATCTATCTATCTATCTATCTATCTATTTATCTCTGTATACACACTTACACAGAGAATGCTGTAAATCACTGATAACACCTCCCTGTGTACAACTATCAGTGACTGACAGCTATGTATGTATGTACACTTACACAGAGAATGATAACAATCACTGATAACTCATCCCCTGTGTACAACTATCAGTGACTGACATCTATCTCTGTATACACACTTACACAGATAATGCTATCAATCACTGATAAAACCTCTCCTGTGTACATCTATCAGTGACTGACAGCTATCTATGTATACACACTTACACAGAGAATGCTATCAATCACTGATAACACCTTCCCCGTGTACAGCTATCAGTGACTGACAGCTGTCTGTGTATACACACTTACACATAGAATGCTATGAATCACTGATAACACCTTCCCCGTGTACAACTATCAGTGACTGACAGCTATCTATGTATACACACTTACACAGAGAATGCTATCAATCACTGATAACACCTTCCCCGTGTACAGCTATCAGTGACTGACAGCTATCTATGTATACACACTTACACAGAGAATGCTATCAATCACTGATAACACCTTCCCCGTGTACAGCTATCAGTGACTGACAGCTATCTCTTTATACACACTTACACAGAGAATGCCATTAATATCTTGGTAGTTAAAGGGTTATTCCCATCTCAAATGTATATGGTATATCCACATGAAATGCTATGAATGTCAGTTAGGTGCAGATCCCACCTGTGCTCCCTCAGCCGCGTCCAACTTGATCAGGTGGCCACAGGCCATGGATCTAGGCAGGAAAAGAGTGGTTACAGTACATATCTGAGGCATTCATTTTTATGGAAGCTACAGTATGGAAGCAGACCAAATGTAAGGCCACCACATCAGACATGATAGAGTTTGATCAATGGACTTAAAATGAATGTTGCAGTTTTTTTTAATCGGTTTCTACTGTCTTTAGGTTTCTCTATGGTTGTCAGCAGAACTAATTTATGGATATTCTTGCTTTATTAGTTGTTCATTGTTTACATGGGATCATAAGAGTGAAAAACATATTACCCCTTGCCAACTGTCTAGAAATTCCTAGATAGTCCGTAAAGATGGGTGGCTTTTTTCCTGTGTCCATGAAAAAAATAGATGCGTCCATGATTTTTGTTTAGGCTGATGGTATGTGACTATTTTAGTGGTAATTATCATTTTACAGCTCACAGTAAATGCTGATAATGAGTTCTGATGAGTATTTTGAGCTATTGACATGTATTACTTTATGGTTCATTATGGTTTACCAACTTGCTGGCTGTCCATAATTTTGGGATAAGTTGTCCAGAAAAAAGAAAAATTCTGGTTGGCAAACCTGGTTGTACACGAGTTAACAAGTTGCTTTTAATCAACTGCAATGGTGATAATAAGACATTCTGTAATTTACAATAATTACCATTTTGGCTCTGTTTAGTCAAGTCCCATGTTGGTCACATATCCCCGTCCATTCCACAAACCCCCTGCTTCGGCTGATATTGTGTAGACACAACTGCTTTCCAGCCCTCAGAGACCGTGGGAGTGGCCGCTGTGCTCCTAATTTTAATGGGTGTTCTGTGGACATTCCTCCAATCCACTGCCACTGCCTTTTGTACCACAGAATCCCCTCACAGGGCTGGCACAACAAGCATCCTTCTTCATCTGAGCTCTGACGTGCTCTAATGAACAACAGAACAGTGCATGCGCTCTGGAGCTCCATTGAAGGAGAATACTCCTTGCCCTGTCAGGGAATTCTGTAGTACAATCGGCAATGGATCTTTTCTGTAGTAAGGGCAATGGTAGCGCTCAAATGTTTCTCTTAAGCACCGATGAAGGAGGATGCTCATTGCACATGCACCAGTTCTGTGAGGAGATTTAATAGTACAGCATCGGGGGTAGTGATGAGCAAAGTGAGCTTCGGATCCTAGATCAAAAGTAGCTTCGCTCAAAGCTTCGGATTAATGCTATACGGACAATCCGTCTCCACACAGCCTTAAAATGTACGGCCTCCGATGAGGCGAAGTTAGTTATTTCCAAAGTCTCACAAGACTTTGATGAATCATTTCGGTATTTGATTTTTAACGTGGAAAATCACTTTCAAACTTGGCTCTGAACTCGGCTTTGGTTCCAAGGTACTAATCGCAACAGAAGCCGAATTCGGATCCAAATTTTAAAGTGATTTTCCACTTTAAAAATCAAATGCCAAAGTTATTTATTGAGGTCTCGTGAGACTTCTCAAACAACTAACTAATAATCATATATGTATCTACACCAATACAGGGAGGCCATTACCGTATGTGTACTGCAGAGGTGGCCACTGTATATACTAAAGCGGACATTATATCTACTACAGAGGGGGCATTACTTATACTATGAATACAGTGGGGGGAATTTTACTATGAGGCAGATTAGAGCATTACTCTTGCTAGCACTACAGGGGGCATTATAACACAGGTGGCATTATACATGTGGACACTACAAGGGGGTGCATTATATGTAGTGACACTAAAGGAGGCACTACAGGTGTCATTATAACTACAGGGGGCACTGCAGCAGGGCTTTATAAATACAGGGCCACTATAAGAGGCATTATAACTTATTTTAATTAGGAGCTTTAAAGAGGTATGTTATATAGGGGCCTTGTTACTGCTGGGGGCACTATAGGGACTTTATTTCTACTAGGGGCCCTATGAGGGTATTATTAATATTGGGAGTATTATTATGAAGCACAATATGGAGGGCATTACTTCTAAAGGGGTTGCTTTTGGGGGTACTGTAGTGGGCACTATTAATATTGGGGGTAGTCTAAGAGCACTATTCCTATGGGGGGGGCTATCTTTATGGCAGTATAATTTCTATAATGTAGTATTTGGGGGCATTGGGGGGGGGGCACAGAGTCCACAGTATTGGGGGTGGCAGCAGGATGATGATGCTGGGGCACTAAGAGGAGGAGGATGGTAGAAAAGGGAGGAACCCAAGATGTCTGTGTGTCAATCTCTTCAGAAACAAGACATGGCTGTAATAATTTGTCAAGGCAGTCTGGTCCATATGGAAGGGGGGGGATTTCAATTTTCGCCTCAGGCAGCAGAATTGCTAGAATCTGCCTTGATATTACTATACAATCGCCTTGCACCATATATATATATATATATATATATATATATATATATATATAATATATACACACATTATATATTACAAAAATGTTACTTATTTGTTCATGAAGGGAGGGACCCAATACTGAGTTTTGTTATGGGGAACCTATGATTTCCTTGCATGCCCCTGCCACCATTTTACAGATTAAAATAAATGAGAAGAACCATGGACGGCAGCAGGCAACACTCCCTCTAGTATCCCAACCACAAAATGCTGCTGTTTTAAAGGGCGATATGATAGGAGAGAGAAGACTTAAAACACAGAATACAGATATATAGTGGATTAGTGTCAGTGAGATCAGTTTCATATTAAAGGGCATCTGTCAGCAGATTTGTACCTATGAAACTGTCTGACCTGTTACATGTGCATTTGACAGCTGAACGGATCTGTGTTGGTCCTATGTTCATATGTGGCCGCATTGCTGGAGGAAAAAAATAAATTAATTAATATATGCAAATGAGCCTCTAGGAGCAATGTGGGCTTTACTGTTACTACTAAAGTCTCAGCTCTCTCTGCAACTGCTGCACCCTCTGCACTTTGATTGACAAGGCCAGGTGTGATGTTTTCACTGCCTGGCGCTGCCAATCAAAGTGCAAAGCATGCAGCAATTGCAGAGAGAGCAGAGTCTCTAGGAGTAACAGCAACACCCCCGTTGCTCCTAGAGGATCATTTGCATAGATGAAAATGTAATTTTTCTCAGCAGTGCGGGCACATATAAACATGGGACCAACACATATGCCTTCAGCTGACAAATCCACAGCCGGTTTCATAGGCATAAATCGGCAAACAGATGCCCTTTAACCCCTTCCCGTCCAGCACCATACATATATTGATCTTAGTGTTCATATATTTCACAAGTTTTTAGATAGTTTTAGTTTTCTTTAGATAATGTTTTTAATATATGGTATGAGGGCAAAGATTATTTAACTAAGTGTGATGTGTCTTCCTCAATGATTGGTCTGCATAGTATTTCCATGTGGTGCTGTGATCTCTAGACATGCCCGTGTGACATCATTATGTCTTCCTGTAGCCTTACTGTTCCACAGGAACTCAAGCTCCTCTTAAAAGCTTTATAAATCACCAAAGTGAACATTTGTATTAATCCAAACTCTGCAAAATCAGTCATGATAGAAAAGGCCATCGGAAAGCGAAAGTCATCTCTGCTGTGGAGCAACCTTTCAACCTCATATCTGTTGAAAATCTCCCATTCTGCTGAGCTGTAAATATGCTACATGTATTGTGCAGTCTTGGGTGTCCTTCGGGAATCGGGAGTGCTTGCATCATAATGTAGCCTGCTGGGTCCCATCTGCGCAGGCAGCCACCTCTGCTGATTGATTCATTTCATCACATGACTGTGCTGTTATTTCCACAACAAACTAAAAAACAACACGGTACATATGTGTTATTATAACCTGGATGTCCTCCTTGATTATTAGTGACTAGGAGGCCTTGTGTCATTCTACCACTGATGTAGAGCTGAAAGGCAGGGGAATATCTGGGGAGGATATATGTCCTGGGTGTTGGGTCCCCGGATGGGTGCCAACAAGCCTCTCTTGGTTAGTAGAATTTTGATATGATAGCTAAGATAGCAATCTCTCTTCTTTTGCACAAGGTGTAGAAAAGCCTAGCTATGTCTGCATTGAAGTCTCTGAAGACCCATAGATACATTAAGGTGGGGCTGCTGCAGGAAAACTAAGTATTACATAGCAGTCATATACAGGGTAGCTCTCAATTCTGGCTCATAAAGGGGATCCCAAGCAAGGTTCCCCCACCACCTTCATATGGACATATAGACAGGAGTTATCTTTATGAGACAACCCATTTAATCAGCTCTAATTTTACAATAGTCACTTGACCTGTTCTCTTCTGTCAATTCTTATTCTATTCAGAAGCCTTGGAAAGCTAGGTGACAATCCATGTGGGAGCCATAATGGTCATCACCCAGTTATGTGTACAATTTTTTTCAGCAAGTGTCACTATTATCAGTAATGTTAGAGAAGCTACGATAAGCCTTCATGTATGGAGGGACCAGGAAGAAATATACAGTACGCAAATGTTTTGCTGTATAGGTTGAAATAAAGGAGGGCTTTTATACATGGGTGCTCGACCCTATGGCTTCTATCTTCTCTACCATAATCATTGAACCATTCTGGCTTTAGCCACTTGGCGTCTCTCTAACATGATCCTTACTTGGTTGCTGTAGGTGCCGGTGACTTTTACTCTGCTGGATATTATTATCAGTAATCTTACTTTTTTAATGGGTATTGGTATATGTCCTTTCATTATCCTTTAGGGCTGAAGGGGCCACCACTTGCTAAGCCCCTTGGTCACTGAGGTACTAAATCTGTAATCCTCTTCTATCCTTGGAGAAGTCAGTGACTGCAGTCTCATTAATCCAACTTCTAACAACCTGATGTTTTCTTTACTTACTAGAAAATCTGGTTTCCTTCTTTAATGGAAACGTATCTCCACTCTCATGAGAGTTTTCAATCAAAGGATACAGGCTAAGGATGAGCGGATTGATTGTTAACTAATTGGATTAATTGCTAACTTCACAAAAATTTGTCAAATGAATCCGAATTTCGCAATTTGCTTTGGATGGCATCCATCACCATTTTAATATTAAAATTGGTGGGGAGACCATGAGGAAGGAAGAAAACAGAGGATCACAGAACACTGGGAGGAAGGAAATCAGGGGGGCAGTAGGCAGGTAGATTCCTATGCTAAACCAGCATAGTGTGTTTAGCTTCTTCCCAGGAATGAGTGTGTCTGGTAGTGCCTGCCAAAAAACTCAGTTACAGAGTATACAGAGTGACAAGAATCTTTATGTATGATATAGACACTATAGGAAAATAAAATAAAGATATAATTGTGCAGATTTCAGGGAATTTGATCAGGGGAAGCGTTGAGGAAATGAGGGGCTTGTCACATTGTGCTTAAAGGGAACCTGTCACCGGGATTTTGTGTATAGAGCTGGGGACATGGGTTGCTAGATGGTCGCTAGCACATCCGCAATACCCAGTCCCCATAGCTCTGTGTGCTTTTATTGTGTAAAAAAACAAATTTGATACATATGCAAATTAACCTGAGATGAGTCCTGTCCCTGACTCATCTCACATACACGACTCATCTCAGGTTAATTTGCATATGTATCAAATCGTTTTTTACACAATAAAAGCACACAGAGCTATGGGGACTGGGTATTGCGGATGTGCTAGCGACCAGCTAGCAACCCACGTCCTCAGCTCTATACACAAAATCCTGGTGACAGGTTCCCTTTAAGCCGGTGGCAATTCTGTATTGCAAAACCAACCCCCTGCAAGAAAAAAAAAACACATTTTTATATAAATAGACAGCTTTTTTTTCAAAACCTCAAGTTTTTGTTCATTATTGCCAACACAGCACCCCAAAAGCATTCTGCTGAAAACGCTAAGCAATTGCAATTGTTTTTGCAGTGGATCATATCCGTGTTATTAAATGTGCTGCATTATGACAAAAGCATTTTTTGACAATAACACCATTCTTAAATATGGGTTATTGAACGCCGCGTTGAATAGACAATTTGCATTGTTCTGTGTTAGCAGACGACGCATAAGAGATCACACAGTCTTTTTCATAGATGTTTTAGTACAAAAATGTAATCGTTGAACAACTGATATTACACGCCTAGTTGAAAGACAATTTGCCACAAGCAATGCATTGTTCTATCCATGGATCCATGTCAGGAAAAGCACCAGAGGTCAGACTGTGTTTTTCATAGACATTGTAGTACAAAAATTTAATTGTTGAACAAATGATATTAGCTGAAAGGCATTTGACGACAAAAAATATTTTATTCCCAAAGTAAATTGTCAATTCCAATGTGCAGTGTGTTTGCAGAAGGAGAAGGACATTTAATTGCACCTCTCTCTTTCAATTACAGAAAACACAGTTCTAGACACAATTTTAATAATCTTAAAATGGAATAGTTCAAAACAAAAGACCAAGGCCTCCACCCAGTAGTAGTAGTATGCCACAGTTCTCCCTGGCTTCAGAAAGGTGGAAAAATTAAAACGCCTGTGCTCCACTAGATTGCTTCAAGTGTTGTATTTTATTTCACAAGCGGATTTCCAGTTCAAATGAAAGAACGTTTTCGGCATATAGCCTTCTTCAGAACACTGGAATAATTTACAGACATGCAATTATTAGACATGCAAAACATAACATAATGTAACGTGATATACACACAATAATCAAATAGAAAATGTTCTAGTCAAAACATCAAATCACAAAGTGAGTAATCCAGAGAGACCATAAACAATAATACTCTTTATACAGCAATCTGCTTAATGGGGGAGGGATGTCTTCTGCTGGATCCAGGTGGTTAGCTGGATAAAATCCATATACATGGGTATGTAACCGTACGTAAAGGAAAATAATTGCCAAACTCACTGTGTGGCATATTCACTAGGTGGGAGAGAGATTCAAAACACAGCAGTATATCAGAGCAATAAGGCAACAATATTAGGTGGGGTATCATCAGTGGCAACACATTGTGGTAGTGTAACGCAGCAATATGTAACCGGTAGCTGCATAGCGGGGGTATCATCTGTAGTTGTCATAGTAAGAAATGAACAGCAGAGGAGCCGCACTGTGCAGAGAATTCAAAGTAGGGTAAAGTACCCACAGACGGTAGCAGATAGGGTTGACTAACCAAAATGGTCCTGGTGTGTTGGGCTCTGTGGCCTTGGTCGGCGCAGGGTTTAAACTGGGCAGCAGCCCTATAGAAATGGCGCCATGAACCATGTGGGGCATGGGGCGTTTTATATCCTGCCACATTGGTGCCAGGGAAGGAAAGGAGGCTTCAGAAAGGTACCACATTATTATTGAGGACAAAGAGCATGATATTGTGGACTGGATGACTCACTCCTCCTCAAATCAGGATGATATGGATGTCAGCTCTGAGGCTGACACTGTACCTTGGAGCCGGGGCTCACAACATTTCTCCTGCTCTTCCTCCTGGCAACCACAGAGAAGCCTTTCAGTTGCATCCTTTCAGTCTTTATTGCTCCTTTCTAGTTGGGCACCTCCTTTTTTTATAACTCCCCCCCCCCCCATGCCCTATGGAAGACACTTAGTAAGGCTCCTAGTAGATAAGTTCTGTGAGAACAGTCAGAATTTGAACTGCCATAACGAGGAGGGTCAGGGGGTGATGCAGGACCCCACACATAGCGGTATTGGTGGTGGTTGTAGTGGCACCTGTAGCCACCCACAAAGTGATGATAGGGGCAGTGGTAGTGACAGTGGCACCTGGGGCAAATACAGAGCAGGAAAGAGGAGAGCCAAGGAGCCCACAATAGCATATCACTATCTATAAAAGCAGTGTGGAGGGTGAGGATGACAATGATTGTGTGTTGGACAGGACTTGGCAGCTGGATCAGGATGCTGAGGTGGAGGTAACATCAGAGGAGGAGTATGGTGGCAGAGGCAGTAATAAAGAGCAGAGGGAACCTACGGTCCGAACCTCCCAAAAAACTGCCGGGGCCAGATCTGCTTCTAATATGGTCAGTTTGGGAATGGTAATGCTGCTTATACTGTGGGTACAGGCTCAAAACTTGCCAGACGTAAGCCAAGCTTGGCTGCCACTAGCTCTGTGGGAGATGTTTCCGTCTGGCAGTTTTTCTCCACAGTGCCAGAAGACTTTATCATTGCTGTGTGCAAAATATGCAGCCTTAAAATAAGCTGTGGGCATTCAAACACAAATATAGGCACCACTGCTCTACTCAGTTATTGAGGGAAAACACAAGAGGCCGCCAGCTAGTGCAACAAGAGTGTCCTCCTTCTCCTGGTTTCCTTTGTGGGAGCCAGGCTACATCTACTTGTAGTACAGTGTTCTTGTCATTATCATCACTTACTGATTCTACTACACAGACTCCTCCTGCTACTCCGTCCTTCATCAGCCATCGAGGAGTAGGTGGTGGAGGAAGAGCCGGACATGGCTGATGATGATGACAATCATCTTAGTGGGGGCAGAGCCAAAAATAAATGGGTCCTCAAGCATGCTGGTCAGAATGGCAAGCTGTATGTTTTCTTGCTCATGTAGTGCCCAGCGATATTCTTACCGCCAAGCAGTCTGATGATTACTGGATAACCTTTCTCTGGTGCATACTGTGTTCCCTGAATGCAGGCAGATTGGAACAGTGGCCTGAACTGGCCCTGTATGCTCTCTCCGTTCTGTCTTGTCCAGCCTCCGGTGTCATCTCAAAGAGGGTTTTTAGTGCGGCAAGTGACATCATGACACCCAAATGGACAAAGTTGTCCTCCACAGTGTACAAAACATCACTTTTGTCAAAAAGAATGAGGCATGGATACTTGAGGAGTTCCACACTCCTCCAGCTGATGAATAGATCTGGTCAAGCTGATGGTGCCCCATCATCCCACTGCCATTGCCTGCTTGCCTACCATCATGTTCCATACCATATAGCTGCTGCAGCTGTCATCATGATACTGCCACTGTGTGCCTTCATATCATCATGTTCTGTTCTGTACCATAAGGCTGCTGTTTCTTCTGCAAATCACAAGAATGTAGGTTACCTTTAATTAAATTATAATACCTAATATAATAGGCCCATAAGCAAATGATACAATTAAAAAGCATGCATGCATCAGTGTCCATGCCACACAGAATGGTGAAAAGTATAGGCAGTTGTAGGATAACAATTGCTGAGAGGGAGAGTTAGAAGAATGGGGGTATAAATCAAGAGGGAGACAGGTACTGGGTCTCTTCCCCTATAACTCCCTATATTCTAACTCTCATTAAATCCCTCTCTGTATGTTCCTGGGTGTCCCTTCAACAATAGCGGCGATGAGTGCCCAGCTTCGTCAGGGAATCGCTTACACCACGGGTACACACATAAATAATGCCAAGCGCACTCGTCCCAACACGTTTTACTGGCCAAATCATAGGCCAGATCATCAGGGGACCGGCAAATCAACAAATGGTCACAATAGCCAAACAGTTAGGTTGCTTAACGGTTCAACAAAACAACCAAACAGAACATGGCAATATTAAACTGCTATAAGCAGATAATTAGCCCTCCTTGTATGGATGTCCATGGCCCAGCTATAATCCTCGCCTGCGCATGGCAACGGCCCATTGCAAAGTTATTTGCGCTGTAATCTGAGACTTTTCCCCGCTCATGCCAGGTCTAAAAAAGGTAGGTAAGGCCTGGGCGGGTAAGTGAACGGGCCGGTAGGCCCATCTCATTTATCTTTTCTGTGCCTGTTTTAGGTGTAGAAAATTGTATATTTAAGCCAGCAAGGAAGCTGTCTTACATTTAGACCATATGCACCTATGATGCACTCAAAGACATTTTGTCCAGTTGACAGACTTTGATAGAGAGCGCCTCATTGGACTGAGAGAAGCAGGATGGCCATTTTGATAAATTGCCCGCCAGCTAGGCCATTGGGAGGAGGTGTTGGAAACAATGGTTACCTGAGGGTACACGCACGGCAAACAGGCTTCAGATGTCCAAGACAGACCACAAGTAGACAGGATTATTTGATCTGCCAACAAGCATGGGCAGACATTTTCTAGGTGCTTAACAGAAGGAAATTTGTGTCATAACGGCCTTTATGTGTCCTGCCATTAAATAAAAGTATTTTTTAAGACATAAAACATAAAAAAAACATATAAATTTGGTATGTCCATAATTGTACTTACCCACAGAATAAGCTTGTCATGTCACTTCTAATGTATAATGAACGCCATAAAAATAAACCCCCCCAAAAAATGGCAGAAATGCTTTTTATTTTATTTTACCTAACAAATATTTTTTTTCTATTTTGCAATACAAGATATAGTGAATTAAATAGTGCCATTACAAAATACAACTTGTCCCACATAAAATAAACCGTTCTAAGTCAGTGTCAATGGAAAATCCTTTAGGGGTTAAACTCCTTAGATATTGCAATCAATATTGCCTTCAGCATCTAGATGGTTAGACAGAGGGGTTTTCCTAAGATGGTTAGACAGAGGTCTTTCTAAGTCACCACCTAACAAAGGTAGGCATACTTACAGTAGAAAAAATGTAGTTTTTTTTCACTAACAAGTGGGTTTATTTAGCAAAAGTCTTAAGAAAAAATACACATATATGGTATTGCAGAAATGGTAATGACCATATAATGAAGTCACACATGTCATCTTAAGCAACTGCATGGTGACTCAGTATTGCTGCGCTGGAGTCCTAGGTTTAAATCCAACCAAGGACAATATCTGTACAGAGTTTGTAAGTTCTACCTGTGTTTCTGTGGGTGTCCTCAGGGTACTCTTCTTTCCTCCCATGTCTCCAAGGACATACTGATAGGGAATTTAGATTGTGAGTTCCCCTGGGGACAGTGGGCGATTATAATGCTTTGTAAAATGCTGCAGAATATGTTGGTGCTGTATAAGTCAGTAAAATAAGTAAAGGGAACACGTTTAAAAAAAAAAAATTGGGGCAGCATTTGTAGTAGTGTTCATAAAATGACAATTTGTTGTGTGCAGTGTGAGCCAGGAGTGGTTCTCTATTTATGAGCTTCAGGCTCCCAACACCTGCCCCTGATACAATAAGACCTGCAAAAAGAAACCCACATACAGCTACATAGATGAAAATCTAAAAAAGTTACATATTATTATCTAGAACATTACATATTATTTATACTGTACAGCGAATGAGATAAATGTAAAATGCAAAAACCAATGCACCCTTCAAAAAAGCTGATGAAAATGTGATCAATAAGTTATATGCACCCCAAAATTGTAACATAAAAAAAATACAACTGCCAGAGATGTATTGTAGCTAGGCCTTCTTTTATCTGGGGTAATGATGATCAGTTTGCTGCCCCAGCCCTGAATTTTCTAACTGAGAAAAAGCAGAGTGGCGTGTAAATACATCCTAGCACCCAGCACCAGTGGCACATGTCCTGCCATGTACTAGCTACGTCCGTGGTGAATCATCCATCTGCTTGCCCGATAACTAGATCCCTGTCTTTTAAGCATAGAACTAATTATTATTTCAAGGGGAATAATTCTTTTTTGGCAATATTTTTCCCATCAAAACCTACAAAAAACTAAGGTGGAAGCTTTTAACAGAAATGTGACCATAGCCAGAGTCTAATAGAAATAAGATGCTGCTAATTAACCCCTTCAGATCAATGCCCATTTTGTCTTTGCATTTTCGTTTTTTCCTCCCCACAATCCAATAGCCATAACCTTTAGGCCTCTTTCAGACGGGCGTTGCTGGAAAATGTGCGTGTTCGTTGCGGGAACACCCGCGATTTTTCTGCGCGAGTGCAAAACATTGTAATGCGTTTTTCACTCGCGTGAGAAAAATCGTGCATGTTTGGTACCCAAACCCGAACTTCTTCACAGAAGTTCGGGCTTGGGAACAGTGTTCTGTAGATTGTATTATTTTCCCTTATAACATGGTTATAAGGGAAAATAATAGCATTCAGAATGCATAGTAAAATAGCTCTGGAGGGGTTAAAAAAAAAAAAAGAAAATTTAACTCACCTTAGTCCACTTGATCGCGTAGCCCGGCATCTCTTCTGTCTCCTTTGCTGAACAGGACCTATGGTGAGCATTCATTTCAGGAACAGGACCTGTGGTGACGTCACTCCGGTCATCACATGATCCATCACCATGGTAAAAGATCATGTGATGGAACATGTGATGACCGGAGTGACATCACCACAGGTCCTGTTCCTGAAATGAATGCTCACCACAGGTCCTGTTCAGCAAAGGAGACAGACGAGATGCCGGGCAGCGAGATCAAGTGGACTATGGTGAGTTAAATTATTATACATTTTTTAACCCCTCCAGCGCTATTTTACTATGCATGCTATATTCAGAATGCTATTATTTTCCCTTATAACCGTGTTACAAGGGAAAATAATAATGATCGGGTCTCCATCCCGATTGTCTCCTTGCAACTGTGCGTGAAAATCGCACCGCATCCGCAATTGCTTGCGGATGCTTGCGATTTTCACGCAACCCTATTCATTTCTATGGGGCCTGCGTTACGTGAAAAACGCACAAAATAGAGCATGCTGCGATTTTCACGCAACGCATAAGTGATGCGTGAAAATCACCGCTCATGTGAACAGCCCCATAGAAATGAATGGTGCGGTATTTAGTGCGGGTGCAATGTGTTCACCTCACGCATCGCATCCGCGCGGAATACTCACCCGTGTGAAAGGGGCCTTAATTTTCTGTTCATATAGCCATATGAGGGCTTATTATTTGCATTGTATTTTAATGGCACCATTTAACTTACCATATCTTGTATTGGAAAAAGGGGATAAAATTATTTGTGGACTGAAATTGAAAAAAAACCACAATTCCGACAAGGTTTATTGGATTTTGATATTACGCCGTTCACTGTATGCTAAAAAAGACATTACATGCTTAGGGCTCACGCACACGACAGTATGGTTTTTTCAGTGTTTTGCAGTCCATTTTTTACGGATCCGTTGTTCCGTTTTTTGTTTCCGTTGTGTTTCCATTTCCTTTCAGTTTTTCCGTTCCGTTTTTCCGTATGCTATATACAGTATACAGTAATTACATAGAAAAAATTGGGCTGGGCATAACATTTTTAATAGATGGTTCAGCAAAAACGGAACGGATACGGAAGGCATACGGATGCATTTCCATATGTATTCCGTTTTTTTTGAGGACCCATTGACTTGAATGGAGCCAAGCACCGTGATTTGCGGACAAGAATAGGACATGTTCTATCTTTTCATGGTACGGAAATACTGAAACGCACACGGAGACACTTCAGTTTTTTTTGCTGAACCATTGAAATGAATGGTTCAGTATATGTACCGCATACTGAACAAAAAAAACGGCCAGTATACTGAACACAAAATACTGTCGTGTGCATGAGCCCTTATTCTACAGGTCAATATAATTACAGGGATACAAAATTTGTATAGTTGATTTTTTTGTTTTACTACTAAAACAAATCTAAAAAATCTAAGTTTTCTTTCCATGCCATTTTCTGACAGCCATAACTTTGAGAGATGAACTGTAGTTTTTATTAGTACCAGTATTGGGATATGTACGACTTTATCACTGCTATTCAATTTTTTGGGAGGAGAAGGTGTTCTGGCATACACCACACAGGAAAAAATATTTTTATATTTTAATAGTCCTTTAATAGTCATTTTTTGATGTGGCGATTTTATTATTGCTTATTTGTTTTTATATATAAAATTGGAGGAGGGAGATTAGAATTTTTTTAATTTTTATGGTGTTTTTTTTTTTTTTTAACATTTTTTCATGATAACTTTTAGCCCCCTAAGGGGCTAGAACATGGGTTCTTCTGATCGTTTGTCTCATAGCTCATATTAGAGAACGATTATGGTCTATTTGATTCTGATGCTCTGCTTGCTGCCTCGTGCAGGCATTTTCCCATGACAGGCCTGGGAATCTTCAGCAGGCCCCGAGCTGTCATAGTACCTGATCAGAGCCCCATGATTTCACTCTGGGGGCTCCAGTCGGAAGGCAGAGGGAGCCTCCTCCCTCTGCCTAACTCCACAGATGCCATGATTTCTATTGACCATGGCATCTGAGGGGTTAAATGACCGGGTTCAGTGTCATCACCAATCCTGGTGCCTGCTGTATTATACAGCTGGCAACCGCCATATATGGAGCGGGCTCAGTGCAGCAGTGCTAAGAACCTCCTCTTTCTTCTGTTGCTACATAAATAGCTGTTAATCCAAACTTTGTACAGCTAAAATAACTTTCCCCTAAAGTGAGGAAAATTGGCTTCTACCTCACAGGGGTTTTTTGCCTTCCTCTGGATCAACTTGCAGGATGACAGGCCGAACTGGATGGACAAATGTCTTTTTTCGGCCTTATGTACTATGTAACTGTCATAGCTGTATAGCATATTGGATACTGAAGCTGTGGCTGTGTATAATGTGAGTCATTGAGGGCTTTAAAATGGCTTCTCGTGAATTGCATTGACCAGTATGCACAAACCTATTTTAGATTGAAGTCTGACTGAGGTACACTGAGGAAACCTCCAAAATATACTGCTATCCACCAGATACCCACAGTTTGAGCCATATAGACACCTTGGAAAGGAGAGTCATGGGTCCCTGAATTTAGTGAGAGCTGTATAAACCTTATGTGGTAGGCTCTTCCCAGTGGTGGCTATAGGCAGTAAGAACTTACTCATTTATGTCATAATTATTGAGCTCCGATCAGTTCTAATACATTTTACAGGTTATCATAGATTCTTAGTCGCACTCCACATCTTTTCGCTTGGAGTCGGGTTCCCACCCCACTTAAAAGCGGTTACCAATCGTATAAAAAGCACCTGAATAGGGGAGCAGGGACCCAGGTAAGTATAGTCTGTGTGAGGGGCCCGGCATATTGGGGGGCTTTATATAGGATGGATAACCTCTTTAATATAAACATTTTACAGATTGGCAATGGGTCCTTTTAATACACTGGGCCCTCAGGTAATGCCCAGTTGCTGGAACTGATAGTCCACCACTGGTTGTCTCATATGTAAATAATTTATGAAGATTTGGCTCACCATTTTGTAATAAGCATATCAGTTGCAGTATATTCTTTCAAATATTTCTTTGCATTTGGAAGCAAGGTTTCCCCAGAATTCCCAGAGCTTATTGAGATTCTTTTGTTGCTGTTTTCTGAGCCCATGGGAAGGAGATTCCACTTCTCCTGAGGTACTAATCTGGAGGTTATCAGAAGACATAACTGTTGCCAGGCAAAGTAGAGCAATCCAGCTAAAATCAAATTTATTGTATTATTAATTTATATTGGATAGCTACCTAGATAGATTGACTGACATAGAGATAGACAGATAGACAGACATTAGATAGATAGATAGATAGATAGATACACACACATTTCATATCACTGTGACTCCATGGTTAGCACTTTGCCATTAAACACTGGACTACATATTTTTTTTCTCTATGCCTGCATGAGGTGAAAAAGGGTGGGGGTCTAGTTTAGTGGTGCTTGAAAGTTTGTGAACCCTTCATAATTGTCTATGTCTAAAACTGCATCAAATTTTACACGTCCTAAAAGTAGATAAAGATAGCTAAAGCCAACAAATGAGTAAAAAATACCAGGTGTGATAATTTACTTATTGAGGAAATAAACCAATATCACATGTCTGTGAGGGGCAAAAGTATGTGGGCCTTTAGAATTAACAGATAATTTGATTGTGAAATTAGAGTAAATCAATGGGATGACAATCAGGTGTGAGTGGGCTGCCAGTTTTATTTAAAGAACAGGGATCCATCAAAGTCTGATCTTCACAACATGTTTGTGGAAGTGTATTAAGGCACAAACAAAGGAGATTTTTTGAAGACCTCAGAAGACAAATTGTTGATGCTGTCTGAAAAGGTTACTAAACCATCTCTAAAGGGGTTGGACTCCTCTAATCCACAGTCAGACAGACTGTGTACAAATGAAAGAAATTCAAGACCATTATTACCCTACCCAGGAGTGGTCAACCAGCAAAGATCACACCAAAATGCATGCCCATAAGGTCACAAAGGAACCCAAGGTAACCTCTAAGAAACTAAACGCCTTTCTCACATTAGCTAATGTTAATGTTCATGAGTCCACCATCAGGAGAACACTGAACAACCATGGTGTTCATGGCAGAATTGCAAGTTGAAAGCTGTTGCTCTCCAAAAAGAACATTGCTGCCTGTCTGCAGGTTGCTAAAGATCACCTGGACACACCATAATGCTATTGGAACTGTGTTTTATGGACAAATGAGACCAAAATAGAACTTTTGGGTTTAAATGAGAAGCATTACGTCTGGAGAAAGCATGAAAACCTCATCCCATCTATGAAACACAAAAAGGTGGTAGTGTCATGTTTTCTGAATTATACCACCAAATTCTAAGGAAAATGTCAGGACAGGAGTCCATGAGCTTAAAGGGAACCTGTCACCGGGATTTTGTGTATAGAGCTGAGGACATGGGCTGCTAGATGGCCGCTAGCACATCCGCAATACCCAGTCCCCATAGCTCTGTGTGCTTTTATTGTGTAAAAAAAAACGATTTGATACATATGCAAATTAACCTGAGATGAGTCAGAGCTTGAAAATATGACTCTTCTCTGGTCACACAAGTAAGATATGACTCTTTTATGTTAATTTGCATATGTATCAAATCGTTTTTTTTTTTTTTACACAATAAAAGCACAGAGTGCTATGGGGACTGGGTATTGCGGATGTGCTAGCGGCCATCTAGCAGCCCATGTCCTCAGCTCTATACCCAAAATCCAGGTGACAGATTCCC